>NC_041403.2:143781783-144114283 GCF_900747795.2 Erpetoichthys calabaricus
TGTACAAACCGCTGAACGCTTTTACACCAAATTCAAACACAATACAGCTCAACGATACAAACACGAGCCCACGTGGATAAGATCAATGAACGCAGGCACCCACAACGTGCGTCTGAAACTGCGGAAGCAAAGTAGGCACGGGTTCAAAACGAACGAGCTCGACTGATATGTAAATCACATTACAGTGATGCATCATTGACAGTACAACCACAGAAAACGCTCAGTATTAACAGTATAACAGTAAGTGCAATTATCCATATTACTAACGGTGAACAATGGATAACTAATGGAGTCATGGTCACGGCTCCAAAATGATCCATCTCGACTAACAGAGCTACAAACACGAGCCCGCATGGATAAAGAAAATAAATGTGGGCGCCTACTACGCGCGTCTGAAACCGCGGAAGCAAAACTTTCTCGGCTCCAAAACCAAACAGCTTGACTAACGGAGCTACAAAAACGCGCCAGCATGGACAAATACAATGAACATAGGCGCCTACAACGCGCATCTGAAACTGCGGAAGCAAAGCAGGCACGGGGGGTTGGCGAGCGAAGCCCCCTAGTAGAATGTACTAACATAACATACTGAAATGACGCAAAAATGCCATAAACCCACTGTGTACGACAATGGCAGACCGAAAGTGTAGCGTTGTATGGTGCTACTCTTCATATATGGAATATTTGTGAGGAAGAGGAGCAGTACAGTGGCAAAACATTGAACATTTAAAAAGCTCACATGCTGCGCAACAGAAAGACATTGGTAAAACATCAAAAAGATGCAAATCTGAAGCACTGCGATTTAGCCAAAGTCAGTGCCAGATGAGGAATATTGCAGGCGAGTTTTCAAAGGGGCACAAGACGTTATTCAGATACCTCTGCTGCTAGCAGGGTTACGCAGACGGGGGCTGACTGAAGAGTTTAACATTTTGCAATTTACCACTCATTAATACTTATAAAACATATAGCCTGTTGTTAGCATAATTGAGGACACAAAGTAGTGTAAAGTAGAACTGTTTGTGACGGATTCGGTTTTGTTTTTTCTTCAAATTAAAACGAAGGGTACAGTACAACCAATATCCATAAATAAGAATGTTAAATAGTAGTCTAACACTATGCAAAAAACTTAATAGCTATGCCTAATTTGAAGATGATCTTTCATTGAAGTACAGTAAGTGCCCGAGTAAATGTCAATAAAAATATTTTTCAAGTTTAGCGGATTTAAAAGTACTGTACTTGAATTGCATTCGTAACAACATCTTGTGTAATAAAATATTATTTTTCAGCTTAACTTTGTATTAATAAAATTGTATTGTGCTCCTGTCTCCTCCCACAGTCCAAAGACACGCAGGTTTGATGGAATGACAATTTTAAAGTAGCCTCTGATACTGTATGTGTTCACCCTGTGATGGACTCTCGCTCTGTCCCAGGACTGTTCCTGACTTGCACTGCAGAGGTAAAAGAGTCAACTTTATTTTTTCTAAATACAATTCTGAAACTTAACTAAATGTAAAGCCGAATCTTTCTCGATAAAACAGAAGGGCAGAATATCATAGAAGATACAAATGTAGGAATATTATTTTTTTGTAAATGTTAAGTGTTCTAAGGGGATCAGTTTAAGTACTTTTGTGAAGTGATTGCCTGTTTAACATCTCTCTATTATATAAAAAATTCTTTTGACGTGATGAGACTTTTAGGAGACGAGACGAGACTTTTTGGAAAAGATTTTTTCAAGTCCCGCGAGATGAGAATATTGCCAATGATATTTTTAAAAGTCACGCCCTCCTTGCAACCATTTCCAAACAAGACCACGGTCCCCTCACCTCTCAGTCTTGTGAATGCTTTTGTCAGACACACTTCCTGTGCTCTCAGCTCTTATAAATTTTAACGTTTTCCTCACTTTATGTTCCTAATTAAAGAAGATGTATTACGTCCAAATCTTATTGAATAATTTCATCACGAAGGGTTATCAACATAAAAAATGAGCACCGAGAAACGAGGAAGTCAAACGAATTAATGCTAAAAATGTCGATCGGTTACTCAGCAAATTGCTTAAATGCGTCCAAAAATTTTGAACGGTTACACGGAAAATTGGTTAAATGCGTATCAATAGACTACGCTGAAACAGTTGGTGGTGATCGTGCGGAAGATGAAAACAACAATTTACAATATCCCAAAGAATATGTACAACCGTTAACAACGTCTGGTCTTACAACGCACAAAATATTGTAGAAAGAAGGATGTATCCAAGAAAGGTAATGTAGTACATCTCCCACGGATAATATTAGACAACAAAGGAAATCTTGATATGCCATTCGTATTAAAACGTTAACAGTTTCCCGTTAGAATAGCTTTTGCAAAAACAATTAATAAATTTCAGAGCCAAACATTCAAAAAAGTCGTTTTATTTAATAGAGAGAAAGAAATGAAATTCAATCATGGGCAATTATACGTTGCATTGATGCATATGTAACAATTCCCATGAAATGTTTAAAATAATAATAATAATAATAATTCATTACATTTATATAGCGTTTATCTCAGTACTCAGTACATCCGCATCCCCATACGCGAGTGGCAGAACTGCAAAGAGGCTAGCACGTAGCGCAGGCCTGGGGGTTGGCAAGCGAAGCGAGCAGGGGGTGAAGCCCCCTAGTATTAAATAATCAAATCTTTATGAAAACGTAAAAGTTCATATTATCTTTATTACATTTGTATGTTCTTTCTGGGCAGCGTGGTGGTGCAATGGTAATGCTGCATTATGCGTGGATTTTGTACATTCTTCCTGAATCTGAACAAGTTTCCTCCCACAAGTCCAAAGACATGCAAGTCAGGTGAATTGGCTAAGCTAAATTGTCCATAGCGTGTGTTTGGTGTGTTCTCACTGCAATGGATGGGCGACCTGTCCAGGGTTTGCTCCTGCCTTGTGCCCTATGGCAGCTGGGATAGACTCCAGCTACACCCCCCCAATTCCCTTCCCCACAGCCCTGGTCTGGAGTACGCGGGTTAGAAAATGACATAACATGTTTATTCTATTAAAATATATTTTGTAATAAACTTGTTATGGTGACCTTAATACTGCATTGTGATATTAGTTAATGTAAATACAGACTGACCCATTAATGTAAGCCATTCTAAAACACTATCATTATTTGAAAACAAATTTATATGCTCTTTAAAAAAATACTCAGAATCGATATCGGAAATATGGACACATCTCAGTATGGATTTCAAAGATAGTGGTATTGCCCAGCACGGTGGCGCAGTGGGTAGCGCTGTTGCCTCGCAGTTGGGAGACCTGGGGACCTGGGTTCGCTTCCCGGGTCCTCCCTGTGTGGAGTTTGCATGTTCTCCCCGTGTCTGCATGGGTTTCCTCCGGGCGCTCCGGTTTCCTCCCACAGTGCAAAGACATGCAGGCTAGGTGGATTGGCGATTCTAAATTGGTCCTAGTGTGTGCTTGGTGTGTTTGTGTGTATCCTGCGGTGGGTTGGTACCCTGCCCGGAATTGGTTCCTGCCTTGTGCCCTGTGTTGGCTGGGATTGTCTCCAGCAGACCCCTGTGACCCTGTGTTCGGATTCAGCGGGTTGGAAAATGGATGGATGGATGGTATCGCCCACCCTTAGTCTGCAGCTGCCTAATGGACATCTTCTTATCTGTGGCTTTAAACCCAAATGTGTTGGGTTTGCCTCTCCACTCTGCCATCTCAATGAGGACATCTACACTGAGATTGAGTGAGTCCTCACTGGTGACAGCAGCAGAGTTGGTATCAACTGGACAAACCTGTTTAATACAAATGGAGGATCTTGGGCACCTAAGCCAATCTTGGCAGCTCTGGAGTAGGCACCTGGCCATCATAGGGGCAATTCAGACTCTTCAATAAACCTAAGCTGCATGCCTTTGAGAATATTGAAAAGAAAACCCACGTAGATTTGAGGACAACATGCAAACACCACAGGAAAAACGACCAGGATGTACAGGTGCACCTCTGGATATTTTCACAAGCTCTGGGTTTTGCTTTGTATACCATGAAGAGCATTTAACAAAAGTTCAAAGATCACAAATTGCGCGTCCCTCGGTATCTACATGTGGAGGAGATACATAAAGGGTCAATGGGTCGTCAAACTGTCCCATCCTGGTCTCGTTACGGTTTGGCCCCTCTGAGGCTCATCCAACTTGTTAGATGGTCAGAGGGCTGTCCTGAAATGTCAAAGGATGCCAAAGGGTCACTGAAATAGTGGAATGACCTTCTATAGCTACTTAATGACATTCCCCAAAGCAGGTCCTGCACAAGGCCACCTCAACAAGTGGGTTCATTGTTAAAGCCCCTCTGCCCAGCTCACCACACTCCATTTACCCGATTCTGCCACACTAACGGATCATCAGAAAAGAAGACTACATGTTTCTCATCAAGCATTACTGGACAGTACAATCATAACAGACACCTTGAGATCTGCTCTATTGGTAGCCAAATCACTGCAGACCCCATTTACTTAAGCTCAGGCTGGCTGCCCACCGCAAACCATGTGCTGAATGAGATCCCTGGCATCGTCTGCTAAGTGCTTCCCATAAATCTGAAGACATGGCACACTCTGCCCAGCTGCAGAAAACCTTAATGCGGCTTTAAATGAGCTTTAATTTATATGCAAATGTAAGTCGCTCCAGCACCTCCTGGTAGCGGGGCGAGGCGCACGTGAGACAGATCCTTAAGACTCACATCCCTCATGCTGTCTGGGGGTAGGACACCCCCAAATGGAGCCACAACAGACCCCCCCAACCAGCCAAGGGGTTAAGTGCCCAGGATTTGCTTCCTAGCAGATGTCTGCCCACCTTCATGACTCCATAGGGAGGCAGCTCCTGTGAAGGACGATACAATCATTTCATTTTTAAAGGAGCTGGCCAGATTATTGGAGGGTAGCTTTCATTAAAACCATTACAAATGCATTATTCATAAAAGTTTTCCTTAATAAATGGAACCATATTGGTGCAGACAAATGACCGAGCTGATTGTCATGCAATTAGGCCAGATTTTAAGTTGCATTACTGCCTATTTATCTGGAAAATTTCTTTATCTCATTAGCACATCCCAGCGGGGGTCTGTTAACAAAAGTGAAGTCGAGAGTGAAAAAATCACAATGGAACTCCGGGATGAGTAAAAACAGGCTTCAGGCACTAGAGGAGGCCGACAGACTTCAGCGTCTCCGTGACCTCATCAGCCCTAATGACATTATGATCCCCTGGCACGCTTAGGAGTGCTTTGGCAGGCAGGCTGGCACCTCTTCACCATGATCCGCATTCATTCCTTTGCTGCAGCTGGTGTTCTACATTAGCTTTCTCCTCACCAGTAATTTTATTGTCTTCTCATCACCTCTCATACATGGCTGTTCACTTAACCACACCACAGTCGTCATTGCCAGGCAACTGTAATTACACTGACATCAGCAGGTTACTTTGATATGGACTGCTTCATTTTCCCCGTGTTAGTGTTAGTGCATGCTCTTTTTTGGACTTCTCAAGGATTACACCTCTAATCCCTTGGACTATATTTATACTTTTTTTTTTTTTTTTTTTGTATGGTTTGGTCTGGAATTTGCTTGTATTTTGACTGAAGTCTTGTCCCAGTTCTGTTAGGCATGTTTCTGATCCATTCCTTGCACAAACCTTGGTTTACCTGACCAAAACTTGAGCTCCTCCTGCAGCCTGTGCCATGTTGTGGAATCCACGTCCAGACTGCAGCATCACTCATTCCCATTTAAGAATGGAAGGTAAATGTAAGGCAATGAAAAGAAGTGAAGGAGGGAGTCAAGGCCCAAAAGAGGGTGTTGTTGGCACAAGTTCTCTTCGGCTCTCCTCTCTGGGACCTTCATTCTCTTTCTTCTTAACTTCAATTTGCTCCACAATTGTATTTTAGACTCTGCTTCTCTTATCCACTTCCCTGGATATTCATTAGGGTTAACAATTAATTAGGGTTAAGGCAGAGTGGTGGCGCTGAGGCTAGGGATCTGCACTGGAAATCGGAAGGTTGCTGGTTCAAATCCTGTAAATGCCAATAGGGACTCTGCTCTGTTGGGCCCTTGAGCAAGGCCCTTAACCTGCAATTGCTGAGCTCTTTGAGTAGTGAGAAAAGCGCTATATAAATGGAAAGTATTATTATTAACCAACATCTTTTATATTTAGCGTACATACTTGTGGATAAGTCGGGAGTTGATTTTAACTATAATTTCTAGTATTTTATAATGTTGGTCGTATAAGTCGAATGCGGAAAAAACTCACGCTATTGGTCCAAGAGATTATGATATGCTAACGCCCACCTGAGGGAGTAACCACGGAGCACATGGCCTTTTTTTCTATGTGGTTGCAGCAATGTGCTGTATGAGCGTGTGTGCCTAACATCTCTATCTCGCTCTCTTTCTATTGTGCCTACGTGACCACACATTAACACCTGAACTATTGCAAAGTGACGTTTGCACGGAGTTGTGTTTTTTGTATCACACACCCTCATACACCTTTATCGTAAGAGCATCCCTTATCTACAATGGAGCGTTCGATCAGAAGAAAATATGAAGCTGGTTTTAAATTAAACGTCGTTGAAATAGTGAAAGAAATTGGTAACTGCGCTGCTGCAACAAACTTCGATGTATCTGAGAAACTGGTGCGAGATTAGAGGAGGCAAGAAGATGTAAAAAAAAAAAAAAAAAAAAAAAAGGCAAACAAATTAAGTGTCGCATTTTTGAACTGGCGCATAAGTCAGGGTCTGATTTTATGATCGATTTTTCTGACTTATACGTGAGTATATACAGTATTTGCCGATCACGTTACAGGTGAAGTGGGTGATGAATCGATGAGGCCTGGTGAGGGAAGCTGCTTAGAGGACCACTTCAAGAAGAGAAGTTGGATGAAGTCATTTCATTAGCTGTCTTTGCTGCTGGTTCAAGTGCTGGATCTGTGTGTCATCCCCAGTTATGACCTTAACCCTCAGCCTTATAACTGGACGGCCATTCTAAATCCATGTCACAGTTTTGTGATCACTGGTTAAGCTTCATTGAAGCCAACATTCTCACACGTTTGAACATCCCGAGTCTTCACTCATGTTTTTCTGCCTTCCTTTGGATACGGACGACTCCGTTGTAAGCTGCTTGTCATAATGCATTTGTCCTCTAGAGTGAGTTCATCAGCACATTAAAGCAACAACGTGACTGCTGCCATTGGTCAGGGCGAACAAGGCCTGGCAATGAAATTCGCTTGGTGGGTCTCAGGACCCATCATTTGTGAAGCCCACTAACTAGCAGAGCTTTTATCAATAGCCTTGTCCATGTAACTTCCTGTTAATGTTCATGACAGATTCTGTCTCTGTCACAAGAAATTCGATAACCCCCCTGTTTTCTAAAATGCATTACCACCAAACAATGTCACGTGGATCATTCTCATCTCTGTGCGCCTTGGAATCCAAAAAGGAAAGGTTTAAACATTCCCATTAGACTTCCCAGCACAATCCCCTATAATATTGTACTGTACAACATGCAGGAGGAGTGGGCAGTCAAGTGACTTACACATTAAAACTGACCGTACACTCCCCAGAAATTTATTTTCACCTGAAATGCTATTGATTAGAGTTTTTGGCTTCTCAACGGTCATCTTCAAAACTTCTATAACATTAACGGACTTCTTGTAGAAAGGCTACTGCTTTGTTTTAATGTTCATGTGGCTGTCCATTGTTTCAGATGTGGGATCAACACTTAAAGGCCAGATGGACGGCAGTATGGCCTTGCAATCCAAAACTGTCCACGGTACGAGGGTTGTCTGGGTTCCGCGCGGAATTTTATCGTTTGTCGAGTGTCAGCCTGTCGAAACCTGTTCTGCTGTGTAGAGGGATTATTCAAGTGGTTGCATGTTTTTATTCAGATGTTTTGCTCCCTCTCTTCCTTCAGAATGAACAGGAGAAGCAAACGAACTGAGAGTGCGCAGCTGGCGCTAGCGGCGAAGCTCCCGACTGCGTGCGTGACTTTCGAGTGATGATTTTTTACGACTTTTCTGATGGTTTAACAGCTAAAGAGTGCTGCCAAAAACTTTCTTGCATCTTCAAGAAGAATACTCCAAAGAAGACGATTTTTTTAAGTGGTTCCAGCGCTTCAGCACAGGCCACTTCAACTTTGACGATGAAGAACGTGAACCGAAACCGCGAAGTTCGACTGATGGCAGAAATGCTGATCATGTGAAGGAGTTCCTGGAAGAAGACGGTCGTGTGACCATCAGGAAAATTGCCCTGGAACTTGGGATGACCCGGTATGCTGTCGACACCATCATTCGACGAGATCCTGGCTTTACAAAGAAATGTGCCCGATGGGTTCCAAGGCTGCTGACTGTGGAACAAAAGCAAGCTTGCATGGAATGGTGCAAGTTTATCCTTGACAAGTTCAACAATGGCCAATCGAGGACTTTCAAGATGATCACCACTGGGGACGAGACCTGGATCTACAATTTGGACCCTGAAACGAAGAGCCAGAGCATGGTTTGGTCGAAAAAAGGGGCGCCGCCACCACTCAAAGCTCGGCGAAACGCACCATGTTTGCCATCTTTTTCAACATCGATGGCATTGTCGCGTCAATTCCGCTGATAGAGAGGAAAACTATGACCTCTGAGTGGTACACCACTCAGTGCCTGCCTGACGTTTTTTCTGCGATGGCTACAGGCCGGTCCAAGAACTTGCGAAGGCACTTTTTGCATCATGACAATGCGCCAGCCCACACGGCTAATGCGACAAAGCATTTCATTGAAGACAGTGGTGTCAACGTTTTGAACCCGCCACCCTACTCACCCGATCTTGCACCATGTGACTTTTGGCTCTTCCCGAAGGTGAAAGAACCCCTGCGAGGCCACAACTTCGAAACTCGAGAGAAACTGATTGCAGCTGTCAAAGAACAGCTGGACAACCTCCCAAAGACAGCCTTTCGCGAGTGTTTTGCGGCGTGGGTCAGAAGAGCCCAAAAGTGCATTGATGTTGGCGGTGAATACTTGGAAAAAGTTTAAAAAGGATCGAAGTACATGAGAAAAACAGAAAAAGAAATCCTTGACTACTTATTTCGAGTGATTCCGCGCGGAACCCAGCACAACCCTCGTATGCCTTTTGACTCCATTTCTTTTGCACGTGTCCTGAAAGCTAAAATAATGGTCACAAATTTGCCAGTTTACCTTAAAAAGAAAAAGTGATGCCTATCCAAGTTGAATGGCAGCCACTGTCCAACACGTTTTATTGATTACCAGTAACAGCGCACTGCTATGACGATAACGTGCAGTGAATCCACTTGACTTGAACATTCCTAGCTTTCCTCCTCTTTCTCTGTACGTTTACCATTCGTTTGCTCAGAGGTTGATGCGCTTGCTGCTTCCTGAGCAGCTCTTCTTTACTCCACCCCAGCGGCCCGCTGCTTCTCTTCTTTTGTTTTCGAGTTAAAACTGATTAAGTCAGTGTTTGTGTTGCAATTACTTAAGTGAAAAATTAAGGAAAACGCACTAAGTCTTCAATCTGCCTCAAAATGATTTAAGACAGCGGTTCTCAAACTGTGGGGTGTGTCCCCGAAGTAACAAAAAAGGGGGCGCGAATGTTGCCATATGTGGCGTAATTTCGCTATTCGTAGGAAAGTTTTAAACTTGTAGCAGTGTATCGGCAGCAAAAAATATAGGAATAAATTTTATGAGGGTTTCAAAAAAATGTTAGGGGGGGGCGCGATTAAAACTGTTATGGAAACTCGGGTCGCAAATACTTAAAGGTTGAGAAACGCTGATTTAAGACATGAAGAGGAAGGGGAAGTGACGGTGAAGGTGGTAGGGATTAGAACGGCGCCACCTCGCTTGCTGCTGCCGAGAGTTGATTCTACAATAAAATAAAATGAGGAATAACTTTGGAGGTCTATCATCATAAATTAGGATAAATTAGACTGGACTGCCAATACTGATGCTCTGTGTAAGAAAGGACAGAGCCGGCTATACTTCTTTAGAAGGCTGGCATCCTTCAACATCTGCAATAAGAAGCTGCAGATGTTCTATCAGACGGTTGTGGCGAGTGCCCTCTTCTATGCGGTGGTGTGCTGGGGAGGCAGCATTAAGAAGAAGGACGCCTCACGCCTGGACAAACTGGTGAGGAAGGCAGGCTCTATTGTTGGCATGGAGCTGGACAGTTTGACATCTGTGGCAGAGTGACGGGCGCTCAGCAGGCTCCTATCAATTATGGAGAATCCACTGCATCCACTAAACAGTATCATCTCCAGACAGAGGAGCAGCTTCAGCGACAGACTGCTGTCAATGTCCTGCTCCACTGACAGACTGAGGAGATCGTTCTTCCCCCAAACTATGCGACTCTTCAATTCCACCCGGGGGGGGGGGTAAACATTAACTTTATATATAGTTATTGTCTATTTTTACCTGCATTATTATTACTCTTTAATTTAATATTGTTTTTTGTATCAGTATGCTGCTGCTGGAGTAAGTGAATTTCCCCTTGGGATTAATAAAGTATCTATCTATCTATCTATCACCCCAAAAGCGGATAGTAGACGTCACATAGTATATGTGTACCAAATGGTTTGCGAGCTACAGGTGATTTAAAATCCTGGACAGACAAACAGACAGCCACAGTAGCATATTATATAAGAAGATTTTCTGTTTCACTTTAAATGATGACATTTTAGTACTTTACCATGCAGCTTGATTCACTTCTTTGACATAATAAAAGAAAAAATTGGCCCAGGTATAAAATGAACAGCTGATATTACAAGAAGAACGTAAACTGCCCACGTCCAACTCCAGTAGAGATGGTTGGTTGGTTCATCTCTATTTAAACCCACCCTCATCTCTGCCGTGTCTTGTGGTCCTTCTCCATAGTGTCCCGAACTTTGAGTCTTAAAGTGTCCCAATGCTTGCTGTCACTGAACCCTCATTTCTCTACTGTGTATTCTTTTCTTGTCACGTAATTCTCATCACTTTGTCCTACCAATAAGAAGGACTGAAAGCACTAATTGGTCTAAAACTTGGCTGCCAGGATGCCAACATTAGTCAAGTACCTTAAAACACTGACCTCCCAGTGAGCCCGTCTAAGTCTCCTCTCTCACAGCATACAGTAAGAGTTTTGTGGGCTTGGTGTCCACTTCTGCAAATCGGTCACAAAGCTCCTTCAGCTTCAGTGTTGGAAAACTGACGTAGAGGGAAATCATTATCTAGAAGACAAAACTGAAGAAATTTAAACCGAAAAAGTGACAAGCAGCATTTAATTAGGTGAACAAACCAACAGAGGTCTGAGCCAAAAGACAAATTGGACACCTGAAAAGTTAACCAACCTCTTTATCCTGACTCCATAAGGAGAATTTTACTAGATATACAAAAAAAAAGGGATGGATGTCACCCATTGTGATGGCCATGGGCAGCAAAAAAAAAAAGCACAAAATAGCTGCGAAATAACAATTAAAAACAATAATATATTCAAAATGGCAATAAAGTCCAAAAAAATCATACCAGTTAATCCAGCAGATTAAATATAAAACTGAGAGCTCCTTTCACTGCTTCATCACATTGAACTCTTTGATGTTATGCAGGCTTTATGCACTTGAACACGTCCTTGGATTTGAATGAAACAGAAGTAGTTTGACGGCCGAGAGGAGACCCTTCAGTCAGTCGGCCTGCACTGCTTACCTAACAGCTAAATTAGATTCACATTGTCTCATTCAGGCACCTTTTACAGTTGGTTTTTTTTTTGTTCTTTATTTCACCTTAAACATTTCCTTGTATTAGGAATGTATCAGTTTTCGCATACCCCTTGGGGTCAGAGCTGAGGCTCAGCCATTGTACAACGCTCCTGGAGCAAGTGCGGGTTAAGGGCTTTCATTGCTCAAGGGCCCAACAGAGTAGGATCTCTGCTGGCATTAACGGGGATCTGAACCGGCAAACCTTCCAGATACCGGCGCGGATCCTTAGCCTCATTCAGGTACTTTCTACGGCTTATTAAGGTTTCCACTAAGGGTCGGTTTATATTTCACACTCAGAATGCTTACACACATGCATCATGGCTGCCACGCGTTCCCAGCATTCATTTGATGCGTCCTCAGAAATTAACACAACGATTGCATGAGTTGCAGTACCTGCAAAAAGTCGGAGGGTGCAGTGTGATCAAAGTTGGAATGTGACGTCAGAGTCTCCGTTTACTATCGACATGTGACAGAAAGCCGCAATGCGGATCCTCCGGGATCGGTGTACGCGCTTCAATGTTTGATGAATGGTTCGATGTGATGAAGCAAAATGCTGACATACAAATGCATTCGCAGTGCTTTGATATTCAAGCGTTGCATATTCCCCAATGTAATGACACGATACATTTTTAAAGTCTCACATACCATCTTCTGTGCCTTCTTTTATTATTTTTTTTGCACCTTCACAACATCGGTATGTATGGCAGCATATCTGAGCCACAGAGAAAAAAAATTAAGGGCATGGTGAAAATGTACTTATTGTGATTAAAGTGGAAATTTCAGATTTAATCTCAAAATGTCCACTTTAACCTCTTAGTTTATCGTTAAAGTAGGCCGTCGTAAACGTCATTTTAAAACCAACCCAGTTGTTAATCGCTGCGAGCTTTTGGGGCTTCCTCCTGACCTGACAGCAGCAATCGCCACACAGAACACATTACATTTATGATATTCCAGCTCTCTGCACATTTAGAATCCTTAGATTTATACTTGACATCACTTACATGATGAAATGCATTAAAGTATGTATGTTACATTTTACAGATAAATCGTTAACTTCACTTAAATAATCCATCCATTTTCCAACCCGTTGAATCCGAACACAGGGTCACGGGGGTCTGCTGGAGCCAATCCTCAGCCAACACAGGGCACAAGGCAGGGACCAATCCCAGGCAGGGTGCACCTAAATAATGACTATTGTTAATAATTACACATCTGGGGGCGGCACGGTGGTGGAGTGGTAGCGCTGCGGTTTCACCGGGAGTCACGTCCCTGGTGTTCCCTGCCTGGAGTTTGCATGTTTTCCTGCTGGGTTTCCACATTGTACTCCGGTTTCCTTCCAAAGATATGCAGATTTGGTGACACTAAAATGACGCCAGTGTATGTGAGTGCTTGTGTTCACCTTGCGATGATCTGATGCCCCACCCAGGGATTGTTTCTTCCTAGTGTCCAATGCTGACAGTAATGGGCGCATCCCTGGATCGATGAATCATTAAACGTCCTTTTCAGAGATATCATGGCAAGGTGTCCTCGGAATTTAATGGACGTTTCACGCAATTCACAAGACAGCAATGCCGAACGTTTTCTCACCGTGATGATGTCTCGCACTGCCATCTGATGGAATCTTCCAGATTTACGTAAAGTACTAAACAGTAAAACGCTTGAATAGCAGTAGCGCCTGCAGGAGCATGCGACACGTCGTGTGAAGTATAAACCCGGCCTTCAACTACCTAACTTAGCAGTTAATTCCAAATTTGCACGACACTTTGGAGTGTGAAAGTTCTTTTTGGCTTGAGTGAACTTCTTTTATACTGCACTACTGCTCTCAGGTATTAGGGTATTGATTATTTAAAATTAAAAGATTCTGTTAGTTCAGTTTTATCAGCACTTTTGAAAATTTTGAACATCTGCTGTGTTACGTTCCTTTCTTATAAGCTTGTTAAGGGCCTGATTTTTCTAGCAAGGGGTCACAATTAATTTCAAGTTGCTGAAAATCACCTACCTTATTTAGCAAAAACAAAGAAAAAAATACAAGGAAACCAAACAGAATCCCTACATACTGTGACCAGGCTGCATTCTGAGGTACTCAGCAAGCAGGTTCTGATCAAATAAAAGATGGACTGAGAAATGAAGTCTGGCACTTGAGCCCACCCATGGTAGATGTTAACAGGACAGGATGTTAAGTCCTACTGATCTGTAATGGAAAAACTGGTTTCGAAAGTGAACTGCTAATTCAATGGCAGCGCAGTGGTGTAGCGGTTGATGCTGCTCTTTCACGCCCAGCTTTTTGTTTTCCGATTTCTAGTTATTTATACGCACTGGGCTTTCCTCCCACATTCCACAGGTGTCGGCACTGGGTTAACTGGCAACTTCACATTTCTCGCTCTTCATCTGTTCAGTCCAACATTGTTTCCTGCCTCATGCAGTGTTGTCAGGATCCGCTGGCTCAACCGCCTTACACAAATAAAATGGGTTTACATAAAATAGTAATACAAAAAAAAAAAAAAATCAACCCATGCATCGATTTCTGAAGCAGTTTAAAGCTGGTGGTTGACTGCTGAATTTCTGAAGTGAAACAGTGCCATCTAGCAGTCAGCATCAGGACGGACGTGAACACAGTCATACGTGTGGACTCGAGGGCTAGCTAGTGCTCTGCTTTGTGGAGGCCATCAGCAGCGCTGCCTCGTCCAGTCCAGGGGTCGGCTTGTTGTATTAATTAGCAATAAACTAAAACTGTGCAGCTGAATGAATTCATTAAGAAGCCAAAATGGAGTGTAACTTTGCATGTTCCGGAGTTACATTTAACCTAATTGTCCTGACAAATCATCGTTAGTTTGAAACCCGAGAGCGGCTTTTGTGGTAAAATATACTTGGCTGAAGGTGAAAGGAAACTAATGAGACACCAAATTGCAGTTAGTCACAGAGCACACAAGAAACAGAGCATCGCTGTATTGTGGCAGATTTTATTTCCTTGCTTTAATGAGACACGCCAGACGAGCAAGTGAACACATCGTGACTACTAGTCGTTATAAAAAGAGACCAGCTAACAACCAATAAAGTTAACCACTTTACTTTTAACAGAATTAGAAATTAAACTTCTGAAATAACTTGGGGAAAACAATGATTGCTTCTAAGCATTTCTATTTCTAAAAGTAATATTTTTTTTAACTGGAGAACTTACCTTTTTTCCTTTCTTTTTTTCTTCTTGTGCCTGTACCATCTGGCACCCCCTGCTTCTTCCACTGCTGGTGAGAGTTGACTTGTACTGCTACAAGTGATTTTCACTGTCTGATTAAGCACTGATTAGGAGTAATGATTATGAAGCTGAAAACTGGAGGTGTGATGATGAATGTTCTTAGTGCACATGTCCCACAAGTTGGGTGTACGATGGATGAGAAAGAAGATTTTTGGAGTGAGTTGGATGAAGTGATGAACAGTGTAACCAAGGGACAGAAAGTGGTGATTGGAGCAGATTTCAATGGACATGTTGGTGAAGGGAATAGAGGAGTATGAGGAGGTGATGGGTAGGTATGGTGTCAAGGAGAGGACTGAAGGAGGTCAGATGATAGTGGATTTTGCCAAAAGGATGGGCATGGCTGTAGTGAATATGTATTTTAAGAAGAGGGAGGAACATAGGATGACGTTCAAGAGTGGAGGAAGATAATAATTCATTACGTTTATATAGCGTTTTTCTCAGTACTCAAAGCGCTATCCACACAGTGAGGAACCGGGAAGCGAACCCACAATCTTCCACAGTCTCCTTACTGCAAAGCAGCAGCACTACCACTGCGCCTCCTGTGAGGACGTAGATTACATCCTATGCAAAAGAGTCAATCTGAAGGAGATTGAAGACTGCAAAGTGGTGGCAGAGGAAAGTGTAGCTAGACAACATAGAATGGTGGTTTGTAGGATGATGTTGGAGATTGAGAAGCAGAAGAGAGTGAAGACACAGCCAAGGATCAAATGGTGGAAGTTGAAAAAGGAAGACTTCAAGGTTGAGTTTAGGGAGGTGGTCAGGCAGGCACTGGGTGGCAATGAAGAGTTACCAGACAGCTGGGCAACTACAGCAGATGTAGTAAGGGTGACAGCAAGAAGGGTGCTTGGCATGACATCTGGAAAGAGGAAGGAGGAAAATGAAACCTGGTGGTGGAATGGGAAAGTACAGGAGAGTATACAGAGAAAGAGGATGGCGAAGAAGAAGTGGGATAGTCAGAGAGAGATGCAGAAAGTAGACAAGAGTACAATAAGATGAGGTGGCGAAGGCTAAAGAAAAGGCATATGATGAGTTGTATGAGAGGTTGGAGACTAAGGAGGGAGAAAAGGACCTGGACCGATTGACTAGGCAAAGTGACCGAGCTGGGAAAGATGCGCAGCAGGTTAGGGTGAAAAAGGATAAAGATGAAAACGTACTCACAAGCGAGGAGGGTGTGTTGAGAAGATGGTAAGAGTACTTTCAGAGGCTGATGAATGAAGAGAACGAGGAAGAGAATGAGAGAGAGAATGTTGGATGATGTAGAGATAGTGAATCAGGAAGTGCAACAGATTAGCAAGGAGGAAGTAAGGACAGCTCTGAAGAAGATGAGGAATTGAAAGGCCATTGGTCCAGATGACACACCTGTGGAAGCATGGAGGTGTTTAGGAGAGATGGAAGTGGAGTTTTTAACCAGATTGTTTAACGGAATCTTAGAAAGTGAGAGGATGCCTGAGGAGTTGCGAAGAAGTGTACTGGTGCTGATATTTAAGAATAAGGGAGATGTGCAGACCTGTAGTAACTACAGGGGGATAAAATTGATGAGCCACAGCATGAAATTAATGGGAAAGAGTAGTGGAAGCTCAGTTAAGAAGGGAGGTGATGATTAGTGAGCAGCAGTGTGCAGATGCAATGTTTGCTCTGAGGGTGTTGATGGAGAAGTATAGAGAAGACCAGAAGGAGTTGCATTGTGTCTTTGTGGACCTGGAGAAAGCATATGACAGGGTGCCTCGAGAGGAGTTGTGGTATTGTATGAGGAAGTCGGGAGTGGCAGAGAAGTATTTAAGAGTTGTACAGGATATGTACGAGGGAAGTGTGACCGTGGCGAGGTCTGCGGTAGGATTGACGGATGTATTCGACGTGGAGGTGGGATTACATCAGGGATTGGCTCTGAGCCCTTTCTTATGTGCAATTTTGATGGTCAGGTTGACAGACGAGATTAGACAGGAGTCCCCATGGACTATGATGTTTGCTAATGACATTGTGACCTGTAGTGAGAGTAGGGAGCAGGTTGAGGAGACACTGGAGAGGTGAGATATGCTCTAGAGAGGAGAGGAATGAAGGTCAGTAGGAACAAGACAGAATACATGTGTGTCAATGAGAGCAAAGTCAGTGGAATGGTGAGGATGCAGGAAGTATAGTTAGCGAAGGTGGATGAGTTTAAATACTTGGGGTCAACAGTACAGAGAAACGGAGAGTGTGGAAGAGAGGTGAAGAAGAGAGTACAGGCAGGGTGGAATGGGTGGAGAAGAGTGTCAGGAGTGATTTGTGACAGACGGGTATTAGAAAGAGTGAAAGGGAAGGTCTACAGGACGGTAGTGAGACCAGCTATGTTAAATGGGTTGGAGACAGTGGCACTGACCAGAAAGCAGGAGACAGAGCTGGAGGTGGTAGAGCTAAAGATGCTAAGATTTGCATTGAGTGTGACGAGGATGGACAGGATTAGAAATGAGTACATTAGAGGGTCCGCTCAGGTTGGACAGCTGGATGACAAAGTCAGAGAAGCGAGATTGCGTTGGTTTGGACATGTGCAGAGGAGAGATGCTGGGTAAATTGGGAAAAGGATGTTAAAGATAGAGCTGCCAGGCAAGACCTGTGGCAACCCCAAACGGGAACAGCTGAAAGGAGAAGAAGAAGAAGATTAAACATTGATTATATTGAATGACTTCTGTCCTTGTTAACTATTAGCTTTTGCCTTTAGCACTCTATGAAAGCATTTTAATTAAAGACTCTTTTTCTGTGTCCCAGTCCTGCTGATACTTTAGCACAAGGTTAAGTATTGATAAGAAAACCAGTACAATACAGCGTAGCAGAATCCTGACTCTGAGGGTCTTGTTTATCAGAAACTAGCAAGGACGTGAGATGTGAAACTTCTTTAATTGACAACTGTACTTAACAACTGTAACTCTAACTGTAATTAGTCATTTCCTTCCATGCACTGAGTGACTCCACGTATGTGACCAATCAACTGGCTTGGTGATTCTGACTTTGACATGTCCAGCTTGTTCCACTTCAATGTGCTGCCTACAGGCCCTGTCAACTTACAGGACTCCTCCAGTGATTTGTAATCACAGACTTCACTAGCATAATCTTAGCAAACCGGAGGTAGTTACGGCCTACTCTTGCGGCCGACAGTCATCGCGTAGTCTGACACACCCAGTGGCTTAGTCCAACCGCCTGTGACTTGCCCTAACAAAGTCCTAGGGGCAGTTTTGTGTGCGTATGAGAGCCAACAACTAATGAACACTCACCTGGAAGTACAATTGCTATAACGCAGGTATGAAGAATAAGGAACACGGGTATTGCGAACCTTGCAAACAACAGCGAGGCTTGCGTGTCTGATGTTTTGTGTTTTATTAAACACAAAAGAATGGACAAAATAAAAAAGGGCCAAGATTGTGTTTGAGGTTGTCGTACTTGGAAAACATTCATACAACACACAGGGTGACAGAAAAAGAGGTGAGCTCACAAAACTTTGGAAATGTGAAACTGTACTGAAATGTCTTCACAGATTCATCTCTTTTGTCATCTCCTGCAATTTCTAGTTGTGTAATCAGTCATCTGCAGTTTTCAAGTCTGACTTCCCCTCCAACTAAAAGTCATGCACTGTGTCACTGGCTTAGATGTTTCCAAGTCATTGAATCTTTCGCAGTCAGAATCTTTCCGCTCCTGTGGTTCCAGAGAATGTCCTGCCTGTTGAGATGCCATTTGTGTACTGTGTTCTACATTTGATACAACTGGAAGTTGAGAACATGCAGTCTATGTGCATGGTATGAAGTGTGCGGTCAGAGCTGAGGAGAGGCAGGCAGAGTCCCCAGAAGAAGCTCGAGACAGCAGCCCTGGCTTCCAACAGTTGTCACTGCTCCAAGACAGAGAGGGCGGAGCCATCCGAAGAATTATGGTAATCCATTCAGCTGACACCCAGGCATTATGAACATATTTAAAACACACACTGCATTTATATATGCCGTCTGGTGGTGCTGGGACAACAACTCTCAGCTCAACATCAGCAAGACGAAAGAGCCGGTGATGGACTTTAGGCGTGCTAAGGATCCCTGGAGACCGGTCACCATTTAGATTAGATCATCTATTTATAAAAGCACATTTAAAAACAACAGAGGTTGTGCCAAAGTGCTACACAAAGAAGCATTAAAATAAACACAATGCAAACAACCATGCAGAAGCAGATTAATAAAACTACCAACTATAACATTCACCACAATCTCATCATACATAGTGAAAGGCGGAAGAAAACAAGTAGGTCTTAAGTCGACTTTTAAAACCTCGATAGAGGATGAAGACCTGATGTGAAGAGGCAAGTCATTCCAAAGCCTAGGAACAACAACTGAGAAAGCTCGGTCTCCCCTCAACTTCTTGGAACTACAAGGAAAAGTTGTCCACAAGACCTCAGTGCTCTTGGTGTCACATAGGGGTGAAGGAGGTCACAGATGTATTTTGGAGTGAGACAATGCAAGGCTTAAAAACAAACAGCAAGAATTTAAAACCAATGCGACACCTCACCGGTAGCCAGTGGAGACAGGCTAAAATGGGGGCGGATGTGGAAGTGGTGCAGAGATACAAGTACTTAGGGGTCCATATAAACACCAAACTGGACTGATCTGACCACACAGTGACACTGTACAAGAAGAGTCGGAGCAGACTGGACTTTCTAAGGACACTCAGGTCTTTTGATGTCTTTTTAACCTGCTGGAAACGTTCTACCAGGCCAAAGTAGCCAGTGTGGTGTTCAGCACCGCAGTCTCCTGGGGAAGCAACCTGAGCTCAGAAGAAGCACAATGTCTGAATAAACTTATCAGGAAAGCCTGTGCCATCACAGGGTGAACTCTGGACACATTGTGGAGAAGACTAAAACGGCAAAATTGGATGCCATCATAAAAATCCTCTCAAGCCCCTCCAGAAGGTGCTCTCTTGGAGCACTTTTAGTGACAGGCTCATTCCACCATTGTGTGCTAAGAAGCACCTCTGGGGGGCTTTTCTGCCCACTGCTATCAGGCATTTCAATGCTTCCTCACAGTACACCTGTTGAAATACCATTTTGAAATATCTGAACAATATACATTTATCTATTTATACTTATTTTTACTTACATACCAATTGATTAGCCGTATCCTTGTTTTTATATGAATATTGCTGTATGCATGTGAGTTACCCCTTGGGGTTAATAAAGTTTATCTAATCTAATAACTATTTCTTTAACATGTGCTCTCTCTTTGCTTCATACACATCTTAAATTTCATGGCTAATGTAAATGATTGACACTACTCTTCATTATAAATAATATTTTTGTTAGCAAACATATTAATAATCTTCATTATTAATAAACATGGCATGACTGCATTATGGAAAATACTCTGCAAATAAAAGAAAAGTCGTGTGTCACTGTTCCAAACAGATTCAAAGATGGACATACAGTAGTTCATTACACCTGACCAGTGGAGCCACACCATGAGAACAGCCGAATGTTTTATGGAAAGCCTAACTAAAAAGTCAAAACAAAGCTCTAAAGCTCAGCACATTCATTTACATATCATGTTCAAATCTTTTCAATTGACCTCAGTCAGCAGGCAGATAAATGGTATACCCTAGCAACATCCCTCAAGTCTTAAAAATAATCTAAGGACCCCAAATTAGTTAAACAAATTGAAAGTCTTGGGTAAATATCTAGATCATATAAAATTGTAAATGTCAGAATAAAATAATGAAAAAAAGTTCAAATATCATATTCTCATCTATAACTTGATGTCCTGGTTTAACAATCTGAAGCATTTTTACAATCCATACAGCAAACTTTTCCCTTTCAGACTGCTAAGTCATTTTAGGTAGGTGCGTATTTTTCAGGTGACAGATTAAGCAAATAGTGTTGTTATTATTTCCATTTTATTCAGAAGCCTTCTGATAACAATCATTTACAATAAGTACAGCGCTTAGTGGTTTAAACCAATAGCTTGTAAGCTGAGACCTGGGGGGGCCACATTCAGGCTGCAGGATTTTGTCTAAATAAACTTCTAAGCTGAACTGAACTTGTCTTAATTGGACAAGCTGGTATTTTGGTGGTCTTTTTGCATCCGGACGACTGCAACTCACTATTGTCAGGAGTACCCACCTATGCTATCAAGCATGCAGCAGCCCTTCCTGTATTTAACCAGTCGAGATGGGCACATGTCACTCCTCTCTTCAGGTCCCTACGTTGGCTCCCTGTAGCAGCACACATGAAGTTCAAATCCCTGATGTTTGTCTGTAGTCAGTGGGTCAGTATCTGATTATATGGTGACACTGGTGATGTGCTACACTCCTCACCCACTCAGGACTGCCAGTGAACAGCATCTGGTGATGCCGCCTCTGTGGGTATCAAGTCTCAAATTCAGACTCTCGTCCTGTGCAGTTCCAAGTTGGTGGAATGAGCTGCCCACCTCCATCTGTACTGATGACTCCCTCAGTATATTTAAGAACCAACTGAAGACCCATCTCTTCTGTGAATGTCTGTTTAATTGATAGGAAAAAACTTTACTCTGTGATCGTTCATATTGTTGGTTGTCCTGTTTTTACATTATGTTTAATTGCTTTATCGATTCTTAATCTATATGATTGTGTATTTATGAGTTGTCACATCTTTTCACTTGTGGCAATCAACGTCTGTTACCTCTCCAAACAGGCCCAGACCTAATGTTACTCCATTATGTTTACCTCATTTGTAAGTCACTTTGGATAAATGTCTGCCAAGCCAATAAATGTCAGTCATTTTCCAACCCGCTATATCCTAACACAGGGTCACGAGGGTCTGCTGGAGCTAATCCCAGCCAACACAGGGCGCAAGGCAGGAACAAATCCCGGGCAGGGCACCAGGCCACCGCAGGACACACACACACCCCAAGCACACACTAGGGACAATTTAGTATCACCAATGCACCTAACATGCATGTCTTTGGACTGTGGGAGGAAACCGGAGCACCCGGAGGCGAACCCAGATCTCCTTACTGCGAGGCAGCAGCATTACCACTGTGCCACCATTCCGCTGCCAATAAATGTAAATGGTATTGCCCCAGTTTCTGTGCTTTGCTGTCAGTGCAGACATTGCAACACTAGTTTTGCTAAATTAATGCTGGTCTGTACAGTTGTAAGCATTTGTGTCTATAATACAGGATTTTTTTTTAATGTTGCTTTTAAGATTTTCATCCTCATTTAGAATTTTGTTTTGTGTTTTGGTTATTTAATCCATTATTCATAAATCACCATGCTACTGGGTCTGACACAAAGGTAGCCACTGTCAATCACAAGTGTCACTTGTCCCCTGTCTTTGCCATATGCTGTGAATTGTCACTGTTAAGACACAGCTTAGAGAATAACATCCACAGAAAATAAAACAGAAAATTAAGAGTGTGAATCATTTAAAACTATAGTATTTTTTTACGTTTCTATATATAACAAAAATCCAACATCTGTAAGCGTGTCCGCTTTTCACGAGAGAACTACTTAATGGATTTAGATCGGGTTTTTGCTTGAATATTCCGTTTGATTTTGCAACTTCTCACATCATGCTAAGTATCATAGTTTGCTTGTGGCACCAATTTATTCGCACAAATCCAAAAGAGAGGCTGTGGGCCGAGGGGAGGGAGAAGTGAGCGGGGCCCTCCTCCATCACGCACCAGCCTCTGTCTGAATTGGTTTACCTCTCGCGACGTGTTGGACCGTACCTTGCCTGCGCTTAGCTACCTTAGATACCTGTTTGCTTATTGATTTTTAAAGCTGGCAGAGCTGCATGGGACAGCCAGTTTGCTATAAATGTAAACCCCACACTTCAGTGAATGCAGAATAAGGGAAAAAGGGAAACAAGACAAGCTAATTAAACAATGAGATTAATTCAAGGTAACATGACTCCCCAATTGTGAAACTGGTTTTAACAAACACCTGCAGCCACAGCAGACCCCCAGCACTGAACTTGAGAAGCACCAGCGTAAGCATGGGGCAAGGAAGTTTAAATCAGTCAGCTGTCCCATTCACTGCTAAAGAGTGGCTACTGTTGCTCATTACAGTTAAGAGCTGCTTGAGGATGGCACTCTGGCCTAAACTCAGTTGTAAAGTGTGCTGCAATTAGACGTCAGGCGGAGCTCAAGTTTAAGCCACAGTTGTTCCGGACAGTCGAAGTGATGAACTTGTGTTATTGCTCTGCTTTCAATTTATTACAACTGACCCTGGGTGTGTTCCATTCTGCTGCCATAGCCTACACCTAAAATTACAAAGTTAGGACTTTCTCCACCAAGGAAAGAGACTACTGAAGCAAGTCACTTTTGGAAAAGTGAAGTGTAGCATATAGAAGTTAAAACCACAAAGTAATTGGGATCCAAGTTAAATGACCGAGTGGAGCATCTGTCTTGGATTTGCGCAAATAAAATCGGTACCGCAAGTCAACAATGATACTTGGCGCAATGAGTGAAGTCACAAAATCAACCGGAATATTCAAGCAAATTATAGAAAAAAACCTGATTTAAATCCGTTAAGTAGTTCTATCATCATCAACATGTAAACTCAAGCTTAAGACACCAGGTTTCTGCCTTGATCAGTTTCCTCGCCTTATCCTGGTTTTGTGTGTGCGTGTAAACACAGAGCGTCAGCCATGATAAACTAGTAATTCCCAATTCAACAGCACGTCCAGGTCTCTACTGCCTTGTGTTGGAGCTACAGCATATTGTTTTGTCTTCTACTAAAACTTATGTGCCTTAGGTTGCAATTCATCTTTTTTAAAATCATGTCATGAAAGGTGTTATGTAACAGAAGTATGTTGGTGGCCCTCAGGTGACTGCACCAATGACCCAGCCTTTCATAGAAAGCTTTTCTACTGACAACACAGAGGAATGCAAGGCTAAAGGTACATATGCTGACATATTGTATGTGGATTGTGCACCACAGGGTAAGTCAATAACATTCTGTTTGGAATGTTGGTAACCTGTAACATCTAAACCTCAAATTTATTAATGCAACATTAAGGGAGACTCTACTGCATTAAACATTTAAAAGAACAGAATTGTTAATCATTGGCATAACTACCAATAGTTAAAGCCTGCCTCCCCTCTCTGGTCCCTCCTATTTCTGCTATAATTCACTCTTCTCTCACTACTGGTACTGTTCCTTCATCTTTTAAAACTGCCGCAATACTCCCAAGTACTGAAAAAACCTGGTGCCGATCCGACTTGGCGGAGTGGCGGTTCTGAGGCTAGGGATCTGCACTGGTAATCGGAAGGTTGCCGATTCGAATCCCGTAAATGCCAATAGGGACTCTGCTCTGTTGGGCCCTTAACCTGCTATTGCTGAGCGCTTTGGGTAGTGAGAAAAGCGCTATATAAATGCAAAGAATTATTATTATTATTATTACTACTACTTCAATCATTTTTGCCCTATTTCTAATCTGCCCTTCATCTCCAAAATTCTTGAAAAAATAGTAGCCATCCAATTTCACTCCCACTTATCTCATAATAATCTATATGAACAGTTCCAGTCTGGTTTTCGCCCCCTCCATAGTACAGAAACGGCACTTCTTAAAATTACCAATGACCTCCTTATGGGTGCTGACTTAATTACTATTCTCATCCTCCTTGATCTGAGTGTGGCCTTTGATACTTTTTGTCATATCACTCTCCTTAACAGATTATCTTTGATTGGAATTACTCACACTCCACTAGATTGATTGAGATCCTACCTCTCAGGCCGCACTCAGTTCATTCAGCTTAAAACTTTCGCATCCCAACCCACCGCTGTTACTTCAGGTATGCCCTAAGGCTCTGTCCTGGGGCTTCTCCTTTTTATTATTTACCTTCTTCCCCTCTGCAATATGTTTCGTAAATATAACATTAATTTTCACTGTTATGCTGATGACACCCAGCTCTACCTTGCTAGTAAACCCATCTCTTCTTTTCCACCATTTTCACTTATTGACTGCATTGCTGAAATTAAATCCTGGTTTTCTTCAAATTTTCTTAAACAGTGATAAAAATGAGGTTCTCCTCATTGGTACAAAATCATCATTATCCAAAGCCAATAATCTTTCACTTGTTATTGATAACTTCTTTGTTTCCCCTTCACCTCAGGTAAAGAATCTGGGTGTCATCCTTGATAGTACTTTATGCTTCCAATCTCACATTAATAACATCACCTGGTCTGCTTACTTCCACCTACGTAACATCAACCGCATCCGCCCCTCTCTCACTCCCCATACCACTGCCATTCTTGTTCACAGTCTTGTTATTTCTCGTCTGAGTATTGCAATTCACTCCTCTTTGGTCTCTCTAATAAATCTCTCAATAAGCTTCAGCTAGTCCAGAATTCTGCTGCTCGCATCATTACTCAAACCCCATCTATTCACCATATTACTCTGGTCTTGCAGCAGCTTCATTGGCTCCTGATTAAGTTTCGAATTGATTTTAAAATTCTGCCATTAACATTTAAGGCCATTCATAACCTCGCCCCTCCATATCTGTCTGACCTTCTTCATGTTGCCATTCCCTCCAGTTACCTTAAATCCTCTTCCTCCATCCATCTGACCGTCCCTCTCACCCATCTAACCAGCATTCAGCCACTCTGCTCCCAAGCTCCGGAACTCACTACCTACTGAGCTTAGAACTATTGAATCATTTTCAACTTTCAAATGTAAACTTAAAGCCCATCTGTTTAAAATGTTTTTTTTGTTTATGATTACAGTGGCTTTGTTTGGTTTTAATTTTTATATTTTCAGATGTTTTAAGTTTTGTTTATAATGTGCTTTATTTATTGTTTGTTCGGTGTTCTTGAGTGCTTAGAAAGGTGCCTTGTATAAATAAAATGTATTATTATTATTACCAGTTAAAAGATTTAGAAGTCCTCAGTAGTACTTCAGAGGGTGTAGTAACACAGTCTGCTCCAAATCTGCTTTAAGACACACAGAGGGTTTTTAAAGTAATCAACAGATGATGGGACACTTGTGCAAATTGTCTTCTTCAACTTGCAAGGCTTAATTTACTTTAATTGTTGCAGAATATCTATAGGTTGTAACCTATTAGTTGTTTCCTTTTTTTTTTTTTTTTTAGTTTTTGCTAACCTAAACTTAAAATGGTGAACATGTAAGCAGTGGTTTACATTTAATGTCACTCACTGCATTTCAACTGATTAAATTTAATTAAAAACTGAGATGTTCTAAAACTTTTGACAAGTAGTATATCACCTAAGGAATAATCTCAAAACATTACAGTCTTTCTAGGCTATAATATCGATGTCGATGCAGCCAAGCACTTTAATAAAACCAAGTTAGTGAAGTTTAATTGGTGGCATAATCTGTCCTGGCAGCACTGGCCACAAGGACGGACGGACCCGAGACTGGACAGGACACCAGTCCATTGCAGTGAACAGTCACAGACATTGGCGCACGCACACCTTTAGGATGTCAGTTCATGGATACCTTTGATATGTCAGACCCATTGCATTGAAACCTTACTCCTTTCTAACACTATATTCCCTATTTTCTTCACAAGTAAAACTGTTGTTTTAACCATGGAAAATAGCTCTAATTTACATTGTCCTGAGACTAAGTATTAACAATCTTAAAAGTGTGAGACACTTAGTCACTCACTCTCTCAGATCTTCAGCCAGCAGGCACCAACTTCATCAGCCCACAATTATGAAGAGGACTATGGCACCTACAATAAAAGCAGAATAGTACAGCTTAACTATGACTGGGACAGATTAATCACATCTGCCTCATAGCGCTATGTACCTGAGTTTAATCCTGGGCGCGATCATCGTCTAAGTAGAGTTTGCATGTTCACGGCGTGTTCCGTTAAGGGCACACCAATTTCTCCTGCACTGGACTAGTAAACGTGTGCTCCTTTCAGTGGACTTGCATTCCATGCAATGTTGGTTCTAGCTTGGCAATCCAAATAGGATAAGCCCAGTTCCCGAGATCCTGTTAACAGAATAAAAAAAAGAGTGGAAAAAACAGATTTTTTTTTTTAATTTATTAATAATGGGCAGCTCAATAATACTATTGACTTTGCTATCAGTAAATGACCCTGAAAGCAATCTTAAAGTATGAAATGACTTAAGTGTCTTGTTACTGCTGAGGTATATACTGGATAGTGAGATGCAGACTGTCTACATATGCACATCATGAATGTGTTAGCCTTAAAAAGTACAGGCCAGGACAGCAAGACACAATTGACTATATGGAGCAGCACTACAGTTTTACATGGCAATGACCAAATGTTAAAATCCAAGCCATGATCAATGAGAAAGCATCAGATACTCCCCTTATAATCCCCTCAGACCCTTAACAAGGTCAAGAGAGTTTGCAGGAAATTTCATGATCCCAAGAATATATCACTCCAGCTAAACAGGCTGTCCAGACACAGCTCAAACATTAAGCTGCAAAGCAACCAGCTACCACACAAAGTGGAGAGAGAAGAAGCAAGCCGAAATGCAGCGCTGGTATATTTGAAGAGCCTAAATCAGTATGTCACTTTACTAATTCTGCAGAAGCCTCCCTAGGAGTCTGAGAGTGTGCCAAAGTCTGTCTCAAATTCAGTTAAAATGGTCTCAGCTGAGCGCTTGCACTGTATTGAGGACATTTGTCAAAGGAATTAAACCCAAAACAGAATCTATACTACACTTAAAGCCAAGATCCTTCTTTAGAAAAGTACATGGACAGGCCCAAAAAATGATTTCAAAAAGTGTTTTGGATAACTTCCTGTAATTCCAGCTGACCGGAAGCCATTTCCAAAACACATTATGTAACAAAAACATATCCGTATATCAGGGTCCCATTAAATAAAGCAAAATACCTTGGAGTGTCCATATTTTCATGCAAATTTCTGAAGAGACTAGACCAAAAAAAAAAAAAAATTAATTAATTATCCACAACAGTTGAAATGCAGGACTATGAAAGAATGCAACCTACTGATAAAACGAAAAATGAAATTATGAATATAATCAGCAGAAATATGCATTATTAAAAAAAAAATATCAAGCAAACAGAAAAATTCAAACCCACAATTTGTTGATTCTCTTTTTGCATTGCTGGGCTGATGAAGTGTGTTCCATGGCACTAGGGACAGGGCAGAAACCAACTCTGAATGGGACAGAGGTCCATCGGAAAGGACACTCGCTTAACTCACTCATGCCTCCATTCAGGGCCAGTTTGAGGTGTAGGTGTGTGTGTGGATTAGAAAGAAGCTAAAGTACTGGAGAAAATGTGCAAAGTCAAATAGACCTGTCAAAGACAGCAACTAGACACACTGAAGAACCGAGCAATGCACTGCACATTAAAACAACTGCACCACCATGTCATCCTACTAATTCTACATTTTGGAAAGTGTTGAGTTCTTATTATATGGGCCAAGACACTTGTCAATATCTTGACATGGAAGTCCTCATCAGCGACATCACAGCCTGTTTTTGTGGACAACTACACATCTTTCTTCAGTTTTCCTACACAAATCAATGATCAGAAGGCAGTTGAGGGTGACCTGCTTAGGGCTAAGACTACTACATGTTAGCCAATTCATTTAACATCAGTCAATCAAATTCCAATTAAATTCTCTAAGCTTTCATCAAAAGAATTTATCACTACAGAGTATCAGTCAATGCTGTATGAATAAAAATGCTATATGATTAAACTTAAATCTATTACTACATGTATGAAGCCAGCCTTTTTGCAGTCTTAATGTTTTGCTTCAAATCTAGATGAACATTTAGATCAGTAGCACCGGTTTTCTGGAGCTTTCTAACCGGAGTCTGTCTGTGCAACCCTACAAATGCACCATTTAATCCAGGGATTCAGTCATCTTTCCTGCCTTATGATCAACAGCTTTTTATTTATTTATTTTTCTTTTTAAACTCTTCTTTTCCATTCTGTTCTTAGTGTCTGTCAAAATTATATTTGTTTCAACATACCTGGAGTTTAAATTTCACATGACTAAATTTTCATAGTACCTTCTAATTTTGTTTGCTTTGTAAAGTTCTCTGTAATGGTGGTGCATTAATAGCATACATAAAATAAGTTTGGTATCGTTCACACAATCTTTATATATTTTGCATTATTAGATCACTATACATTATTAAAAATAGTCACAAGAAAGTACATCTCCCCCTTACTCTCATAAAATTGTAGTCTGTTACCACAGTGCACAAAAATGTAAAAAGCAAGATGCCATTTCTTGTGATTTCCAAAAGCTAAATGTTCACTTATCAGTCCAAGAATACCACAAAGTCACCATGTATTAGTTTAATTTAAATTGTGTTACTTCAAGGGTGCAAAGATTGTAAAGTTTTGTAGGGATTTTTTTTGGGGGGGCACATACATTTCTAAAATTTGGTTACCTCAACCTAAGACAAAGGTGATGCAACTGCTGCATACAATCCTCCACAAATTAAAAGTATAATTAAGGTGTCTCAGACACATAAGCTAATGTCTAAGCAGTAAATTAAGGAACTAGACCAAAACTACATGAAATAAAATTTATAAAGTTCTTTGCTTTGATAAACCTAATAATTAAACTAATGTGTAGTTCATTAAGGGTAGATTTCATTGAAAACTTAATTCACACCCTACTGCTTGTTCAGGATTCAAAGCATTGTTTCAAAAGGAAAAAAAATACAATTAAAATAAATTTTATTATTGTATTCACAGAAGTGAACTGCACAAAAATTCAAATGCAGAATGAAAAAAAAAAATACTGGAGAAAAGCAAAGCCATTTTTTAATACAAAAGTAGAATAAAATAATCAAGTCAAAGTTCACCATAACATAAACTGAGTAGCTTAAATGGTGATGCACAGAACATTGACTTGCAATGTTGTAACTAAATCAAACTCTGCTGTGATATGCACTAGTAAATTGTGATATAAAGCCATTTTAATGTAAACCCCAGCTTTCCCCAAAAAAGAAGCCAGACAAGAGAGAACAATAAAAATTTAATGTCAAAACATGGCTACATTTGTAAATAGCACCAATTATATCAGAAAGATAACAGACAAAACATTTAAACAAGTAGCACAATATCTAAATAGTCTAGTTTCTTTTGCATCTCTGTACAAATGTACAAAGTTGTGCAGTGACTACACAATCTTTAGTTTAAAAAATTCACAAAAACGCTGGCAGTACAAAAGTTAACACAATGGTTTAATTTAGGTAAGGATTGCTTGAGAGTCAGACTCTGCAGGAATTCATGCTTTTGAAAGCGAACAATTGAGGACCCTTTACATGGGTCACAGTTTAAATATTTGGTGTGTTGCAACCTTTTAGTTCAGCTTTGCTGAACAAGATACCAAGGCAAGTGAAATTTGCTTCTTTTTTTAACCAGCTAACATATTTCAACAACAGAATCCTTTGTCGAACACATTTGTCAGTGGTTGGCCCGCTCACTAATGACATCCTGCAATCGCTTCAGAAGGACATCATCATTGTCTTGACAAAGTCTTTTGGCAGGAGATTCAGAGTCGCTGTCCATTGTAAATGCTCGTTTCCGACTCATCCGTTCACCTTGCTTAATCATACTGTTTATTGCTTGAAGATTCTGCAAACGAGAATTCCATGTTTTATATCAACATCCTAATTTCATCCATTTACATATAAATATGCTCTGCTTACAAACTTAGATCAAACAGGCGCACAAATAATGACAAGCTGACTCACCTTAGAAGGACTACCATTAAACTTGTAGGTTATGGCAGAGGCAGGGGAAGGACATGTGCCATTTTTATGGGGAGATACATAAACAGAATGCTTCTGGGATACACGTCGAGGAGAAAGTGGTTGTGACTTGACAGAAGGGAATGGAGACAAAGGAGGTGCTTCCATCTAAGGAGAAGGAAAAAGAAATTGAAAAGCCTGCGTATCCTCTGCAGAGTCATTTGTAATGTATAAAAGAATACACAGTAACAAAGCAGACATACTTAAGGCTGATTAGTCAGACACATGCAAAATAAAAAACACACACAACAACAAAACTTTTAATGTGCTGGTAACTTCTCTGCATAGGTACTGGGGCAATAAATTCAAAATTATTTTTTGCCACATAATGAAAAGTAACTTGAAAATAATGAACTTATCTCTGTGCATACAGCTGTAATGTATTACACATATATACATCCATACACACACTCCTACAAACATATACATGGTAACCTGGCTGGTCTTCTAACCCGGCTATAGACTATGGAATTTCTTTTCATAAATGTTGCATTTACATATAGACTGGTAAATGTTGTGGAGTAGACTGATCTGTTGGTCAGCTCATTATCAGTAATAAATACCTCACTTACATACACCAAAAAGCACATTTCTATCATATTTCTACACAACCGTGTGTTTAATATATTACTTTGACGGATGTGGCACATGCCTCCAACCTCAAACAAAACATTTATTTCATATTATTCTTCTCCCAATTAACTACAAGATACAGAACATTGAAGAGATTTGGCTCTCTTAGTAGCACCTCATTTTTCGACAACAATGAAACAATATTTTGTTGCCTAAAAAAAAAAAAAAAAATCTAAACCTAATTGAAGATAGGCAAAACAATATTACCCTGTAATCTGAGCCAGTGATAGCATATTTTAGAGCAAATGCTTTCATTCGTAGCACGTACACCGAGTTATAAAACTGAATGAGATCACCTCTGTCTGCTGACTCGGAAAGATGGCCTGTAAAATAAAATAAAAAACTCAAAAGAAGGCCAAAACACTTTCTTTAGAGAAAACAATAATTACACCCTACACATTAAAAGCAGATGTAAATTTTGCAGTAGTGACAGAAGTTCATATCCTAGAAATAATCCAGCATCTTTACTGTTCTCTTTGGTTTATTTTAAGTTGAAATACATAAATAAACATGACACAGTCATTACTGCTTCTGTCGTACAGCTTCATTAAGCTGAATTAACTGAAGACAGTAAACTGAGCAAAAGTGTGCGTACGTGTTTGTGTGTGTGTGCTCTTACATTGACTGGTCTCTTATCTATGTTTATTTCTTGTCTTTCGACTCTGGTTTAGTATAATACTGCAATGGGAAAACTGGTTCAGGTAAAGAATGAACAAAATGGTTGAGAAAGGAATTTTAATAGCTGGTCTTTCTTATTTTGCGTGTTTTTTTTACTATACAGAAACAAAACATGACATGCACATTTGGCAGCCATTACATACAGGACGACCTTCTGTGTAAAAGCAAAATATACAACCGCATAGCAGATTATATGAAAATGATGACTGTAATAAGAAAACATTATCAGAATAACAAGAGTTTTAAAAAGATCCCAGCATGTATGTGGTTGAAAATTAAAGTAAGTATTCATAATCATGGTTAGTGTAGCAACTCCAGGGAAAACAAAACATAATATGCAACAGCCAGCAATTCTTGGCCATTACAGACTCCAGCACCACTCAGTACACTCTTCTAGAATCACCACACAATGCCATAATATCATGAAACAGTCAAGTAAAATGCAAGGACATTAGAAGGAGAGGGGAATCAAAAATTTTACCTTTAACATTTGTTATTACTTCTGCCTCACTGGTGACAACAGGCAAGGCTAAAACAGGTTCCTTGTTTAGAAGAACACTCCTATAGACCTGCCAAAAAAACAACACAAAAAACACAGACAATGAGTGCTAGAATGGCTAAAGTTAACGCCTAGAACTAAACAAACAAACAAAAAAAAAACAAACAAACACAGATATGGAAAGACATCTTTATTCACTTCTAGAAAGAAGGCCTTTTCAGCTAGGATGAACATTGAATCAGTTTCACTTTCCAACTCCAAAAAAGGGACATGCAAAACTATATTACAGGCTGGGTACATCTTTTACTACCAATGGTTCAACCTTCACTATGTATAGTTTCCTTATTTGTTTAGTAAAACTGACATTATGTTAAAATGGGTAGAATGAGTTATGCATATTTGGTCACAGTGAATGGTGTTATTTAAAAGTAAACATGTCTCTTTTGAATATATACTGGCAAAGTTGCATAGAATAAATATTGATTATGATGGGAGATTCTTGTTCTGGACTGTGTACGAGAACAAGACACCATGTCACAACTTGGCCATAGTAGTTTGAAAAAGTCTGTAAAAAGGCCATGTAGCTGAAATGTAAATAATAATGTCAAACATTAGGGCTCTGGCACAATTCAACCTTCAAAAATTATACATTAGTTTTATGTTCTCAAAAAAATCAGTTTTTGGGATGTTTAGAAGCTTGTCTATTGGATGATTTTAACTGGGAAAATGGGGATGAAGTACTATCACGACGGCCAAGTGTCTTTACCATGGACAGTGTAGTGTGGACCTTTTTTTAATTGAGGTGTGTGTTGGAGAATAAATGGATTAGAATGCAGTCTTTTGTGAGAGATGAAATTCAATTTTAGATATAAAATTGGAAATATTCAACTTTTTCCTTGTCTTTGAAAAATGGTGTTCTTGCTGAGCTTTGCTTTGTGCAGCTGACATTAGAGGAATAATAAGCAAATGAATACAGCATCTACATACATGCAACACATGAAAAGAACCCACATCATTAAATAAAATTTCTTTTAAAAGGAGTTATGCAAACCATATTGATACATTAAAACAATTGGGGATGAGGTAAAGCAGCAGATAAGCTTTAGGTTTGTCCTCATTACAGGAAAAACCGACACAGAACTTATTGGAATACAGGCTTTATTATAGAAGGACACATTACAACTTTCGTGTTTTTTCGTGTTTTGGAATGCTACTTCCTGTTTATCACTGAGCACCAACAGCTAGAATACTTACTGAACCAGGTAGCTACCTCTTTTACACCTAGACTAGGTCTTTCTGTCACACTGCCTGGTGCAGCAGATTTAGAACCATGCCAAACAGGAGAAGTCTAAGGACAATGCTCATATTCCATATATACAACATCTAAAAGCTTAAAAGTTAAACAATACAAGGATCAATCCAATCTGGTAAGAAAGTAAAAATTACATTGTGCAAAATTTAGACAGGTGTAAGTCGGTTGTAAAAAAAATATTAAGATTACAATACTAATGCTTCAAAAATCAAAATTAATAATAACTACAGTTTTGATAAAAAGTTAATACTTATTGCTGCTCTATCTGTCAAAAGGAATAGCTCAACTCAGTCTCCTAAAACTTGACCTTAGAATATTAACCTTTAAAGTAGGCCATTCAATCACATTTAAAATAATGTTGATATAGGAAAGAAAATATTTTTTTCCCTCCCAAGGGTCTATTTCTTGAGGAGCCAGGTAGTTTAGGCAGTCAAAAGAATGTCAACAGGTAGCAAAAAGTCAAACATGGGGGCTCTTCTTGACTTATTACATTGAAACTTACATGGCTAGAGGCCTGTGGTTGACTTCGGTAACACCTCATAATGTCTTGAAAGGATCTATCTTCTTTTGTTACCTACAAAACAAGTTAAACATAAATAAAAGAAATTATTAAATATCACACAGCTCAATGCTTAAATCAGTTGCATAATCAGCTTTCCTACTAAGCCATTTAAAAAAAAAAAAAGAAAAAAAAAAAGCTCACTGGGGTGGAAGAAATGAAAACTGAACTCAAGGAATCAGACTGTAAACTTCAGTGTATTGCAAAAGTTTTTAATAATTAACAAATCTGTTTTAAGCTGGAGCAAATAGATGTCAAGATGAACAGGATTCCAGAGCAGAATCGATCAATTCTTTTATTTAACCAGTCAATTGAGAGCAGGCTCATTTACAAAGATGAGCCAAATAAACAGTATACACTTTGCTGCAAATCAATCAATAACTTATTATCACACAGCATTACACATACTGCACAGTGCACAATGGGTCATCTTCTGTTTGGTGCATATATGTCTCAGTGAGCAGCAAATCAAGCGAGCAACTCAGAGCATCTTTTTACACACTCATTTCCCAAGTTTATTTTAATTTGATTCACAGTCCATCCATTGTAAAAGTAATTGAGCAACAGTGACAGTCTAGAATAGTGGGTGCACTTAGGAAAAAAAAATGCTTTATATGGTGAAACAGAGCCATCCAATGGTCATGAAAGAAATGTTCTCTATTCACAAATCACACGTTATTCTAGACACATATAGAAAATAAAATAACTTCACTAGGAGTATTTAAACACACAAAGCCCTCGGATTTTGATTTAACAATAGCCAATTGAAATTAAAGACAAACCTCATTCATTAAAACAGGAAAATGTGATATACTTTAATTATAAAACAGGCAAAGGGCAAAACAGTTTCATGTATTTGTTCTTTGATGTATTGATGCCCAAATAAATTTTCACCAGCAACACAAGACCGACTCATTTGAACGAGGGCTTGTGCTCATATGGGATAAGAAATTAACCTCCTCTTCAGCATGTGAAACACGTAAAACAATATATGGAATAATCTAAATCCATTGCTTACCTATTAGATATTCAGAGATTTTTTTCCTGATTTGTGTTTCTGATTATAGCTAAAAGATACAGGTTTAGGGCCTGAAGATTTTCTTTATCAGGATATTTCATGATTTCCCCTCCCTGTACACTGCTTGGTATTAGCCTAGCTACTGTTTATCCAGGCCTTTCTAAAACTAGCATGTGTGGTCAATTACCATGGGTTATGCAACAGCATAAAGTATTCCTGTAATAAACTCATTCAATCTGCTTCTAAGATTTCCCATGACTCATTTTGACTTTTTTTTTTTTTTAACTGACCAAGTGATTTTCTACATATTCATTTATATTAAGGTTGGGGGCTCGAAGGTGACCAAATACTGGAGTGCTTCGAGGAGAGGTCTGGGAACCATTCCTTTGTTATTCTAGCCACCTAAAGAGCAAAACCCTTTTGTAAAACACAAGCCACTCATTACTTTTTACTGTATCAATGTTAATAAACTACAGGTCAAAAGTTTTAGAAAACCTCAATTTTTACAGTTTTCTCCACAAATGTAGTCAGTTGAAATGAAATGAATGACCTAAAATGATTGAAATGCAAGCAGTAAACTGCCAGAGGTTTAAATTTAAAGTTTACATTAGCAAAAACTGAAAAAAGGAAATTTCAGAAAATTATAATTGGACATTCTTCAGGGAACAACTAACAGGGTACAACCTACAGATGTTTGGCAGCAATTAAAGTAAATTAAGCCTTTCAAGTTGAAGCAAACAATTTGCACAGGTATCCCAACCTTTGTTGATCACCTAAAACTCCTCCGTTTTGAAGCAGAGTTGGAACAAACTGTGTTGCTGCACCCTCTGAAGTACTTCTTGGACAATATTCTAGTGATCATGGCAATAAAACAACAATTAAGAAATGAAAGCAGACAAAGCATTATTACCCTTAGAAGCGTAAGCCTTTAATTACAGTAATTGCAAAAAAGTGTCAGTGAGTACACAATCCAAAAGCAACTAGAAACTGCAAGAACTTCTGAGAGGAAGATATCTGGCAGACCCAAAGTCACGGCGCAATCAGAAGACAAGTTTCTGAGGGTCACCAGTTTGCGTGATAGGTGCCTCACTGCACAAACCCTTCAAGCACAGCTCAACAGTGGTCAAAAAGAGGAGACTTTGTACTACAAGTTTGACAGGGTGAGAGGTAGTAAGAAAGTCATTCCTTAAAAGGACAAAATACAGCCTTGAAATACTGGTTGTGGACTACTGCAGACTGGAATAAATTCTTATGGACTGATGAATCAAAATATGAAATCTTCAGTTCATCACACAGGGTGTTTATGCGCCACCAAGTTGGTGAAAGGATGGTTCCTCAGTGTGTGACACCAACTGTCAAACATAGAGAAGGAAGTGTGATGGTCTGGGGTTCTTTTGTTGAAGGTGGAGTTGGTGACTTGCATTTTGAATCATAAGATTTACTACAGTTTGACTATTATATCAGCAAAATGTGGCTACTTTGATGAAACAAAAACTTGAATACATTTTGGTACACTTAATGATTCCTTGACGTATTTTATTTATTTGTCACGGTTTCTGTTCTGTGTCTTGATTTCATGAAACATTAAGACATTAAACTGCATGCATTTCCATAGAAATTGAAAAAACTGAAGTGTTCTGAAACTTTTGACCAGTAGAGTATGTATTTACTATGTAATTTTTTGCTCTCTACAAGAAAACAACTAACCAATGTCACACATGTGTGCATGGGAGGCAGCTAAAGGGCTCAAATGAGGGTAATTCCACACCAGACCAGGGGGTGGTGTAGTGCACTAACCCTTTCTCTCTTTCCTCTGCAGACTAGTTACAGGAAATCTCGCCTGGCTCAGATGATGTCGCTTCCAGCCCTGGACACCGATGACGTCGCTTCTGGTTCTGACACTGCTGACCTCACTTCCTATGCCTAACTATAAAACCACCATTTTGTTTTATCCCATCAGTTCTGTTTTGGACTCGATTCTGTATTCAACTCACATTTAATTGCCTACTTTTGCAGCCTGATTTTAAGTATATGGGTGGCTACCCCAAACCTTTTTTGTGGCATTTATCAGTTTGACAACTGGCATAGTCGTCGAAATGAATAGCTCCAATATGTACCAGAAGCAGGACCTGAAACACATCCCAGAAGATCCAATATCTGCGAATATCCAGGTAGGAAAGCACCATACCCAAGTTTGAGTGGGAGAGGTGTCCCGCAATTTGGAAAGACCAGGTGCTAGCTCCGTCCCAAGTACACATGACTGGGCAAAACAGATACCACGGGGAGAGTGTGGGATGGGCCAACAGGATTGGGCTGGTCCAGATTAGGGAGACTCAAGGGGCTTACTATCCTCTCTCGGAGGACAGCCACCTTCCTCACAAAGGCAGAGACCTTTGCTAAACGTGGGGGTGCTCCAGACCAGCAGGTGAAGTTATGGCAGTGGAGATTTGACAGAGATAGGCCAACCCACTCACAGGGCTTTTCCGTGTGGGCTAAGAGAACCAGATGAGAACAATGCCTGTGAAATAGTAGAGCAAATCGCCTGTAATTTTTATTAAAGGGCCTCCCAGAGTACATCACCCAGAAGGTCTGAGACAACCGTTTAAAAATATGATCAACCTAATCACGATAACTGAAGAGCTTAGGACGGCTTCACAATCTGGGAGGGCAAAAACATCCCTTAGTCAAACCTGGACGGAATACGTCCCCGTGTTACAGGCCCAACCTTCATCATTTGGAGCAAGCACCGGAGTCCTCAGATCCAGGGGTGCCCTATCTGCTCGGTGACAAAGGGGAATGCAAACGGATGGAGGAGGAAGGGTGTTGTGCAAACTTACGAATCCCCTGACGTTTCCATATACACGAGTGGTAATTGTTTATGGACAGAAAACCACAGCCTTGTTTGACTCCGGCAGCAAAATCTCCATTGTGGCTCGCCAATATGTGTTACCACGACAGTGGCTAAAACTTAAGACAAGTCTACCCTGCATCCACGGAGAAATCCGCTGGTACAGGTCAGCCTCATGTTTCATCGATTACGAAGAATCACTAAAAAGTTTACCTGCAGTGGTCCTTCCAAAACCCACTATTCCTGGTGATTCTGGGGCGAGACTGGTCTAAAAGTAAAAGCGGTTCAACATTTTCCACTCCTGCTACCTGATATCCTGAAGCTGTCCCTTTGCACACAGCCACTTCTAAAGCCATTGCACTGGAATTGGTAGGGGTCTTTGCGTGAGTCAGCATCACTAAAGAAGTCCTGATGGACCAAAGGACACCTTTTACCTCAGAGACGTTCAAGGAAACGGCTAAGTTACTTAGGATAAAGTCTGTACGGTATATCATCCTCAATCCAATGGTCTAGTGGAGAGGTTTAATCAGACTCTCAAACAAATGCTTCGCAAAGTGGTCAGTGAGGACGGGAGGAACTGGGATTAGCTCATCCCTCTCATCCTTTTTGCCTTTCGGGAAGTCCCACAAGTCTCCACAGGTATCTCACCCTTTGAATTATATGGATGACAAACATGGGACATATGACATATTCTAAAAGAGTGTTGTGAGGAACTTGCATTACCCTCTACAAATATATTGTGCAATTACGCAATATATTCGGAAGGATCTGTCCCATTCTAAAAACTCACATGGTCATATGTGATTGAGGCATGTCTCTACGGGAATTCCACCCAGGGGATTGTGTCATGGTCATTGGCCAGTAATTTGGAATGTGAGGTATGGACAATTGGCAAGGTCCTTATTAAGTTAAGGAGAGGAAAGGGCTCATTGACTATCTGGTAAAACAGTCCAATAATCAACAGAATGAGCAGGTTTATCATGTGAACCTGCTAAAACCGTGGAGGACAGGGAGCCGAATCCTTCCCTCCAGCCAGCACCGCTCATTCTTTGCTTGTAAAAATGACCTTAAATTCGGACCAGATTTGAGCCCCAAACAACGAAGGGGATTAGAATCAGTTATTCTGTCTGTCCCAGAGGTAGAGTGAAAAACCTGGTAGGACCCCTCTGATTGTGCACGATATTGTGACAGAATCCAGGGTTATAGTTTGAGAATGCCAGAGACAAAAAGAGCTAAAGTGGAACTTCAGATCAAGCGCGTGCTGGAACTAGGTGTAATAGACGAAAGTCATAGTCCCTGGTCCAGTCCTATTGTCTTGGTTGCTAACCCTGACGGTAGTTGGAGATTTTGCAACAACTTTTGCCGGCTTAATCAAGTCTCCCAATTCAATACCTATCTGATGCTACGAGTGGACGACCTCCTCGAGAGGCTAGGACAGGCTGAATATTTGACCACACTTAACATGACAAAGGGGTACTGGCAAGTTCCTTTAATGGACTCTGCAAAGGCGAAGACTAAGTTTTGGCACGCCTAGAGGTCAATGGCAGTAAAATTGTCCTTTCATTTGGGATACATGGGGCAACAGCAACCTTCCAGCATCTGGTGGATAGTGCTCCGTCCCCATAACTCAAATAGTGCTGCCTACTTGAATGACATGATCATTTATTCCAGTACAAGGTAGGAATACCTACAGCGGGTCCAAGCTATATTATTGGTGCTAGGTAAAGCCGGATTTCGAATTAATCCAAAGAAATTTGGATTAAGGGAAGCAAAATATTTAGGCTACCTGGTGGGCCGGGGTAATGTGAGCCACACTGCTCTAAAGTTGATGTCATACAGTGGCTTAATAGTTTTGCATAGTACATTAACAGTAACACTTCGCTCTATAAAATGTTACAGGACCCTGTATGAAAACAGCTGTCAAGAACACATTTGAATTTAAGATTTACTGTTTAACCTGCTCTATTGCGGGTGGGAGCCAAAAAAAAAAAAGTTTTCAAAAGTTGTATCACCTACTCACCTTTGCCATTATGTAAACAGCACAGAGTAACATCTGGTCTAAATGCCTGTCTTTCATTAGATCAACACAGTGAACCACAGAATGTTCAAAGCAAGTCCAAATTCTCCTCCTTAGATCTGAAGAGATATCCAGTTTTAAACATAGATCCCGTAGTCTTACACTGACCAAATGGTATACCTAAGTTAAGGAATAGGAAGAAAGTTTGCAGATATTAAAAAGAAGCAATCTATTCTAAAGCTACTTAACGTTTTTCAACCAAATCACATTGTTAAAACCTAACAGACAGTAAAAATGAGTCTCTGACCTTTCTGAAGAATAGTGCCAGAGAGCCAGTCTTCTTTGGCTTGCCAGTAGGTTGGTTCGACTCTTGACCAGCATTATCGAAGGATTTTTTTGGGGAAGCGTTAACCAGCATTTGAGCACTAAGTGCTGTCCCAGCTGAAATTTTTTGCAACGCTTCAGCCTGCTCATTAGTGGAACAAAGTTGTAAACTTCTAAATGTGATCAATCCAGATTTATTTGACACACCTGGCAAAAAATAAAACATTAATGGCTTTAAAGAAGTTTCACTTCAAAATGTAGCACTACACAATACTTTTATGCCATTCCTGTGAAGCTTTATTCAGAGGGGTATTCTGACCTCTATGATCAATCAGTGAAAGCATCAATGATTATGAACGATTCTGAATACTAAACAGCAGTTTAAACAAGATTCCAAAAAAGTGCGTTATAAAAACAAAAAGAAGTACTTATCAAAACCACAATAGGACAGAAAGGGAAATAAAAGGCCCAACAACGATTCCCACTGTATTTTGGGAAGTCTATAAGCATACATAACAATGCTACTTTTTCAAACAGAGGAGGCGACAACGTGAAGAATATTTTTTCACTACAGAGACTTCTCGGAAAGCAGTATCAAAACCCGTAGTTAGACACCAATTAATTTACTGTATAAAAATACCATCAAACTAAAGTTGCAAAAAGTGTTACCACAACGTGGCCCACTGAAAAATACTGGAGCACCATAGCTGTTTACTTGCTCAACTCTAGCACTTTGAATTGCTGCCCTATACAACAATCCACCTCCAAAACATCTAGAAAAAATTAACAGGAAATAAAAGACTAAGTCAACTGCTGTCTTCACCTCTGTTGACTTTTACCTTTAGTCACCTGAAAGAGGCTGTTTGTGGGCTTGTATGCAGAAAGATTCCATCATACAAAGTAAGTAAAAAAATTAATACTTATGTCGTGATTGATTTCTGTTGTTGGCGAGGTTAATGTATTACCTTTGTGGCTTTGATGAGGTACTGTAAGCTTAACAACCTTTCTACAGTGTGATTTGCAGCATAACACCAGGTCCATCCAAGGAGCTAGCATTCCTTGATGAACAAAATATATAATGGCTTTACTTCATTGTCTTTATAAGCAGTATGCCAGACTTCTATTACTTAAAGGAATGTCATACATATTTTATTTTCGGCTTGTGTTCCATTTTCTTATCTCACCTGATAAGATCCGTTTACTGGTGTGAAGTTTGGAGCATTTGAAACTTTACTGGATTTTCTATATACTGGTTTGGGAATGTAGACCATTAAAGATTGTAATAACCACATGCTATATATGTTCTTGATAGAAGAAAAAGGTTACCTTGCACTGGTATTGTAAGCATCTGTCCATCTGTAGTTGTTACTGTAGCTGCTGTAACAGCGACTAATGTATGCACAGGGGATGAGGAGGGATTTTCTTGAAGGTCAGAGACTGGGCCGAGCTTCATTCCAGAGCATTGTGAAAATGATATCTTATTAATTTCAGATTCCGTGGAAAGGTCTTCTCCAAATAATCGCCTTTTAGCACTACCAGCAGTTGGTGAGCTGTACCGATCATGTACTGATATTGGCGAAGGTGGAACATCTGTTGCAAATGACAAGTCAAGAGAATAAATAAAGCATAATTTACATAAAACGCCTTGAATAAGGGAAAAACAAATATTTAAAAATAAATATTTAAACTTTCCTTAAATAAATAAAAAGAGCTACGTTTTAAGCTAACATATTCTAAAAAATCATTTTGAGTATCAAAATCACCACCAAGGTGAGTGTATCAATTTACATCTACATTACATAGCATTTTATACTTAGCTGCACCAGATACACACATATTATTATAAATAAGGTGAAAAACACATTAAGTGAATGTGATAAGGTTGAAGAATGTGCACCCTTGCTGAATATGGGTAAAATTACTCACATCACATTTCAGTTTTATCCTAATAGCAAAAACGATAAAAAAAAAAAAAAGTTAGTGTAAAAACTTGAGGAAAAACCTTGCTCTTCACAAGAATACAAAAGTTAAAAACCTCATTTTAACTTACCTTTCCTAATGTTCCCACTTATGTCTGTTCTCACTTCCTTCAGACGAGGATGAATAATAGGAGATAGACCAGCCATGGAAATATATGTTGGTCCTCCACCGCATTTGCCAGATTCAAAATTACTGGCAAAGGTAACCTGATTCCAGAAAATGCATGTTATTCACTAAAACTGCAATGTGACACATACTGTATTTAAAGTTAGAGCAGAAAGGATTTCAAAAAGTCTTTTAATCATAAATCAATAACCAAACTGTCATTTATAGAAGTTAAAACCAATATAGTACTGTGAGAAGTAGTACAGATTTTTGCCCAACAAATTTTCAAGGGTGCCTAATTTTTCTGTCCGGTATAGGCCATCAATCTAGTGTATTAAAGGAATACCTCACTTCAAAATTATTTGTGTCTGATACTCCACCCAGAAATTATTTTTGTACTTGTTTACTCAGTTTGCATTGCTTGTGGTGAAAAAAGAAAAAAAAATATTCTTGTGTTTTCACAGATAATGGAGAGAATGTGTGATACAAAGGGCTTGAATGTGGACCCAGCTTGAACAGTGGCAAACCGTATGAAAACATCTATGAAAATAATCCTCAAATTACTTGTGTAGCATAATACAAATGTCAGGTATCTAATCATACGCTCACAATCCCAAACACATGGATATTTGCTAAAACATTGTTAAATAAACGGTGCAGAAATAGCTGTTGTGCACGACAGGAAGTGTTCACAAATGAGATCAAGCTTTTGAAAAGTCCAAGTTTATTTTGTAACCCAAGACAGTTTTATAGAACTTAAAAATCTAGATTTAAAGTAAAAATATGAGGGGAACTCAGCAAGAAAAATGATATACATCACCATATATAATTAAACACTTTTTGAGGGACACTGATCAGGTTCCACAGAGTCCATAATCCCTTTTATTTCAATTAGTGAGATTGGAGAATAAAAAAAAGGGTCTTCTTCCTTACAGCGACTATGTAGATTTTTTTGAAACAGATTTGTATCAGAAAAGGGATGTGTGCTATCAGAAAATAAATCTCAAAACACTATTGCTTTTTAATTCAGATGCAACTATAACTTTCTTCCTCATGATAGTGGGTAATGAAAGCAGCACTTTTCATTTTTTTCCCCTTTTCTGTCCTTGTGTCACATTTTTTTTTAAACTTATTTTTTTATATACTGGTTTGCTCTCCTATGTTTGAAACCCTAGGACTTAATTTATATAGAACACATAGGATTTGGGGAGGAGATAATCAAATTTATCTTTATTGGTTATAGTTGCTCATTGTGGGGTGAGAATGCATTAGGAAAAAAAGAAAGAAAAATACATTAGACCCCAAATTGTGCTGACTCCCAACTGTTGTGACCACCAGTAGGGCTTTGCAGCACCCGAACCTCGGACACAACCTCACAGATACAAGTCCCAAGTATAAACAAATAATTTTTGTATTCAAATACATTCTACAAAGATTTCAAATAGGTACATATTTGAAACACATTACAACTCTTCCTTTCTGTTTCTCTCCTTCCACTCCTCCAGGCAAGCTTGGTTCTCTTTTACCAGACTTGGACTCAACTGGATGAGGTTGAGCAGTCTCTTATCTTTGACCCAGGAGTACTCCAAGTGGTGGGGCATAGCCTGATGGAAGTATAACTCTGGGTCAACTGGAAGTCCCCAAAAAGTGGGACTCCCTGGCAGTACCCTGGAAACACAATAAGGCTGTCCTACAGCACTACAGTTCTCAGCGTCCTTGCAGGGGTTCCATACAGGTATCGTTGCCCAGGGAGGCTACCACCTAGTGTGTTGGGTGAGCATGTAATCCTGCTAGGTTTTCACACCCTAACCTTCCACTACAGTGGCCTCTCGGCCGGGTATTACTCCTTGGTCCAACCCAGTTGTGATACCTACGTATCTACTGTCGCACTGACATCTTCTGCTTGTTTCCTAATTAAGGCAGGATAATCTTCTTTCAGTTTTTTGTGCCTTTGCTGGGCTGTCCCCCCATCCAAGCAAGAAATCTTGCCCTGTCCCGGCCATGACAACCACGCATTGCACTATATTTGTTACTCTTATACTATGAATTTCCCCTTGGGATTAATAAAGTATCTAATAGTTATTGTTGTGTTTAGTTTGAATTGTGCTATTTTAAGAGATGAATCACTAAGAAAGAAAATTATAAAATGTAACTTTATAAAATATATAAACAGGTAATACATTAAAAATTACCTTATTGCAGTTTGTTTTAAAAATGAAATAAATGAAGTTAAATGCAGCTGGGTTTAAATATGATGTTGTAGTGTAGTGGAATAGGAGTAAAAAATATAAATGATTACATGTTATTTAGAAACATTTAAATGTGCTGCATTAACTTATGATGGGTTTTGAGAATGTAGACTGGTTGGGCAAACTCCCATGTGTTTTGTGGACTTGGAAAAGGCATTCGACCGTGTCCCTCGGGGAATCCTGTGGGGGGTACTCCGAGAGTATGGGGTACCGGACCCCCTGATAAGGGCTGTTCGGTCCCTGTACGATCGGTGCCAGAGCTTGGTCCGCATTGCCGGCAGTAAGTCGAACCCGTTTCCAGTGAAAGTTGGACTCCGCCAGGGCTGCCCTTTGTCACCGATTCTGTTCATAACTTTTATGGACAGAATTTCTAGGCGCAGCCAGGGCGTTGTGGGGGTCCGGTTTGGTGGGCTCAGGATTGGGTCACTGCTTTTTGCAGATGATGTTGTCCTGTTTGCTTCATCAGGCCGTGATCTTCAGCTCTCTCTGGATCGGTTCACAGCCGAGTGTGAAGCGGCTGGGATGAGAATCAGCACCTCCAAATCCGAGACCATGGTCCTCAGCCGGAAAAGGGTGGAGTGCCCTCTCAGGGTTGGTAGCGAGATCCTGCCCCAAGTGGAGGAGTTCAAGTATCTCGGGGTCTTGTTCACAAGTGAGGGAAGAATGGAACGTGAGATCGACAGGCGGATCGGTGCGGCATCCGCAGTAATGCGGGCGCTGCATCGGTCTGTCGTGGTGAAAAAGGAGCTGAGCCGCAAGGCGAAGCTCTCAATTTACCAGTCGATCTATGTTCCTACCCTCACCTATGGTCATCAGCTATGGGTAGTGACCGAAAGAACGAGATCGTGAATACAAGCGGCTGAAATGAGTGCAGGGTGTCTGGGCTTTCCCTTAAAGATAGGGTGAGAAGCTCAGTCATCCGGGAGGGGCTCAGAGTAGAGCCGCTACTCCTCCGCATCGAGAGGAGTCAGATGAGGTGGCTCGGGCATCTGATCAGGATGCCTCCTGGACGCCTCCCTGGTGAGGTGTTCCGGGCACGTCTAACCGGGAGGAGGCCCCGGGGAAGACCCAGGACACGCTGGAGGGACTATGTCTCTCGACTGGCCTGGGAACGCCTTGGGATTCTCCTGGAAGAGCTAGAAGAAGTGGCCGGGGAGAGGGAAGTCTGGGCATCTCTGCTCAAGCTGCTGCCCCCGCGACCCGACCTCGGATAAACGGGAGACAATGGATGGATGGGTTTTGAGAAAATCTAGTAAATTAAACATTGATTTTAGGATGAAGTTTAGTTTACGACATTCTACTTTAATTATAAACTATGAGAATAAAGTGGAAATGTCGACTTTAATCTCGACATAAGCGTCAAAATTAAAGTGGAAATATCGAGAATAAAGTCAACATGTCGACTTTATTCTCCACATATAGTTTGTTTTTTTCTTTCCTGTGTCCGTATTTTTTTTTCTTCACCGTGGCCCTAATACAATTCTGTAGGGCTATACCACAAATAGCATCATAAATGCAAGTTGCAGTTTTATTAGTTATGTATATAGCTTAGCTTGAAGCAAGGTCCATATTAATGCAGTTTGCCTTAATGATGGTTCAGTTGGTAAAGATGTCATCACCAAGTTGCACTTGCTTTATTTTAATTTGGTGAATACTGTGTAATACACCCGGGCTTGAAGTCTTGAAGTAATAGTGCAACTATCAGTAATAATACTATTATTTATTTCCATCCATCCATCCATCCATTTTCCAACCCGCTGAATCCGAACACAGGGTCACGGGGGTCTGCTGGAGCCAATCCCAGCCAACACAGGGCACAAGGCAGGGAACCAATCCTGGGCAGGGTGCCAACCCACCGCAGTATTATTTATTTTATTGTTATTATTTATTAGTTTAAATATTATGCAGTTTAATGATGGTAAAGCTGTTTAAAAAGTCACTAACATGTCAGTGGGCAGAGATGGTTAAAATTAACAGAAAGTGTAGCTGGTTTACAAAAAATATTTACTATTTATTCCTTTTCTAAGACATGTTCAATGCAATACAACTTTTGACAAGCACCTCTGGATAAGTTACTAAGCCTCTTTGGATGGTTGAAAATATGTTGTCAAAATTAGTTTAAGTTGTTTGCAAAATTTGTTCAATAAAAAGGTTCTATATTTTGACTGCATCTGTCATGCAGTGTGATTCCTTCTCTTCATTAGTGCCACCCCCTTGAAAACTATCACTTTATGGGGCAATGCAAACCTGTATTAATACTTGTGTGCACATTAAAATGTTTTTTTTTGTACAATGTACAATGCTTATGACAGTGGAATAGGTTATTCTTAGCCAGTCTACTGCAGTAATTGCAGTGGAAAATGTGGTTAACATCCACTCATGCATGGGAAAAAAAATACCGTTGAATATAGTGTGAAACCGGGATAATTTAGAAAAATACCGTGATAGAATTTTGGTCATACCGCTCACCCCTACTCATGGGTGACTGACAGTTGGAGTGCAACTACACAATGACACTCTTTTCTAGGTCACTGTCTTTAGGTTGGGACAGCAGGCTGACTATTTTTTTTTTGCTTAGTGATCATTTAGGTGGGTTTGTGTGGTGTATATGGGGGCACTGTGCAGCAATTACACTGAAGACGCATATGTGAGAAAATGCCATAATTTAGCGCATGCATTTGCATGTGACAGGGATGCTGGAATTCAGTCCAGCTTCAGCTGATGTACAGGAAAACTTTTTAAAAAGTTAAGTGCATACTTGAGGTGGTAAACTTAGTGAAGGAGCAAGTGTGCGGTGTTAAAAGAAAAAAAACAAATTACATTTGCGCGCTCTGAACTGTTACTGAATGTAGAGAGACGAAAAGGTTAGTGATTGCGGTGGACAATTTGACTGGAGCGCTTCATTTTTTTTTAGGAAGGTTCTTTTTTGTTTAACATTTTTGACAGCTGGTGTTTTTAAAAGGACACTGTCATTTTAATAACCTCAATTTATTATTGTACTTATTTATTTAATTGTAGCACTTGAAATGGCTATTATTTACTGCACAATAAGTACACTTATTTTTGCATTAAGCACCTCTTTTGTCTGCCTCTCTTATTGTTCTGCTTGTTCTCAGACCATACCATATGCGATTAGGTCCTGAAATACCATAAGTAGATGACCATGGGTGCAAAAACACAGAGCAGCTGTTGGATGGATATAAATGGGTTTACATTATATATGACTGCATAAAGAGGGGGTTTAATAAAAATGAAAAATCAGCCTTTAATAAACAGAGAACATGAAACACAAAAATACCTCCTCACAAGTGGGAACCTTTTCCTGTGCAGCTTTCAAGATATCCCATAGCACAGAGTCACTGGTCCAAGCCCGACTCTCCAAGACCTGCTCCTCAATGCTGTTTAGATGTTTAACCATATCTCTGGACAGTCCTTCTTCTGAACGAATTAATATTTCTATAACCTGTAAAAAAACAATCCAAATATTCAAAGATTGCAGAGATATAACTGTAGTGCTCTCTTTCCATGTAATCAACAAGAGCAAGAAATCAAAAATCAAGTTGAATAGTGGCCATGAAGGAGCACTAAGGTAGTAGGGAGCCTTGTACAGAACTATGAACATATCAGTGTAGTTTTTTTTTCCTTTAAATGTAACAAAATGGTATATAAGAGAAAGTCTAGCTCAATTTTGTCCATTCCACACAAGTGGTACTGAAGATGTTTTAAATTACAGTATGTTTCCCCATTGAGGCAAAACACAAATTACAGGCCTCCTCACCACAGCCACAGGGGATGCACAAACCAGTGTTTCTTCGTGCCGGTCACAAGCCCAGATAAATGGGGAGGGTTACGTCAAGAAGGGCATCCAGTGTAAAATCAATATGTGCAAAACAATACAACTATGCACATGGAAAGCTTGCTTTACGAGTAAATTAATTTTCTCACTGAAACATATGAGAAACAGAGAAAACTTATTTTTATGTTGAAAACCAAAATCTCATGCTTTTTAATAAAAATCATACCGATTCTTTTTACAGGCTAATTCTAAGTACTCAGTACTGCTGTCTGTGATAAAAAATATCCTTTCCAATTGTATGCGGAAAGAAACGTATGAAGAAGAAATTTTATTATAAATCTATTTATTGAGGTCCTGTTGTAAGAATAATAGTTAAAAGAACCAAAAAAAAAAACCACATACAAGTGTCATTAGCTAAATAAAGCTGGCATTGACAAATATTAACTTGGGGTTGGTATGTTTAGAGTAAAGCATTCATTGTATTGTTTACTGCAAGATTAAGTGGACAACATGGAGTTTTGTATGTCAAAGTCACAATATAATACAAAAAAAGGAATTCTGTTTTGCCTTAGCTGTGAATAACAAGTTCAGCAATTGAGACCAAGTTCATCAAAAAAATTAGTAATTTTTCCATCAACATCATATCTAACATGCAACTTAATAAAAAGTTGACAAGATGGGATAGCATGACTTGGGAGTCTTTGCAGACTTTATAATTAAAATTAAAAAAAAGATGGATTTTGAATTACCATCAAGGTAAAACCATATTGTACTTATTTTATGTCAAAAATAATTTAGATTAGAAGACTGGCATACAGTCTTCAAATTCATTTACATAATGAGATACAAAAAAACTCAAGACAAAAATCAAACCTTATAGAAGTAAAAAGGCTGAATGTTGAAGATGTCAATAATCCAAGGAAAGGTTCTCTGAGAGCTGTAGGCAAATAACACCACTTCAAGGCAGCAAGCCATCAGGGAGGTGTGAAAGATGTCTTGTTCCAAAAGTACCTAAAAGTTAGTTTAAAAAGAAAATCCAATTAAGATTTTACATGTCAAACTGGTGTAACTTTGGAGTAAGAAATAGACGTATAGTGTCGATCACTCACTGCCATGTCTTTGCCATGAAGTCGCTTAATCTCTTGAACCATAACATTTTCAAGTATTTTAAAGTATAGTATTTCCGCCAACTTTAATCTGCTATCAGCAAAATCTACAAGACACAGAAAAGGAAGAATATCAGGAAGTAGAGCCACACATGACATAATATTCAAAATACAGTGGATTTTGAAATCAATGTTTCACATTACCACAGAATACATTCACGAAACAAGAATCTTACTAGCATGGAAAAAGGTAAAATAAACTGTTTTATTGGCTTCTTAGTTGTTAGATCTTCGTAAGAATGCATGTCAAGATGGAAATCAAATGTCAGATGCAGGGCTATGTTTATCTATTGCTAATAAAGGCACATTCAAGGGAAGTTTGAACAAACACCGGAGTAATTAGTTATTTTAGAAAAATCTCAAACCTTGGGTAGTTAGGGGCATAAAAAAAATTTGGGGTGTCCCATTGCAACTACTTTGTGTCCATCTCTGTGTTTTTTCATGTCCACAAAGGCTTTTGAGCCACATCTTCCCAAACAAGCAAATTTACTCTTAACATTGTTTTCACTGTAGACAATGAGCATCTAGTTCTTAGGACATATTGCTCATACAGTTCATTGGATGGCAGTAAATTTACCACTCTGCATTGCTTTTACATTCAGTAAGAATTACATAATACAGTAATTGCTACTTAGTGACTGGTTCCATTTGAAGTCACTGATTATGCCTACTTTTAAATAAGAACAGTGAAGAGTCATGGTAACATGCATTGTGAAGCTATGTATAGCTTTATTAAAGTTAAAAACTGTCAATATATGCTGGAGGAACAAGGTAAATAATTGCCATTAACTTGTGGTGTGACCAACGGGGTGGTGTAATGTGGGATGCAAGAGTGGATAATGGATTTTTTGTAGACAAATTATGGCAGCAGTATGCATGCCAGAGGTACATTTTACTATTGATTGGAATTTGATTTTAAATATGCCAACAGAAATGTGTCATGGTAAACCATTAGGTTTTAGATGAAAACCTTTGATGAAAAGGTAAATTCTGAAAAGCCATTTGGCTAATGCCAAACTTTATTGTATTCACATTGGAGATATGGCAACCAAAACACAGGTATGACTGGGGGCTATTCAACACTTAATGGTCAAGCAGACATGGGAAAACCACCTCACAGACTTAAGACGCCTCACCCATGTGAGATCCGGGATGCTCCTCGGTGTCTTTTGTATAGTGATGCCGAAATCTCTCCCCCAAATCCTTCACTCGCTTCAAGATGGCTTCAGTGGGATCCCGAGAGCAAGATCTAGAAGCAAAAAAAAAAAAAAGCGCAATACATTGAAAAGCCCAGCATTATAGGAGTTGTAACACTGACATCTTATTTTTTAAATTGCTCATTCAAATGTACTGAATGTTATACTCAACTAAGTCAAATTCTGTATTTAATTGTTTCTTCAATGGTAGCAAAACACAACTGTAACTAAATATGTCTACTGTAGCTAGCATGTTTAAAAGTAGAGCTGCACATGACATAATATTCAGAATACTGTGGATTTTTAAATTAGTATTTCACGTTGGCGAAGAATACATTCATGAAATCTTACTAGCATGGAAAAAGGTAAAATAAACTGCATAGTTTAAAATACCTATAGTAAAAAACAATGCTGACTTGCTTCTCCAAGTGTTTTAATGTATGGCAGGTCTATCACTTTGTCATATTGTGGTTTGCCTAGTTTGCTTAAACTGAATGATTATTCATCAAATAAATTTCTGTGTTTCAAGTACTTAAATAAATGAAACTAATCTCCAGAGAAAGCCATTCTGTCTCAGACTCTTATTCTTGCTGTTCATTTTGATTTTTAGCAGAGGCTGCTCAACCATTTAAGATTAAAGTGTGAACCACAACTTAATACACTGTGTACACAATTATTAGGCAAGTGAGTATTTTGACCATATCATAATTTGTATGCATATATTATGACTCCAAGCTGTATAGACTTGAATGCTTATTGGATATAACCATATCAGGTGATGTGTATTTGTGTAATGAGGGAGGGTGTGGCATAAGGAGATCAACGGCCCACATCAAGGTGTGCATAATTATTAGGCAGCTTGTTTTCCTCAGGCAAAGTGGGCTAAAAAAGAGATTTAACCGACTCTGAAAAGACAAAAATTGAAAGAAAAAAAACATCTTTCAGAGAGATGCAGGAACTTGCTAAGATCTTGGGGCGTGATCAAAGACCATCAAACATTTTGTTGCAAATAGTCAACAGGGTCGCAAGAAACGCGTTGAGAAAAAAAAACAAAAAAAAAAAAACAAAAAAAAACAAGACGACACAAATTAGCTTTTGAGAAGAAGATTCGAGAAGAATGAAACGTGAAGATACCAGGAACCCATTATCCTCCAGTACTGTCATATTCCAGAACTGCAACCTACCTGGAGTATCCAGAAGTACAAGCTGTTCAGCACTCAGAGACATGGCCAAGGTAAGGCAGGCTGAAACCCGACCACCACTGAACAAGACACATAAGTTGAATTGTCAAGACTGGGCCAAGAAATATCTGGAGACAGATTTTTCAAAGATTTAATGGTCTGATGAGATGAATGTGACTCTTGATGGACCAGATGGAGGGGCCCGTGGCTGGATCACTCATGGGCAAAGTGCTCCACTTCAACTCAGACGCCAGCAAGGTGGAGGAAGGGTACTGGTATGGACTGGTATTATTAAAGATGAGATAGTTGTACTTTTTCAGCTTGAAGATGGACTCGGAATCAACTCCCAAACCTACTGCCAGATTTTAGAAGATACCTTCTTCAAGCAGTGGTACAGGAAAAAAAGTCTTCATCTTTCAAGAAGACCATGACTTTTATGCAGGACAATGTTCCATTGCATACATTGAAGTACTCCACTGCGAGGCTAGCCAGTAAAGGCCTTAAAGATGAAAAAATAATGACATGGCCCCCTTCCTCACCTGATCTAAACCCCATTGAGAACTTGTGGGCCCTTCTTAAACGAGAGATTTACAGGGAAGGAAAACAGTACACTTCTGTGAACTGTGTCTGCGGGGCTGTGGTTGCTGCTGCACAAAATGTTGATCGTCAACAGATCAAGAAACTGACAGACTCCATGAATGCAAGGCTTATGATCGTTATTGAAAAGAAGGGTGGCTATTAGGGAATCCATTCCCGGACGGATTTATCCATTCCCGGGAATTCGGGAATCCCGCATGTCATTCCCGGGAATGACACAGTGCACGGGCATCTCACATGTGAACTGTTTCAGAACGAGCGACACTTATTTTTAATAAAACTACTGCAATATGTTGACACCAATAAAAGACTAACCTTATCTACAAGCAGTTCATGCTGTCATATAAGTACATGTATCTAGTTAGTTGTGGTAATAAGAGCGTAGAAAGCACAACGTGTCGAGCGTGTGGTCATCCAGGCGAGAGCGCACCTTCGTGCAGAGTACGCCAGCCGCTGAGAAAGCACACACTGCCTCCACTGAAGTAGACGGCACAGTCATCAGATACTGATACACTTGTTCTAAACAACGCCCACGCTTGCCGTTGCTCTGAAACACCGCCATTTCAGCTTTTACTGATGCATCCAGTTTCTTGTCATCATTCTGTGATGGCAAGTTTCTTAGCACAGATAATGCGGATGCAACAGACTGACGCATTGCAATTTCAAGTTGCTGTTCAAAGCTGTCAACAGCACAGACGTCAATGAACTCTGCCCCGTCCCGGCATTCGTTAGCTGCAGAATGCAGACTCCTCCCAGTCCACTGTGCTCAGTCAGCCGGGAGACTGACTGTTGCTGGTCTGTTGTTGACTGAATTCAAAATCGGCAACACACTACACCGTGGGCCAAAAAACCGTGCCACTTAATTATTTTCAACTATAACTCTGTTATTTCTTGATCAATTTTTACACACTATATATGTGAGCTTGGCCGTTCCCGTTTTCCCGGGAATTACAGCAGTTTCATTCCTGGGAATGAAAAATGTCCAGGAATCCAGAGCTCAGGAATGGATTCCCTAGTGGGTTATATTGGTCACCGATTTTTTTTTTTTTTTTTAAATATCAGAAATATTTATTTGTAAATATTGGGTTATTATTTTCACTTTAGCAGATGAAAATAAACAAGTGAGATGGGAAATTTTTCATTTTTCCTTTAGTTGTGTAATAATTCTGCACATTAATAGTTGCCTAATAAGTGTGCACACATATGTATTCCCCTGAGAATGATCACAATCACATTTCCTTTGTAAAATATTCAGGTTTATTAACATTTTAGATTGACTGATAACACTGTATTTGTTCCATATTAAAATTAATCCTCAAAAATACAACTTGCCTAATAATTGTGCACACAGTGTATACTGTAAGAAGCCACAGGTTAAAACCACACTCATGTTGCATCTACTCCCATCCTCAATCTTTTTAAAGGTCATTTTACACTTGGACATTTATCAACACCACTGTGAGCACAAAGGCATGGCTGTAGCATGTATTTTATATATGCCTTGTTTCGGCTGCCAATTTAATCTAGTAAGCAGCATAAAATAAAAAGTATACAGAACAAAATTGTTTAAGGTTTAGTCAGACATCTTCCCTTTATGAAAATAACACAAACATGTTTGAGGAGCTAAATCAAAAGCTCATTCCTGTATCATATAGTAAACACACTTCGTGTCACCAAATAGAAATTCCATTTTAAACTAAACTCGTTATTTTTCTTTACTGGATAGAAATGCAGAACCACCTCAAGACCATCTCCATCACCTAAGAATATGTACAGTATATCCTAAATGTGGCTATCAGGAACACACTGGAATATTTACAGTACTAAAGCACAACATGTCTGAAAACAACAGTTAAATCAAGTGGTTGAAAAAAAAAAAAAAAAAAAGAATAAAAAAAATATCAGTCATATAAAGCTGATGTTTGCATCTGTATTCCATCATTTTCCATTAATGACTGCTTTTAAAAAATGTGAGGTTTAACTAAATTCAACCATGCGTTTTTTTTTTTTTTTTTATTATGGACTTTAACCAACTACTAAGGCTATCATATTCTGTAAACGTACAAGCAGAAAGTGTAAGGATATTGAACAAGTCAACTGGCTACACCTGGTAGGTTTTGAAAATATTACATTTAAAAGCAAAACTAATTATATTTGCAGAAGAAACACTGGCATGACTGAAATCATGATCAAACTATATCTGGTCACTGATAAAATGCACTTCAAAACTATTTTTGCATATCCAACATTTTACAACAATCAGTTTTTATCAATAGCATTGATTGAAAACTAAATTGAAAAGGTGTGCTGCTTTTTGAATCGAGGACAAACCTTGCTTTTCTTTTGATCTCAGCTAGAAGACTAGCTGTATTCGGTTATTAAATATTACTTTAACATTTTCAAGTTTGCACTAGCTAAACACAAAGACAATCTAAATAGACATTTTTGAAAATAGCGTATGTGCCATTCTTCCAAGTAAGAAAGAAGTAATTTAATATATTGCTTGAAATCAAAAACTTGACTCTGTCAAATCAATGTTAAGACTGTGGAAGCAAGCAATGAATTACCAGAAGCCAACCTATACTGCTATTATTTAGAGATTAAGATTTTTTGGTAATCTTGTGCATGGCATATGTTGACTTTAATGTTGGGCTGTCAATGTTAAAAATTAATATATACTATAACACTTTATTTTTCCTTAATTGCATTTAGCATGTGTTTTGCAAATTTAAATGTCACAGAATTACAATGTCCATGGCTAATCGCTTAAGAGCAAAAGAAGGATGATAGCAAAGTTAAAACAATGAAACTAAATTTAAAACATTTTTCATATAAATCCTTGATTTGTTAGGCCAATAAAGAAGTTGTGTAGTAGTATCATTTACAGAAGATGATTACTGGACATTGCTGAACCAACTTAACACTAGAATTACCAGAGCCTACGAAAAAACTCGTAGATCCGGGCCGGATCTACGAGTTTTTTCGTAGGCTCTGGTAATTCTAGTGTTAAGCATGCGGTGAAAAGAGACTAATGAGGCATTTAGTAATGGAGCATGATTAAAAATTTTAATAATTTGACAACCCTGCTTTAAAGCAGTGCTGGTTTCAAAGCAAAGCATTTGTTCATCTTTAAAGAAAAATCTAACCAAATGTCATCCCTTGCCTGATAAGATTATTTGGCTACAAGGCATCTGTTATAAATAAACAGAGTGCTATTGAGAAAAATAAAAGGAATGTAAATTAAATGTTTAGATATTAAGCCCACTATAATACCCAAAAAATGCTAAATGCTTAAACATAGTCAATATACTGCGGTGGGTTGGCACCCTGCCCGGGATTGGTTCCTGCCTTGTGCCCTGTGTTGGCTGGGATTGGCTCCAGCAGACCCCCGTGACCCTGTGTTCGGATTCAGCGGGTTGGAAAATGGATGGATGGATGGATGGATGGAATAGCATTGATTTTCTATCTGGGTGAAATTTAGTCTAAATGCATATACATATTAAACTGTGTTTTCAGGGTGTGTGTCACATCCAGACAGAAATTACATCGAGAAATCACCCCTAATTGCATGAATTTCTTTTGCATTGCAACATTTTAATTGTCTCAGCACAGGACACTGTCTATTCATTTCTCCCCAGCTCTGTCAGTGGTTTGAATCCCAAGTTAAATTACACTTTTTTTTTTTTTAAATATAAAATATAGGTAACTGCGATGCAATCATGTGTTTTACTTTTTTTCTATGTAAAGATAATCTTTCCCCAAAAAACACACTGCTTAATTTTTCAACAATTGTTCTCAAACACTGTTGTTCCATGGCGCTTTGTAATGTGCATGTCTTCCAATTAATTCATAAGCCTACCCCAAGGTCCAACTATCAAGTTTGGACTCAGGATGCATGTCCAGTTTATAAGTTTTACATAAATATGTAATATTGGTATTTGAAAGTTTAAAATACAGTTTTAATTCATATGCGAATTAACCTTTTTTCCTAGGTCACCTACTACAATCAAAGTACTTAAGTCATCAGGAAGACCCCATAATACAGTACAACCAGTGTTTTGTCTACATACAGTAAGGTGTCTAAAAATCTTTTGCTAAACAAGTCCTCTGGCAAAATTACTTTTCAACAAAAAACAAGTCTCTCTTTCACAGACACAGGTAGTGATTAATAGGCAAATATGTTTACCATCAACTTAGTTCAAGTATCTATTCTGTACTGGTTTGAAAGGAAAACCATGTAGATACCTTTATTACATTTGGCACTTAGACATGTCTGATTGCTGATATGAGGTGATATCTTTATATTTATTTTACAGGAGTATAAAGATATCATTAGTGTACTTACGTGAATGTCAAATGTGACACGCTTATGGGAGGGGAAGCATTTTAAAACGGAGTTGATTATAAAAATTATTCTGCAGTTCCACTCTTGGAAGTGCCAACGAGCAGCACAAAACAAATGTTTCCACTCACTGTGGAGATTTTGCAACTTAGAGATCATACTCCCAAAAGTCCCTGGGGTGTTACTGTATGCCATTAGGACAAGTTTAGAAACATTCTATTATCTCTGGAAAAATTTTATAACATCAGCAGAAAAATAAAGGCAGTGTTCAGTTGTAGCATCATGCAAAAACCTCAGTGCTGACAGCTGTTTTGGAACCTGACAGCAATTCATGATACCATGAGTTGTAATAACATTTCAAAAAAGCATCTTTCTACAGGACTACAAAATTAACTACGTGTATCATTTGAGAAATATGTACCCCAAGAGATTGCTTTATAAGGTATACTGGACTTCCATGGATGAAGCAACATATAGTACAAACAAAAACATAAAAGTATTAATAGCAAAAATAAATAAAACTGTAAAGTTACCCTCACCTGAAAATCTGCATCAGTTGGTCACTTGGAGCATTTTTGAGTCCCAAAACCATGCTCTGCAAGCGGCTGACACTCTGTGTGGCTGATGAAATAGGGGTTACTATGGCTTCTTTTTCTTTCAGGTATCGCCTCCCAGTTAATGGAGTTGAAGGTGTAAAAGATCTTGCCTGCATAAAAAATAAATAAATAAATAAAAACAATTACTTATTCTGAAATTACTGTATGTCTCATTGTACAAGTAGCCAGGGGGTACAACAAAATGATATTGTTTCAATAATACACTATAGACTGCAGGCAACCTAGCAGGCAAGGTATTTATCTATAATACAATTTTTAAAGATCATAATATGGATAGGGAATAGTGTACCAAGAGAAAATAGATAAAAAGAGCAAAATAATAGTTCTCCTTAATTACTTTCTTTGGAGACACCCGTAATATCCCAATGACACAACCCTTACTTTCACTGTGAAGTAAAAATAAACTTTAAAAAAATATATTCAAGCTCTTTAGTGATACAGTGGAACCTCGGATCTGGTCGTGAACCGAAGCAATTTCCCCCATAGGATTGCATGTAAATACAATTAATCCGTTCCAGACCGTACGAACTGTATGTAAATATATATACTTTTTAGTTTTTAAGCACAAATATAGTTAATTATACCATAGAATACACAGCGTAATAGTAAACTAAATGTAAAAACATTGAATAACACTGAGAAAACCTTGAACAACAGAGAAAACTAACACTGCAATAGTTCGTGCTATAGTGCTAGGAACCGCTGGCTAAAAACACTTTTTTTTTTTTTTTTTTAATGAGTTTTAATGAAAAATCCGTAATTTAATAAACCACCAAGAAAAGTAACATTGCAACAATGCAGGCTACGAACCGATCACTGTAAACAGAACTGAAAACAAAAACAAGCCTTCTCTACCTTATGCGTCCCTCCCTAACACTCGCGCTGTCGTGCGGCTGTGCGTGTGTGTCTCTCTCTTTTGCGAGCCTGGAGCGCCTGTGTGTGTGTCTCTCTGTGTGTGTGCGCGCCTCTCTTTCGCGTGTTCTTGTGTGTGTGCGCGCATCTGTCTGTCTCTCTCTCGCGCTGCCTGTGTGTGTGCGCGCGGCTCTCTCTCGTGCACTCCTGTGTGTGTGCGTCTATCTCTCTCTTGGGCTGTGTGTGTGTGTGTGTGTGTGTGTGTGTGTGTGTGTGTGTCGCGCGCTCTCTCGCTCTCTGTCTTGCTCACTGCACAGAAAATGCACAGGGAGGGACTGAACATTTACAAACCGAAAGGGTTTACCGAGTGTGTGGTCGTGAACCGAGGCAAAAGTTTGGCGAACTTTTTGGTCGTAAACCGATTTGTACGTGTACCGAGATGTTCGTGAACCGAGGTTCCACTGTACTGAAGTAGTACCATAAGGAAAAAAAAAAAAAAGCAAGAATACTTCAACAATCTTGTACCAAGGCAGCTTAATTATTCTATTACCAAAAATGCATACTGGGAAACAGCATTAAAGTTTAAAGACAAGCTATTTGTCAGATCTAAAAGAACATAAATGGGAACTTGACATTCTTATAAATAATCGGCACTTTCTGAATCTCGTAGCTGCTCTTCTTGGAGTCTGGTGGAGGATATTGTGGACAGAAATTTTACTCTCAAGACCTGATATCCCACACAAGAACTGTTCTACATTTTCCAGATATCACAATTTTTTCAGACTAGTACAAGTACCATAATATCAATGCACAGATCTACACATTACTATCACTTAAAGACAAGCTGATAATATATTAAAAGGCTTAGTTATTAATTATTGAACTAAATACACTAAACACAATAAATCTTAATTAGGTAAAGAAAGAATTACAGAGCTTTGGGAAAGAAGAATTACAGAGAATTGGGCAGATCCAAATAATGATAGGCCACTAAGCTTAATGTGCATCACAGATAAATTAATGTAGGCATTTATTAAGGAAAAGATTACACATCACATGTCAAGAAAAGGTACATTATCAAATAGTCTGCATTAGTTCAAAAAGGAGAGTTTTAGTTTAAACAGGAGAGTTTAACTACTATTTTAGAATTCTACGAGTTCTGAGTGATGTGCGAGAGATTTACCTCTACTTTCAGGAGCCTTTTCAAAAGACAGCAAAGGAGAGGCTAGTAATCAAACTAATGGAAGTAGGAATTTATAGTGTTGTGTATATGAGGGTACAAAATTTGCTTAAACACTAGAAATAAAGGGTTATATATAGTGAGAGAAACGTTTTCATAATTAGGTGATGTCAAAAGTAGAACCTGCCTTTAAATATTTAATGTTCACTTTTCTTTCCAGTCATTGCGGATCTTCTCATCCCAAAGTGCTTTTCTGTTCAGCTTCCTGTACCATCATTCTCCTCCCATTAGAGGTCTCACTTTTCAATCATAAAATGTTTGGCTTCCCTCTTACTTCTTTATCTCCAACCCCCCTCCCGCCAAACACCATAACGTTTTCATTCAACCCTATGGAAGTTGATATTTTGTAATAAAAAAAAAAAAAAAAAGTAGATGACAGCATATGCACCCTAATCTCAGCTGGTGCATCTCTAATCTGTTCATAAAGATAAACTACCAGAACACAGTGAGCTAAATATGCACTTCACTTCTGTATTTATAATTGACAATAGTCATAAAACTTACTTAGCAAAAGTATATCAGCAGTGCTGCTTCCCCAGAGTAAAAATAAAAAGGTGAAGACACGAGACATTTTTCAAACCAAAAAAGGGAACAGACTACATTTCACATCATTTCATTCAATTACATTGCTAATTTAGTATATATTCACAGGTATTGTGCATACTAGCATCTACAACAATAGAAAAAGTCAATATATTGCATATATATTTGTTGACATCTGTTGACGGTAAGCAAAATTGTTTACTCAATACAATTTCATGCATCCATCCTGGATATCATTCATCAAAACTGGGAGAAATTTTTCTTCTACCTTTTCAAAATGCTGCTGAAGGTGACATTCCACTTGCCTCCTTGCAGACATTGTTTCACCAGGAAATTCAAAAGACAATTTGTGTGGTGTTCCAATTTCTTCATCAGCATCTGCTCCCAAAAATACTCGCTCATCAAAATCCCCAACTGTCAGAACATATTCTTCATACTCCTTATTGATAGCTTTGCTGAAAATATGATAAATAATAAAATAACATTATGTAGTAATTTTAGCAGTATTCTAGTCTCACTGGAACTGAGGTGGCTACATACTTATGAGAGCTGGGCTTTTAAACACTGCATACAGAATACCAAGTCACTAAAAAAATTAAAATGTACCTTACATAAATGCTAAGTGTATCAGAATATCTTCAGCATAAGTGCTAGTTTTAACTGTGTATGTGTGTAAAAAAAAAAAAAAAAACACTCTTATGGTGAGCTTTCTCAAGAAGTTACAGTCATTGAGAATCCAGTTTAAGAAAGAGCTTCCCAACATCAAAGCTACATACAAACAATATCAAAGCATTCCCTTGGAGGTCAGGTGAGAAGTCTGTTTAGCAATCGCTCCATCAGACTTTAAGACCCAAACACAATAAACACATTTTTGCTAAAATTATTAAATATTTTTTCTATTTTCAATAAATATGCTCAGATGCAGATGTACACATGACATGACAAAGCAAAAAATTACCAGCAAAGGTTGAGAACATGTCCATTAGAAGACCAATTAAAAAAAAAAAATCATCATCACAGTACTTACTTGTTTTCTGTAAAATTCTGAATGTCCAACATTTCTGTGAAATGTTCTTCATTTCCCTTCAAAATCTGGGACATAAAAAATAAGGTATAACATCATAAAACAGCAAAATAAAAGACAAAATAATTCTTTATAACCTTGATGGACCCACATATTAAAAGCATTATTTTTTTGAAGGAAAAAATACACATTGGTTTGACAGTGCAGATGTACAGCTTAATGTAGCACACATTATCAACAATTTAAACAAAAGCACAAAATAAACTGTTGGGTTAAAGAAGATAGATATAAAAACACCTCAAAGTCATTGTACAGCAAGTTTTGATAAAGAATGGGCAGTTTAAAATGCCCAGTGAAATCTTTAATACTGTGCTTTTTGGTGGAAGGCTTTGGATAAGGCAAATAGTAATTAGAATCAAATTTATTATGTACTCATCTTAGGTATGTTTAGAAAGAAGAAAAAAAAATGTTTTGGAGAAGAAACTGCTACCCCTTTTTGAAAAAGTCTTCTAATGTAAGGCCTGAAGTAATGCTCTTTAATTCCTTTTGCTTCCACCACCAACCCATCATACAGTTCACAGAGATGATTGATAATACAGGGAGGGTCTTCAGATGTTGTGAAATCAAGGCTGTTGTACCCAGCTGGCAGTCCTGAAGGAGACAGAAAAAAGATGGAAAAGGGATTACTTTTGTAAGTGCAGCTTTAATGACTACAACCCAAAAATGAAATGTTTAACTAACTTATTAATTATCTGGAAAAGAAACGCACAAGGAAAGAAAGTCAATAATGGGTTGACAAAACCTATAAAGGCAGAAGATATTTACTTTCTAAGGTTAAATATTTCAAGATGTTTTCTAAAATCTGAAAGAACATGTACGGAATGGGGTATTTGGACATTGCTGCATGGTCATTTGGTTTCTGCATTTGTATTCTGAGAGTTCTCAGTGCACACTGACTGGAGTACATTTGAATGAGAGATTGACTACACAAGTAAAACATCATGTTTTCAGCCATTTAAAATTGTGATGAATAAATTATCAAAGCAAAGGAGAGGGTTGGTTAAGTGTGGGAGGTTGCTGCACTTCTGAGTTTGTAGATTATATTGTACGCTTGACCTAATTATGCTAATATTGGGTGCACAGAGGAACAGTACACAGACGATTGTGATGCAATAATGATGAGACCAATAATTAAACTGTAGCTTACACTCATGTCAAGAACTGTAACTACTTTACAGTCTTGTTCACAAGTTAGAGTAGAAGTAGTTATGAATTGACCAAAAAATTGGTGTAGCAGTGTAATTTTTATGATCACTGTACAGGTGTGTGGTGGTAAAAGTGGGAACAAATTAATCACATGTAGGTTTATGCTTAATGGTCAGTCTACATCTTCATTCTCACCTACTGTTTGGTCACAACCTCTGCTTAGAAACCAAATGAAAAAGACTTTGGGTAGAAGTAGCCAAAATGTGGTTCCTGTTCACAGTTATTTGGCTGAGTTTGCATGACAAGCTGACAAGCTCAACCATGCACTACTACAAATTTTACAGATGGACATGTGTAATAAAAAAGGTTTTCTCTGTAACAGGAGAAGGGATGAAATAAAGGAGTAAGAGGGGGGGTTGGTCGCTTCAGTGCAAAACCAGCTACAAAGATTGGAATGTTTGGGATGATAGCGAAAGAATGTGCAAAAACTTGCTTCTCATAAAGAGTTTCAGAATGTTATGGGAATACAGTCAAGGCCATGTACTTGTTTTTCACTTCGAGGGGCTTCATTGCAAGCAACGCTCGTTATTGTGTGTCTTCTGATACTAGGCACCATCTCAGTGAGGGCCAAGTAGAAGAAAAACAATACTGCGTCCCGTGGAAGGGTGTGTGCTGAAACTGATCACTTCTGTATACACTGCTTACACGCAAGCCATTTTGGGTAAGGACACTCAATTAGTATATAAGGGAAGGTTCCGCCCTCAGTTTCTTCGGAAGCTCAACCGTGGGGAACATGCACACCGCCCGGTATTGGACCAGGCTCACGAGTTGATCCTCTGACGAGACTGACACGCGGGCTCCCTCAGTCTACTGGTCTAGGATGATGGCTCTGGGTCTTTTGATATTACTGTAAGTATAGTATAATTCATATATATATTATATATATATATTACTGTAAGTCAATGGTATAATTTATATATATATATATATATATTACTGTAAATCAATAGTATAATTCATATATATATATATTACTGTAAATCAATAGTATAATTCATATATCTGTACTACTGTGAGTCAATAGTACAATTCCTATATCTGCATGTATATTGCTATTATATTGTATGTAACTGATATTATATTTGAACAAGTAAACAATTGAAGTATTGGACCTTTCCTCTCTGATTCTTGCCTGCTTATTTTCTGTTAAAACCTTTGAACCATTTTCCCCAAACTAAAACAACATGTGACAGCTGGAGCCATCTGTTCATGCAGTGTGTATGCCCCCTTTACTATACAAGGAACCAGGCAAGACCCAATAGCAGAACAGCCATGGATGTACCGCAACAAGAAAATATTGTTGGGATTCTCTGCCTCAGCTAACTTGAGAGTTAACGGATATTTCCAAGTAGTGCCTGAAGACTGCTGCCAATGTTAGCATGGCCTAGACTATTAATAATAATAATAATTAATTCATTACATGTATATAGCGCTTTTCTCAGTTCTTTTCAATACTGTGTTCCACTACCAAGTCATGAACAGTCATAAGCATTCACTAACATTCAATTCTGTTTCACTTTAGATAAAATGTATTCAATATAGTAATAAGAATGCATTATGAAAAAGACATACACAATAAGCCAATTACCTTTAAACAGAGGATTGATTAGGCAATTCCTGTTTTGACACATTAATGCATTGGCAAAAATAAGATCTAAGCAGCACAGCAAAAGATGATAGGAGTTCACCAGATCATCACCAATCATACGGAAATTCCCTGCAAATTGAAATGAGGTGAGGAATGAAATGCAAGTTAGTTTAAACAAATCTGAAAATAGCTTTAGAAACAAAGAAATAGATAATGTACCTTTGGTATGCACAAAAAGTGTCCAGCAAAACTTAAACACATCACTTGCATGGCATGGAAGACGCCTGCAGGAATAAAATAGATTTTATACAGAAAACAGAACTAGAATTGCAAGAGTTTAACATTAAAAATGAACCTCATATACAGTAGACCCCCACGAAGTCACGGTTCAAAGTTTGCGGCCTCAGTCATTCATGGATTTTTCCTTAGAACCTATCTAATAATTGTCAGCGGAAACCGCAAATATCCTCCTCAATTTTTATGGCTTTTATTGTTGCAATACTGCACTGCAGAGAGACCAGTAAGCAACTGTAGAGGAAAATGCGGCTTGGGATGGTGAAAGTAGCCAATAGAATTTAAAACTGCAACTCCCAGCAGTCCCTGCAGTGGCTCTGATTGGTCTTCTGCTGAGGGTGCTGGGGCTGTTGGGGTCAAAGGATGTCAGCGCGGCTTTTAAAAAAGGGGGCCGGTGACCAAAAGCAAAAAAAAGAAAGTTTTTTAATTTGTGTTACAAGTTCCTGTGTCTGCCTTCTGTTGAGTTACCTGTACTTATTCATTTTGTCCTGGATCGTTTCGTGCGTCTGGATTGTCTGCCTGTGTACATGAGGACTGTAAGTGGATTCATGGCCATCCTGCAAAGAAAGGAGCGCTCCTGAACCAGTCAACCCGCCTTCACCATTTCAGGAACAACTGGTAAGACTATCTTTACATTCCCATTTAACGTGTGGATCCCTGGACTATCTATTTTCATCATTACATTTCATCCGTTGCTGTTTTTCATGATTTACTCTGTGTGTTTTGTTTGTGCTTTGTTGTATTTAACGTGTAATCGCCATAAGGGGAACGGGGTGGTATCATCATTTTCATTTATTTCATTTGTTTTCAGTACATTCTTTATTTGCTGTTTGATTACCGGTTTGCTTTATTTTTGTCTCTGTTTGTGAGTGTGTGCGGGTCGGGCCAAGGCTGGGTGCGTCCCTGGAATCTCCACCATAAAAATAAATAAATTGCCATCTTCTCAACGGTGTGAATCTTAGCGGCACCAGACCACTACAGCGTTCCTCTTAACCCTTCGTTTCCCAGTGCCATTTGTGAGCACGCAGGAGCTGATCAGTCAGTGCCATACATTCGTTGAGCATCCAGCTCATGACCACTGCCAGCCCCTTGTGAGCAGGGGGATGAACGCACCCCTAGAAGACACGGACGCTCCTCAAAAAACCACTCTTAAAAAATGCTGATAGACTACTTTCACATTGCTCCCTTACTTGTTGGGCTTACTTGCGGCTGCTCTGTCACGTGATATGCTTCTCACGCTACGTATACTTAAAAGATATCTATATAGATATCTCTATCTCCATCAATCTATATATATATATTTATACAGATATATTACTAGGGGGCTTTGCTCGCCCACCAGCCACGCATTTCTACCACTGGCATTGTAAAGGGGGGGCTGAAAGCATGCTAAGGAGATGTGGTCGGATCAGCTGCTGTCTTGCTGCTGCTGCCGAGCTGCGTGTTCTGCTTGTCGCACTACGTGTCGATCATTTAAAAGCCTGTGCATCAGCTGTCCTTTTGTTTCACAGCCTTCTCTCACGGGATGTTAAAGTGTCTCTGAGAAAATCACGTAAAAATCACGCCTTCCAAGATTTTTTTTTATAATTATATTAATTAGGATAGGGGTTTATACAAATTAAACTAAATACCAAAGAAATCAATGTAAAAATGAGGGATACTTATTTTAAAATAACCTTTTTGATGCTGGCAATAAAAATGTTATATACATCAAAATAAAACCAATTTGCCAAAAGTATTAGATCATTTACCTTGAATAAATCTATAACATATACTGTTTATTAAAATTAAATTTGAAAATTGCATAGCCATATTTCAATTATGGTAACATTGTTAATGGAGTGGGTAAAATTGTTAATATGAAGGTTTTATCATCAACTTGCTGATACAGTAATCCCTCCTCCATCGCGGGGGTTGCGTTCCAGAGCCACCCGCGAAATAAGAAAATCCGCGAAGTAGAAACCATATGTTTATATGGTTATTTTTATATTGTCATGCTTGGGTCACAGATTTGCGCAGAAACACAGGAGGTTGTAGAGAGACAGGAACGTTATTCAAACACTGCAAACAAACATTTGTCTCTTTTTCAAAAGTTTAAACTGTGCTCCATGACAAGACAGAGATGACAGTTCTGTCTCACAATTAAAAGAATGCAAACATATCTTCCTCTTCAAAGGAAACAGAGAGGAAAGCAAACAAATCAATAGAGCTGTTTGTGCCGCGGTGCTTCGTATACTTAAAAGACAAAGCTGTTGAAGGCAGCAGCTCACACCCCCTCCGTCAGGAGCAGGGAGAGAGAGGGAAAGAGAGACAGAGTTTGTTTTTCAGTCAAAAATCAATACGTGCCCTTCGAGCTTTTAAGTATGCGAAGCACTGTGCAGCATGTCGTTTCAGGAAGCAGCTGACAAAAGATAGCAACGTGAAGATAATCTTTCAGCATTTTTAGACGAGCGTCCGTATTGTCTAGGTGTGCGAACAGCCCCCCTGCTCAATCCCCATACGTCAGGATCACAGATAGTCAGCGCAATTGAGATAGAAAAGTAAGCAATCTAGCTTCTCAGCCATCTGCCAATAGCATCCCTTGTATGAAATCAACTGGGCAAACCAACTGAGGAAGCATGTACCAGAAATTAAAAGACCCATTGTCCACAGAAATCCGCGAACCAGCAAAAAATCCGAGATATATATTTAAATATGCTTACATATAAAATCCGCGATGGAGTGAAGCCGCGAAAGGCGAAGCGCGATATAGCGAGGGATCACTGTAATTACTAATTAAGCCAATTTCATTATGGTTATGTTTAACCTCAGCCAGGGAATGGGTAATATTTCTCAAAAGAAGTGTTTCTAGTTGAGGCTTGCATACAACAGACTTCAGTTCTGCATTAGATCTCGCTATCTGCTTTCCTTGTTCATTTGTGTAACTACCGTCTTTTTCCGAAAATAAGACACTTTCTTACTTTCTTTTTTGGTCCAAAATACGCACTAGGGCTTATTTTCGGGGGAGGACAAAAATAAAAGTATATTTATATATTTTTATTTAATATTTATTTATTTTACACAGAATACAGAAATTAAAATTTATTCAATTACAGTCATGTCATCTTCTTCTGGAACATCGTCATAAATCAAGATTTACACCCCTGGAGTCTTCCACAATTCCCTTTTTGTACTCGACGGAATAGCTCTTTCGTTTTGTACTCATTTTAACTGCGGTTAAAAATTATTCACTTTATAAAAAATAAAATTACGTATGAGGAAATAATCAGACTTACAAGACTGAAATGAACAAACATTGTATCTGCACTGTCGCTCAATGTAGACTGCTGCCTTAACGAACAATTATTTATAGTGTGCGCCAACGACGCGTTCCATCGCATTCTGCATATGCATGCCCCCCTCCACCCCCTCCCCACCTCATTCGACCATACTCTGCGATACGCGCGACGCAATACAACACAGCAGAGCAGAGCGGACACAATATTTATGTATTCATGCTGCCTTATGTTGTATTTTTAAGATAAATTCCAAGAATTAATTTGAAACGAACTGTAGAGGTAAACAATGAATTTCTCGGAATATTTTATTTCAAACATTTCTCTGAAATACGAGTATTAGGGAAGCTAAACATACTTAATAAATCAACAGCATTTTTTAACGAATTCTTTTTTTCACATTATTTTAAGTAGGGCTTATTTTCGGGGGAGGGCTTATATTACAAAAAGTTCCGAAAATCTCGATAGGGCTTATTTTCGGGGGATGTCTTATTTTCAGAAAAAGACGGTATAGAAAACTAACAGCAGCAGTGAAAGTTGCAAATTGACAGGTATTCTTTATGTTTTGCAATGTGGAAGGCATGGGAGAGCTTTATGATCCAGTGACATTAAACAAAATTAACTGTTGCAATGTTTTATTGTCTGGCTGCCCAGTTTTACAGCTAATTCAAACTCACAATAGGGAATATGAAAATATAACTTCAATGCATGAGCCTATACAATAGCTAGGAATTAAAAGACAATTTTAAACTCCTGTTCAAGAATAAAAATTCAATGATTAAATGCAGACTACAGCAAGCCAAAGTAGAATGAATGAATATTCTATTTTATATATATATATATATATATATACTAGCAAAATACCCGCGCTTCGCAGCGGAGAAGTAGTGTGTTAAAGAGGTTATGAAAAAGTAAAGGAAACATTTTAAAAATAACGTAACATGATTGTCAATGTAATTGTGTTGTCATTGTTATGAGTGTTGCTGTCATATATATATACATATACACATATACACACACATATACAGATATATTATATATACATATACACATATTTTTTATATATATATATATATATATATATATATATATATATACATACATACATATACACACATAGATGCACTTACAATAACATAGAAATCAATATAAACAACATTAACATCATTATCATATGAGAATATGAAGTAATATATAAGAAGCACATTTCATATAAATATAAAAATTATTAAACAGTAAAATGTTCTTCCATAATTTGCTACCGTGGCTTTTCGTTGGTCTGTCCAGGATTTTAAATCACATGTAGCTTGCAAACCGTTTCACGTATTGACTTGAAATGTGGTACACATATAATACGTCACGTCTGCTATCCGCTTTATGGGTGATGAATGTATTACTCTTTTTATGTTTATTTTATTTTAGAATCAACTCCTATCTGCGCACACCAGGGCGGCCGTGGGCAGATGCGTATGGTGTATTCACTCCATGTTATCGTGCATTGCGCTGTCACTGGTATTTTGATAAAAGAATTTGAACAATATATAAGAAGCGTATAAATTATTAAACAGTAAAACATTAACATTTAAGAAGTAAAGTTACATTGAGTACTACTGCAGTGCCTTCGGGTATACCTCATTTTTTCTTTGCCCATTACATGCTTAAATGTATACATTTTTTGGTGTACCTACCCGAGAACACGCGACATATAACCGACCGTGGGAGAAGCATGGATTTTAAACACGCGTTGAGTTCATCTGCTGGTCTCCCTCGTGGAATAACTGGTAATGTTTGACTAAAATCTACAGCGAGTAAAATGACATTACCTCCTTTTTTTTTTTTTACGATCTCTGAGATCTTGCTTTTTTCGGTTGAAGGCTTCATAAGCTCTTTTATGTTCAATGTTGTAGTTAATAAGTACTAATTATCCCAAACCATCATCTTTGAATGTCGCAAGACTTTCGCCTTGTATGTAGATCGGGGTAATTACATTCATTGCATTCCTAGTGTGAATCACAATCTGATTGTATGGGTGGTTACCTGGCACTGTAGGGTTGCCACCCGTCCTTTAAAATACGGAATCGTGCCGCGTTTGAGAATGAAATTGCACGTCCCGTTTTGAATCAATACTGGACGGGATTTATCCCGTATTTTTTTTATCATTTTTTTTTTTAAAGCAGCGTCTCATGCAAATCATCCCACACGCATTTTATGAAGATGCCTCCTTTCCTACTTTTGATTGGGTAATACTTGATGTCATCGTTAGTTTGATTGGTGTTTTTAACTGTCCAGTGAGGAGGGCGTGTCTTTTAAGTACAGTCTGCAAAGTGTTGGCACTGAGATGTTGCGTCAGCGCCATAGTTGAAGCCCCTAACGTTGCGGTCAGCAAGTCGGCTAACATCCGCCATGTGCCGTGTTTCAGTTGCGAGAAGCAGATCATACAATGGTTGAAACTGTTGCCCCTAACGTTGCGCCACGGCGTGTGCTTCGTTTATACCTCGTGTCTTCTCATTAAAGTTTTATCTCGCGAATATGTTATTGCAATCCACAGCGGGAGCGTTTCTATAAACTTAATTTAAACTTACGTTTTACACCGTGCTTTGTTTCCCTTATGAACATGCTTGTATGCTTAACTCGCTCCGTTCTCAATTGTTTAATTAATTTTTTGCTCTTCGCTGTTTCCGGCTGTTCCTCCATTTCCCCCTACTTCGTTCTTTTATCTCGCGAATATGTTATTGCAATCCTTAACGGGAGCGTTTCAATAAACTGATTGAAAATAGTTTTGCATTTACCTTTTTAGTAAAAGGCGAGCTTTTAAGCCTGAGAAATCACCCCGTAAATGCACATGTTTAATTGGACATGTGTTAATATGTATGGTTACACAGTATTAAAAGACAGTGAACAACGTCAGTTACCTTTCTTCCCGCGTTTGATAAAAGGTGAGCTTTTAAGCCTCAGAAATCACCCCGTAAATGCACACGTTTAATTGCACGTGTTAATATGTATGCTCACACAGTATTAAAAGACAGTCAAAAATTAACGTCATTTACCTTCGTTCCCGCGTGTGACTCGTGCTGTAAATGTCTTCCTTGTTTTTAGTTCACGTGATTACGTAGGAGGCGTGATGACGCGATACGTGACTCCGCCTCCTCCATTACAGTGTATGGACAAAAAATATGTTCCAGTTATGACCATTACGCTTTGAATTTCGAAATGAAACCTGCCTAACTTTTGTAAGTAAGCTGTAAGGAATGAGCCTGCCAAATTTCAGCCTTCCACCTACACGGGAAGTTGGAGAATTAGTGATGAGTGAGTCAGTCAGTCAGTCAGTGAGGGCTTTGCCTTTTATTATTATAGATATATATATATATATATATATATATATATATATATATATATATATATATATATATATATATAAACTCAAAGAGAAGGGAGGACACATCATAATTTTAGTTCTGAAATAATATAGTGAACAGTAATTTGAATGAAGATCAAGACATTTTAAACAAAAGAAAGGTACTGTCATCAGATGTTCTGATGGTAGCAAAGAGAACCAAATCAACTGCTGTCAACTGTTCATTAAATATTGTACTTTAGATTGCCACCTAAACATGAATATCAGATTTTAAAAAGTCACTACAAACTAGTTCCCTCTAAGTGTTGGAAAAGGACAGTTAATATTTCAATTACTGCACTGTGCTGGAGTATTTCCTCATACATCATACAGCATTTGGCCTTGTGAGCTGTAAATAACACTGTCTTCACATGATATGGTGCCATTGAAAAAGCATATAATGACTAGAGAACATACCTTTGCTTTCTGCTTTTTGGTATTTTTGGGGGTTCATCTTGTGGATTTTGAAACATGTCTAAAAATATTGGTTCAAATTTTTTAAAAATCACAGTTGAAACTTCAAAGTTCCTCTCCAGTCGTTCAATACGTTCACGAAAGGTTTGGGACAAGTTTGACATATCTGCCCATTTTTTCATCTTGTTGAAGAACTGTATTAAACTAAATAAAGCAAAAAACAAAGTGAAGATAAAGATGTTTTAATCAGAATTTAACATAAATTAGCACTTCAAATGCCTGACATTTTAACATTTAAACACATTTTTAATGACTCTTAACTGTAACTAATACCCAAATAGCAGCCTACCAAAACTGACATTTTACATTTTCTTAGTAAACACACAAACAGCAATGTATGTATTGCAAGCAACACACTTGCAGTGCATCCGGAAAGTATTCATAGCACATCACTTTTTCCACATTTTGTTATGTTACAGCCTTATTCCAAAATGGATTAAATTCATTTTTTTCCTCAGAATTCTACACACAACACCCCATAATGACAACGTGAAAAAAGTTTACTTGGAGGTTTTTGCAAATTTATTAAAAATAAAAAAACTGAGAAAGCACATGTACATAAGTATTCACAGCCTTTGCCATGAAGCTCGAAATTGAGCTCAGGTGCATCCTGATTCCCCTGATCATCCTTGAGATGTTTCTGCAACTTAATTGGAGTCCACCTGTGGTAAATTCAGTTGATTGGACATGATTTGGAATGGCACACACCTGTCTATATAAGGTTCCACAGTTGACAGTTTATGTCAGAGTACGAACCAAGCATGAAGTCAAAGGAATTGTCTGTAGACCTCCGAGACAGGATTGTCTCAAGGCACAAATCTGGGGAAGGTTACAGAAAAATTTCTGCTGCTTTGAAGGTCCCAATGAGCACAGTGGCCTCCATCATCCGTAAGTGGAAGAAGTTCGAAACCACCAGGACTCTTCCTAGAGCTGGCCGGCCATCTAAACTTAGCAATCGTGGGGAGAAGGGCCTTAGTCAGGGAGGTGACCAAGAACCAGATGGTCACACTGTCAGAGCTCCAGAGGTCCTCTGTGGAGAGAGGGGAACCTTCCAGAAGGACAACCATCTCTGCAGCAATCCGCCAATCAGGCCTGTATGGTAAAGTGGCCAGACGGAAGCCACTCCTTAGTAAAAGGCACATGGCAGCCCGCCTGGAGTTTGCCAAAAGGCACCTGAAGGACTCTCAGACCACGAGAAAGAAAATTCTCTGGTCTGATGAGACAAAGATTGAACTCTTTGGTGTGAATGCCAGGCGTCTACGTTTGGAGGAAACCAGGCACCACTCATCACCAGGCCAATACCATCTCTACAGTGAAGCATGGTGGTGGCAGCATCATGCTGTGGGGATGTTTTTCAATGGCAGGGACTGGAAGACTAGTCAGGATAAAGGGAAAGATGACTGCAGCAATGTACAGAGACATCTTGGATAAAAACCTGCTTCAGAGCGCTCTTGACCTCAGACTGGGGCGACGGTTCATCTTTCAGCAGGACAACGACCCTAAGCACACAGCCAAGATATCAAAGGAGTGGCTTCAGGACAACTCTGTGAATGTCTTTGAGTGGCCCAGCCAGAGCCCAGACTTGAATCCGATTGAACATCTCTGGAGAGATCTTAAAATGGCTGTGCACCGACGCTTCCCATCCAACCTGATGGAGCTTGAGAGGTGCTGCAAAGAGGAATGGGCGAAACTGGCCAAGGATAGGTGTGCCAAGCTTGTGGCATCATATTCAAAAAGACTTGAGGTTGTAATTGCTGCCAAAGGTGCATCACCAAAGTATTGAGCAAAGGCTGTGAATACTTATGTACATGTGCTTTCTCAGTTTTTTTATTTTTAATAAATTTGCAAAAACCTCAAGTAAACTTTTTTCACGTTGTCATTATGGGGTGTTGTGTGTAGAATTCTGAGGAAAAAATTAATTTAATCCATTTTGGAATAAGGCTGTAACATAACAAAATGTGGAAAAAGTGATGCGCTGTGAATACTTTCCGGATGCACTGTAATTCTGAGAGAGATAGTGAGTGTTGGGGTGTAGGGCATACCACTTTTTTTTAATTAAACCACAGAAGCACAGGCGAGTATCTTAAACATGCTTCTGGTCACATATATCGCATCACATTTGACTTATGAATAAATGTTTGGTGTAATATTTAAATTTGAAACTTTCAAACATCTCCAAATTGGAATTGACTTACATCAGGCACCGCAATTAATACTGTAGGACTGTTCAGATCATCTTTTCTATTCACACATCAGTTATACCCATTTTTGGTGGATATTTTCTAATATTAATGAAGATGTACAGTGTAATACAGTATATAAAAAAAAAGTTTTTTTATTTTGTACAAATGGAGTCTGTTTTTCACATAGAGTTGGAATTATCTCTGCGACCAATGTTTGCGTTCTAACGGTCAAACAAATTCTTAATTGCTAGACAGTGAACTGGATCAGTATAGTGGGAATAGCGTAAGAGTGAAAGGGTACAAACCCTGAATTATACAAAGACCGATTGTAAACACAAGTACTATCAGAACATTAGTCTGAGAAATGTTGTGCTCATCCAAGCACACACAGACTAGTAATGGCATGGGGACAAACAACGTTGAAGGAAAAGCTATAGCTTTCTCAGTCTCATATCTACTAGCAAGAAATGGCTTAAATAATAGAAAACCTAGAAAAAGAATTAAAATTATGACGAAGAGTATGTTAAAAACCAACACTAAATTATCTAAATGTAACACCTCCCTACATTACAATACTATTTAGCAAACTTAGTTTAGAAATTTCTACTGTCAAGCATTTAATTTTCTGTCTTTTGCTTACCATGTCCACTCTGCTTCTTATTTGTCATATTAACAATAATACATTTATTAATATTTGTTGGATACACAAAAACTTTACTTCATAGGAAATTGAAAAGACTGTTAAGAGCCTAAAGATATGGCAAATATGAATACTGTATTTCAAAACTTCTAATGAATATACACTGCGGTGGGTTGGCACCCTGCCCGGGATTGGTTCGTGCCCTGTGTTGGCTGGGATTGGCTCCAGCAGACCCCCGTGACCCTGTGTTTGGATTCAGCGGGTTGGATAATGGATGGATGGATGGATAATGAATATACATATCACCTAACTACTCTTTTCCAAATTGAGAATAAGAATTAAACAATTGGATCAATTGGATGGAAAATAACTGATTGATAAAATGGTTAGAGCAAAATCTGTGGCCACAGTGGGTTTTCAAACTGCTATGATTTAATGATCACAATATACAGTATACGCACACTGGATTACTTTCATGTATGAAAATATGCTATATAAACTAGCACTGTTGCTGTTGTTAGTAAAGAACTATAACCACTTTGGTATGAAATATACAGAGGCGGCCTTAGGGGTGTGTGGGGCCTAGGGATGACCAACCCCACTTGGGGCTGGTTATGTCAAACGCTGTTACAGGTATGTGTGGATTGTATAAACTTGTGCGCAAATTTAATAAAAACAATGTTAGTATACACTGGATTTTCTCATTACAGTATTGAGCAAAATTTTTGCAAGTTAACACGCAGACTTTATCAAAATATAACTGGATAATATAACTTGACAAATCCACTCGAACAGGACACACAGACCTCAAAAGCGGGGCCACCTTAGGTGCAGGGCCTGGGGCGATTGTCCCACTTGCTATCCCCAAATGCCACTCTTGGAAATTTATATTATATATATATATTGTTATATTTTAGAATAGAAAAATCACGCAGAAGCTGAAAAGTTTTACAAATAAATCTGAACAAATCTTTCGACACAGCGCAAATAGATGTAATTTTCTGAAGATACATTTTGATTGTTTGTGCAGTCATTCATAATCATTACCACTTATGACTTAAATAATTTTAAATATCAGAGCAATTATTTAGAATTTGTTTATATATCTACTCAATATGGAGCTACTGCCATCAGTTACACTTAACCAACCAGTATGTCTCAAATAAAGAATAACCAGACAAGGAGGAAAATGGGAAGAAGGGGAAGCATCAAAGTGACAGCAAAACACCATAGCACATAACCTCCTCAGTTTTGCATTGTTTGGGCAGTGTGCACTTGCTGGACAATAAACAGTTTGTCTTCTGGAATATCCATAGCAGTAGTAATCTATTTAGTTAGCCAATAAAAGGTGTCATTTCACCCTACTTTCTCCTTTGTCTTCTGGAGTGAGTCGATAGAAATGAGGGTAGTTCAGAGACTTAAACATTCATTTTACAAAAAGTGAACCAATAAAATAAGACATCTGAATGTCCTTAAAGAAAGAAGCTAGAATAATAATGGACCACTTTTCAGTTAAAAAAAAAAACCAGAAGATCTACGTAGGCATATAGCCTAGTGCTTGAATAAGCAAATATAACAAACAGCTGCTAATGATCAATGACAATGTGTAGGTGAACCAAAATGATTAATCGAAAGAGAAAACAGCCATGTGCAGGGATCACAACTGCACAAGGGGCAACCATACTAAAAAGTTTTGATGTAGAGGTGGTAGTTTAACCTGAAAATCTTGCACCGTGGCAAAAGCGAGAAAAGTGGCAAGACACAATGTGGTCATCTTGCATCATCAAAGTCTAACAAAAATTAAAAAGTTCACAGTAGACAGGCATATCCAGATGGGTTATCCAAGCTCTTCTGCATAAATACAAATAAACGGGCAATGTTGAGGTCTGGAAACACAGTGGTCAGCAACAGAGTAAGAGGAGATATATGACGAGCTTACTTCCCTTCAACTCTGGAAGACATCCAATGCCACTGTTAGCTCAACTGGCAGAAACCATAGGGATCCTGGTACATTAATCTATAGTCCAGAGATGTCTCACAAAAAAAAAAAAAAATTAGTCTTCATGAAGGAGTTACAATCAAAAAAGCTATTCCTTCCAGGTGTAAAGAAAGCTAAATGACTCCTACACAAGAAAACAAAAGGATTGGAGCATGCAGAAAAATGTCAGCAGGTGTTCTGGACTGAGGAGTCAAAATATGAATTTTTTTGTCTCTAGCAACAGGCAGTTAGACCACCAAAGGACTGGAGAATGGTATGTGGATGAATCTTTGCATGCAACACACACTTAAGCACAAGGGAAAGGGGCCCCACAGGTTTGAGGGTGCATTTCATCAAAACTGTTGGCCTCCTCACTGCCGTGAATTCCAGGCACAATCATATCTATCATGCAATACAACGAGGGAGGCATCTTCATTCTAAATTTTCATTTGACGGGATGACAAATACCACAAATATGCATCCAAAGTAATAAAACAACTACCTGCAATGAAAAGAGGGACACGAAACACCAAGAGATTGTGTGGGCCACAACAGAGTCCTGATCTCAACATCAACCAAGCCAGTCTGGGACTACTAACAGAGACAAAAGCAAGTAAGACAGACAAAATCTGCAATGGATTTGTAGCAAGTTCTCTAAGCAGGCTTACAACAACCTACTATGCGAGTACTTTCAGAAACTGCACGCAAGTGGACCTCTAACAAGGTAAAAGGTTGTCACACCAAATATTGATTTAATGTAACTTTGTTTACTGCACATTTTAGAACGTTTACTAGGTTTACTGTTCATTAAATTATTTTTGAAAAGCATTCCCGCTTTTTTCCCCCACAAGTGCCCAAAATTCTCTCTCTAGCTATCTTTCTACATCTATTTGTTGCACTTGATGTGTACTTTGTTTTTCTGTCTTTTGCTGGTATTGTTTTATTGTCACAATTCTGAGATGTGCAATTAAAAATGGCATTATACTATGTGCACATAACAATGAACTTGAATACAGAGATAATGAAAAGTAGATTTAAACTGTGTTATATATCAGGACAAACTTTTTTTCATAAGACAAAATTTTTAGCAACCCTTACTATTATAGGAGTTTGCTGCATTGTGTTTAAAATAAAAGTTACTAATAACATTACTGGAAATATTTGATTAAATAAACACTGCATATTTTAGTATAAAACAAGAATTTTAAACTCAACTGCATAGTTTTATACAAATAAATGTAAATATTCAGAAAAAATTAATAAACATAAGTTAATAATCATATAACAACATGTATTAACACAAAAACCTTTAATAAGATGGCTAGGCTTGTTTGTTTTGACATAATAAATTAAATATTTGTCTAATTTTTGCCAGTGTAGGTCTCATAGCAATTTCAACATTCATCAAACTAGAGAAGTTTTTCATTTTTAATTAGAGCCAATTTTGAAAAAACTGATTCACTTAATTGTATGGTGGAAAATGGCAGCCAACTCAGAGAGTAAATCTGAGTTATTGTCATATAAAAATAGTACCCTAAGTTCTTGTCTATAAGCCGGACTCATGTATTAGCCGGAGACCAAAAATCATACGAATTTTTAAAATAAAATCGTATCATAGATAAGCCGGACTCATGGATAAGCCGAACGTACTATAACCTATAACTAATAGAAGGGAGGGAGGTCAGTGGTCTCACTCGCGCCTATTTAATTTCTTTAAGGGGGGAGAGAGTGTGAGATATTGCCGTCTCTCTCACTCCCCGCATGGCGCGGCTGGAGCGGCCGGAGCGCGTTCTTTCTGCTCTGGGCGTCGCCAAGTCAACGCGAGCACGTAGCGGTCATTTAAATTGTGATTTTATATGTAAGCATATTTAAATATATATCGCGGATTTCTGCGGACAATGGGTCTTTTAATTTCTGGTACATGCTTCCTCAGTTGGTTTGCCCAGTTGATTTCATACAAGGGACGCTATTGGCAGATGGCTGAGAAGCTACCCGGCTTACTGTTCTCTCTCTCTTGCGCTGACTATCTGTGATCCTGACGTATGGGGATTGAGCAGGGGGGCTGTTTGCACACCTAGACGATACGGACGCTCGTCTAAAAATGCTGAAAGATTATCTTCACGTTGCTATCTTTTGTAAAGTTGATTCCTGAAAAGACATGCTGCACAGTGCTTCGCATACTTAAAAGCTCGAAGGGCACGTATTGATTTTTGACTGAAAAACAAACTCTCCCTCTCTCTCTCTTTGTCTGCTCCTGACGGAGGGGGTGTGAGCTGCCGCCTTCAACAGCTTTGTGCCGCGGTGCTTCGCATACTTAAAAGCCAAACAGACATATTGATTTGTTTGCTTCACTCCTTTGAAGAGGAAGATATGTTTGCATTCTTTTAATTGTGAGACGGAACTGTCATCTCTGTCTTGTCATGGAGCACAGTTTAAACTTTTGAAAAAGAGACAAATGTTTGTTTGCAGTGTTTGAATAACGTTCCTGTCTCTCTACAACCTCCTGTGTTTCTGCGCAAATCTGTGACCCAAGCATGACAATATAAAAATAACCATATAAACATATGGTTTCTACTTCGCAGATATTCTTATTTCGCGGGTGGCTCTGGAACGCAACCCCCGCGATGGATGTATAAGCCGGACTTATGTATAAGCCGATATTCTATTTTTTCATTTTCACAACTTTTTTCCTTAGATAAGCCGCGGCTTATTGACAAGAACTTAGGGTATTACTTCATTTTTAGCCTTTGTTAACCGTCTCAAGGTTCGTCCCATTGATAGCCACCTTACTTCCTCATACAAGATTTAGCAGAATATGAAGAAATTAAATGAGTATTTCTGGATATGGATTGGTTGTTTCATTATAACATAAAAGATAGAAAATAACTTGAAAGAGTGCTATGGGGTCAAAGTGAACCTGGTTAATGTCCTCTGACTTGTACATATAAAATCACTGAATGAAAACATTCACTGTGTGATGGAGGTAACAAGGGATGAAGAAAAAAGTGGGGGGGAAACATCACATTGATAGTACTGGTGTGGTAAAATAAAAAATTAATGTTAGATTTGTGGATGACCAAGAAAGTATATTGGCATAAATTTAGTAACATCACTGTGCTGCCATTAAGACAACAGGGTTAAAAATGGTTCAAAATGAACATATAAAAAAACACCAACAAAAAATTACCTTAATTTTGCAGATCTCAATATTCTTGTCAGAGAAACACAATTCCCTTCCATTACTCCTTTCCCAACAGTGGGGGTGAAGCCTTTACGACAAGCTGCATATAGTGAGCACACAAGCCAGTGTACAACATCTCCCTGAAAAAATATACAAATATTTAAATGTGAGCACACATTTTAATTCTGCAACCTGAAACTCCAAGAAAGATCACTACAATAACAACATTAAAAATTATTTAAAAGCTGGGGCCAAAAATAGAAAACTTTATCTATAATAATAAAAGGCAAAGCCCTCACTGACTGACTCACTCACTGACTGACTCATCACTAATTCTCCAACTTCCCGTGTAGGTGGAAGGCTGAAATTTGGCAGGCTCATTCCTTACAGCTTACTTACAAAAGTTAGGCAGGTTTCATTTCGAAATTCAAATCGTAATGGTCATAACTGGAACATATTTTTTGTCCATACACTGTAATGGAGGAGGCGGAGTCACGTATCGCGTCATCACGCCTCCTACGTAATCACGTGAACTAAAAACAAGGAAGAGATTTACAGCACGACTCACACGCGGGAACGAAGGTAAATGACGTTAATTTTTGACTGTCTTTTAATACTGTGTAAGCATACATATTAACACATGTGCAATTAAACGTGTGCATTTACGGGGTGATTTCTCAGGCTTAAAAGCTCACCTGTTATCAAACGCGGGAACAAAGGTAACTGACGTTGTTCACTGTCTTTTAATACTGTGTAACCATACATATTAACACATGTGCAATTAAACGTGTGCATTTACGGGGTGATTTCTCAGGCTTAAAAGCTCGCCTTTTACTAAAAAGGTAAATGCAAAACTATTTTCAATCAGTTTATTGAAACACTCCCGTTAAGGATTGCAATAACATATTCGCGAGATAAAAGAACGAAGTAGGGGGAAATGGAGGAACAGCCGGAAACAGCGAAGAGCAAAAAATTAATTAAACAATTGACAACGGAGCGAGTGAAGCATACAAGCATGTTCATAAGGGAAACAAAGCACGGTGTAAAACGTAAGTTTAAATTAAGTTTATAGAAACGCTCCCGCTGCGGATTGCAATAACATATTCGCGACATAAAAGTTTAATGAGAAGACACGAGGTATAAACGAACCACACGCCGTGGCGCAACGTTAAGGGCAACAGTTTCAACCATTCTATGATCTGCTTCTCGCAACTGAAAGACGGCACATGGCGGATGTTAGCCGACTTGCTGACCGCAACGTTAGGGGCTTCAACTATGGCGCTGACGCCACATCTCAGTGCCAACACTTTGCAGACTGTACTTAAAAGACACGCCCTCCTCACTGGACAGTTAAAAACACCAATCAAACTAACGATGACATCAAGTATTACCCAATCAAAAGTAGGAAAGGAGGCATCTTCATAAAATGCGTGTGGGATGATTTGCATGACACGCTGCTTTAAAAAAAAAATGATACAAAAAATACGGGATAAATCCCGTCCAGTATTGATTCAAAACGGGACGCGCAATTTCATTCTCAAACGCGGCACGATTCCGTATTTTAAAGGACGGGTGGCAACCCTACAGTGCCAGGTAACCACCCATACAATCAGATTGTGATTCACACTAGGAATGCAATGAATGTAATTACCCCGATCTACATACAAGGCGAAAGTCTTGCAACATTCAAAGATGATGGTTTGGGATAATTAGTACTTATTAAGTACACCATGGCACATAAAAGAGCTTATGAAGCCTTGAACCGAAAAAAGCAACATCTCAGAGATCGTAAAAAAAAAAAAAAGGAGGTAATGTCGTTTTACTCGCTGTAGATTTTAGTCAAACATTACCAGTTATTCCACGAGAGAGACCAGCAGATGAACTCAACGCGTGTTTCAAATGCATGCTTCTCCCACGCTCGGTTATATGTCGCGTGTTCTCGGGTAGGTACACCAAAAAATGTATACATTTAAGCATGTAATGGGCAAACAAAAAATGAGGTATACCCGAAGGCACTGCAGTAGTACTCAATGTAACTTTACTTCTTAAATGTTAATGTTTTACTGTTTAATAATTTATACGCTTCTTATATATTGTTCAAATTCTTTTATCAAAATACCAGTGACAGCGCAATGCACGGTAACATGGAGTGAATACACCATACGCATCTGCCCACGGCCGCCCTGGTGTGCGCAGATAGGAGTTGATTCTAAAATAAAATAAACATAAAAAGAGTAATACAATCATCACCCATAAAGCGGATAGCAGACGTGACGTATTATATGTGTACCAGATTTCAAGTCAATAGGTGAAACGGTTTGCAAGCTACAGGTGATTTAAAATCCTGGACAGACCAACGAAAAGCCACGGTAGCAAATTATAGAAGAAGATTTTACTGTTTAATAATTTATATTTATATGAAATGTGCTTCTTATATATTACTTCATATTCTCATATGATAATGTTAATGTTGTTTATATTGATTTCTATGTTATTGTAAGTGCATCTATGTGTGTATATGTATGTATATATATATATATATATATATATATATATATATATATATATATATATATATATATATATATATATATATATATAAAATAGATATATAAAAAATATATGTGTATATGTATATATAATATATCTGTATATGTGTGTGTATATGTGTATATGTATATGTATATGACAGCAACACTCATAACAATGACAACACAATTACATTGACAATCATGTTACGTTATTTTTAAAATGTTTCCTTTACTTTTTCATAACCTCTTTAACACACTACTTCTCCGCTGCGAAGCGTGGGTATTTTGCTAGTATAATATAAAAATAAATAAAATTAATTTTTGGAGGGTATATATTATATAAACATACATAATTTTATATATATATTGTGATGGACGACCAGTTACAGACTCCGGTCGCCACCCCCAGGCCGCTAGGAGGAGCCCTCCGGACAGCATGATGGTGCCCCGAGTTCCAGCAGGGCCTCATGGACTTTGTAGTTTATACACACAGCCCCGTTGGATACCTTGGGGGCCACCAGGAGTCGCTGTAAGGGGGCTAGTGGGCTCTTGTGTGCCCTATAACCCGGGAGTGCGTCATCATCACGTGACCGGAAGGAACAACGTGCTCCCGGGGTGAAGAAAAGGACTGTTTACCCTGACCCGGAAGGAAATGGACTTGTGGGTATGGACAGGAACCACTTCCGGGTCAGGGGATATAAAAGGACTATGGGAAAGCCCAGACACTGAGCTGAGCTGGGAGGTAGGAGGGCGAAGTGTCTGGGCGAGGAGGATTGAAGTATTTGTGATTTATATGAAGTGTGGTGTGGAGAGTGCTTTGTGCACATAATAGTAAAATAAAGAATATTTATATTTTCACCTGGTCATCAGAGTGGTATCTGAGGGTTCAAGAGGTGGACAAAGGGCTTATCTGTTACAATATTATATTATATATATATACTTACTAGCAAAATACCCGCGCTTCGCAGCGGAGAAGTAGTGTGTTAAAGAGGTTATGAAAAAGTAAAGGAAACATTTTAAAAATAACGTAACATGATTGTCAATGTAATTGTGTTGTCATTGTTATGAGTGTTGCTGTCATATATATATATATACATATACACATATACACACATATACAGATATATTATATATACATATACACATATATTTTTTATATATATTTTTTATATTATATATATATATATATATATATATATATATATATATATATACACACACACACATACATACATACATATATATACACACATAGATGCACTTACAATAACATAGAAATCAATATAAACAACATTAACATCATTATCATATGAGAATATGAAGTAATATATAAGAAGCACATTTCATATAAATATAAATTATTAAACAGTAAAATCTTCTTCTATAATTTGCTACCGTGGCTTTTCGTTGGTCTGTCCAGGATTTTAAATCACCTGTAGCTTGCAAACTGTTTCACCTATTGACTTGAAATCTGGTACACATATAATACGTCACGTCTGCTATCCGCTTTATGGGTGATGATTGTATTACTCTTTTTATGTTTATTTTATTTTAGAATCAACTCCTATCTGCGCACACCAGGGCGGCCGTGGGCAGATGCGTATGGTGTATTCACTCCATGTTATCGTGCATTGCGCTGTCACTGGTATTTTGATAAAAGAATTTGAACAATATATAAGAAGCGTATAAATTATTAAACAGTAAAACATTAACATTTAAGAAGTAAAGTTACATTGAGTACTACTGCAGTGCCTTCGGGTATACCTCATTTTTTGTTTGCCCATTACATGCTTAAATTTTTTGGTGTACCTACCTGAGAACACGCGACATATAACCGAGCGTGGGAGAAGCATGGATTTTAAAAACGCGTTGAGTTCATCTGCTGGTCTTCCTCGTGGAATAACTGGTAAAGTTTGACTAAAATGTACAGCGAGTAAAACGACATTACCTCCTTTTTTTTTTTTTTTACGATCTCTGAGATGTTGCTTTTTTCGGTTCAAGGCTTCATAAGCTCTTTTATGTGCCATGGTGTACTTAATAAGTACTAATTATCCCAAACCATCATCTTTGAATGTTGCAAGACTTTCGCCTTGTATGTAGATCGGGGTAATTACATTCATTGCATTCCTAGTGTGAATCACAATCTGATTGTATGGGTGGTTACCTGGCACTGTAGGGTTGCCATCCGTCCTTTAAAATACGGAATCGTGCCGCATTTGAGAATGAAATTGCGCGTCCCGTTTTGAATCAATACTGGACGGGATTTATCCCGTATTTTTTTTATCATTTTTTTTTTAAAGCAGCGTGTAATGCAAATCATCCCACACGCATTTTATGAAGATGCCTCCTTTCCTACTTTTGATTGGGTAATACTTGATGTCATCGTTAGTTTGATTGGTCTTTTTAACTGTCCAGTGAGGAGGGCGTGTCTTTTAAGTACAGTCTGCAAAGTGTTGGCACTGAGATGTGGCGTCAGCGCCATAGTTGAAGCCCCTAACGTTGCGGTCAGCAAGTCGGCTAACATCCGCCATGTGCCGTCTTTCATTTGCGAGAAGCAGATCATAGAATGGTTGAAACTGTTGCCCTTAACGTTGCGCCACGGCGTGTGGTTCGTTTATACCTCGTGTCTTCTCATTAAACTTTTATCTCGCGAATATGTTATTGCAATCCGCAGCGGGAGCGTTTCTATAAACTTAATTTAAACTTACGTTTTACACCGTGCTTTGGTTCCCTTATGAACATGCTTGTATGCTTCACTCGCTCCGTTGTCAATTGTTTAATTAATTTTTTGCTCTTCGCTGTTTGCGGCTGTTCCTCTATTTCCCCCTACTTCATTCTTTTATCTCGTGAATATGTTATTGCAATCCTTAACGGGAGCGTTTCAATAAACTGATTGAAAATAGTTTTGCATTTACCTTTTTAGTAAAAGGCGAGCTTTTAAGCCTGAGAAATCACCCCGTAAATGCACACGTTTAATTGCACATGTGTTAATATGTATGGTTACACAGTATTAAAAGACAGTGAACAACGTCAGTTACCTTTGTTCCCGAGTTTGATAACAGGTGAGCTTTTAAGCCTGAGAAATCACCCCGTAAATGCACACGTTTAATTGCACATGTGTTAATATGTATGCTTACACAGTATTAAAAGACAGTCAAAAATTAACGTCATTTACCTTCGTTCCCGCGTGTGACTCGTGCTGTAAATCTCTTCCTTGTTTTTAGTTCACGTGATTACGTTGGAGGCGTGATGACGCAATACGTGACTCCGCCTCCTCCATTACAGTGTATGGACAAAAAATATGTTCCAGTTATGACCATTACGCTTTGAATTTCGAAATGAAACCTGCCTAACTTTTGTAAGTAAGCTGTAAGGAATGAGCCTGCCAAATTTCAGCCTTCCACCTACACGGGAAGTTGGAGAATTAGTGATGAGTCAGTCAGTCAGTGAGTGAGTCAGTCAGTGAGGGCTTTGCCTTTTATTATTATATATATATATATATATATATATATATAAAAATAAAGGGTTTTAGTCTAAACATACTATGTAGGTAGTATATACACAATATTAATATTGAAATTTATTTTGTATTCGGACATTGCAAAATGATAACACTACACTCAATACAGTGCATAAAGTATTTCACTGAAAATTTTCCCATGCATCTTACAAGTTTTGCAAATATTTTTTTGCCACAAATCAAGTAAAACCAACAAGAAAAATAATGCAAAAATGAAAATCAGCATACACAAATGCTCTCTTTTGTGTCTTTTTGCTGGTATTATATTATTTTCTGAGAAGACAGGCAAATAAGAATTTCATTATACTAAGTAGGAATGTGATGAAAGATTTTTTTTTTTTTTTTTTTATAAATCTACTACTAAACCATAATACTTCACAGATTAATTGAATCAACTCAAATCTTTAATGTCACAAACTCCTGGGGCCTCATGCATAACGCCGTGTGTAGAATTCACACTATAACAAAAACAGAAATGTGCTTATGCACAAAAAAAATCCAGATGCATAAATCTGTGCGTACACCAACTTCCACGTTCTTCCGCTACATAAATCTCAGTCAGAGTGAAAAGTAATGCACATGTACGTGCCTTCTATCCCGCCCCCAACTCCTCCCAGAATTACGCCTCTTTGAATATGCAAATCAATATAAATAGCCCTTAAGCTCAGCCTTCTGTAAAAAGACAATGGTAAATGAACAGGGGAAAATAGAAGAATTTCAGTGAATACCAAGTGGAGGCAAGGAAAAACATACTATTTGTTGGTTTAAACAGTGATATAAATCAACAAAAGGAAGTTGATCGAGTAACATAGCGTGTCGGAGAAACTCGAAAGCTCAAGTTCACAAAATCGTACAGTGCCCGAAAAAAAAAAAAAAAGAAAAAAAAAAAGAAGTGGTCAGATATCAAAGTAGCCGTGAAAACGCGAGTCATAGCCCACCATCTGAGTGTCATATGAAAGCTTATTAGGGTACAGAGAAAAAAAAGGCACACAGTGAGGGGAAAAAAGCATGAAATGTCAACTTTAATCACGTAGTTCAATTTTGTCATTAAAGTAGATCATCATAAACTTAATCTTAAAATCGTTTAATTTACTAGTTTCTCAAATCCCATCGTAACTAAACTAACACGTTAAATGCTTTGTTTTGTATTTTATCTTCTATGTGCTCTGTGTGAGTGAATCACTACGTTCTTCCGGGCTTTCTCTGCCTCCGACAGGATGCAGAATACATTACATTCGTAATATTACAGCTCTCTGAATAATTAAAATACTGAGATGTATATGCAATATTTTCATGATGAGAGGAGTTAAAGCATGTTATTAAACATGGGAACACGGTGGCGCAGTGATTGTACATGTCTCACACAAGATGCTTGCTTTGCCATGCGCGACCTTTGATGAAATACTTTATTGTAGCAGTACTGTCTCTTTCAAACGTACTAACCCCCAATTCCTGTCCTTACTTTTCTTTCTCCAAATACCCATTCGCCACACAATCAGCTCTGTAATAGACGTTAAGCCATCTGTAAGCTTAGAACGCCGATTCTTCAAAACTTTTAAGGAACATTGAAATATCTTCGTAGTACATGTTTAATTATTCTATCCATCTATCCTTCCAGTGTCGCGTCCACCCCAGCAAGAATACAGTGCGAGGCAGGAACAATCCGTGAATGGAATGCCAGCGGCTCGCCAGCGCTGTGGCACCGTGTAGTTATGGTTAAAGTTTTATCTGTATAATAAAATAAACATATTTTGTTACATTTCATCTTAAAAATGATATCATCATATGTAAATATTTGCTTTATAAAGTGGCTCAGGTTGTGCAATATTATAACTGTAGTGCAAGTTTACAGTGACGTATTTGTACTTGTAAGTACAAACAGTTCTACAAGGAGCACTTGATGGACTGATTGAGTGTGTTTAGAGTTCTTGGGTTGAAACGGTTTCTGAACAGCAAGGTCCGTACAGGAAAAGCTCTGAAGCGTTTGTCATATGGGAGCAGTTCAATAGACAGCATGGCCGATAATTCTCTTTCCGATCAGCTGCTGTACAGCTGTGATTCACACTCAGATACAGTGGGATAAATACTCCGAGTGGTGCAGGGAGAGTAATATGGAAAAAGATGATCCGATGTGGCAACACCTAATGGGAGCAGCTGAAAGAAGAAGAAGGTGGTGCAGTGAGAGTAACAACGCTAAAGCAGTTATGGTATTTGGAATAGTTTGACCATTTTGGGACCATTTTATTGTTACAGATTATTAGTTTAATGCATCTGATTATAATTAAACAATATGGGGTTAATTTCAGTGTATTTATAAAGCTGCGTCAGGGATGTGGATCTAAAAAAGAAAGGGTAACCACACAGGAACAGTAGCACTGCTTTGACGCTGGGTGCCGCCAGTCTGCAAAACCGAGCGGAGAACTTGCGTACAACAGGGTATGAGTTACCGTGGAAATGTGCGCGGCTTTACACCAAGTTTAGGTTTTATACATAGCGATTTGAACGTGGAAACGTTCTTATGCAACATTTTTGTGCGTACGCACCATTTATACAGGAGGCCCCTGGAGCTCACATTCTCCAAATTTGACCCTCCTTTACTTACATTTCTCCCAACTTTAAAACTTCCTTTGTAACATCAAATTCATCAGTTTTACATTCATCCTTTATTTCAGAACTCCTGTAAAACAGCTATGTCTTGATGTTTCCAAGATTTTTGAGAGTAATCACTCTTATTTCTTATACCGGTGTATCAATCCAGAATTAGAAAATTATTTCTGCTATCTTTAATTGTAATCAATAAATTTATTATTGTGAGAAAGCATTACATTCAACATAAAATTAAAGTGTGTGTTTTCTATGAATTAAACTAATGAACATCTCAAAAAAAAAAAAATTTTCACCATTTTCTTACACTTACTCTTTACAGTACCTTAATTTAGTTATAGTGGTCCTACACACAGAATATTGTGGTAGTTGAGGAAACGTGTAATTTTTCTGATGGAACATGATTACTTCATGTTCATCCATACACATACAAGCACTTGCAGATGATCTACAAGTCTCCAACTTAAAGGTTAAAGCTGAACCATATATTCGATCTCTTTTCGCTGTTCCATTATTTCACCGAGTAATAATTTCCGTTTGTTTACACTAATACGATCTTTACTCATTTTTTTGAGACTTTCGAATTTTAGTACTTTCATTATTTCTTACCTGCTCTGCATGTGTATTGCGCCAACGTTTTTTTGTTCCTATCAGGTTTTTATTAGGGCTGTTACCATGTGACTGTGTTGGACGATTCCAATACCTTTTTTTCCCATTTAAACCTCTTTAAAAAACTTTTGCACTAAGCTCCTGAATAACCAGAAGAATAGAAGCCTAAATGTTTTATATTAAAACTGTTAACATTATTTTTATAATTAATCTACAGACCACAGGTGCTACCAAACAAAATGAAATTCTGTACGCTAATTGCTCAATGACCATAAATACACTAAAATAAATAAAATTCACATTTTTTAAACAAATAAAATATGTAGGGAAAATGTTTATTCATAATACATATAGCATTAAAGAAAGTTTCTCATTATTACAGGCTGTCATGTCGTTTAAGCTTTCTTTCAAATAAGTACATTATAGAAGAAGATATATTATAAAAAAGGTATATACTTACAAGTTTTAATTACTAATCACACTACAACTTTTTATACATTTAAGAGGGTCAGCTCAGATTGGACGTATGGGAGACAAAGTCACACAGGCAAGATTTCGTTGGTTTGGAGATGTGCAGAGGAGAGATGATGAGTATATTGGAAGAAGGATGTTAAAGATAGAGCTGCCAGGGAAGAGGAAAAAGAGGAAGGCCTAAGAGAAGGGTTATGGATGTGGTGAGGGAGGACATGCAGGTGATGGGTGTAACAGAACAAGATGCAGAGGACAGAAAGATATGGAAGATGATCTGTTGTGGCAACCCCTAACGGGAGCAGCCGAGAGATGAAGATAAGGTTTTTTTATTGTTCATTTTCTCCATCAGGCTAGCCAGACATTCCTAATTCTTGAGGTGTAATCATGAATGTGGATTACCAGTTTATCCATGAAGTATTTGTTTCTTACCACAACTTAAATTGTGTGACAAACACAAACAATGAACAGTACAAACCTTTATATAAAAAAAAAAAAAAAAAAAAAAAAAAAAGGCACAAATTTATTAAAAGTTAAGATGTTTATCAAGAAGATACAAGGCGAATATGATTAAAAAGTTTATATGTAAAATAGTAAACAATAGGCTTAACAGCAAGATTTGTATAAGGCAGCTATGTCAAATTCTTTATCTACTCTTTTTCTAATTAAAAATGTGACCTGCTGCACTAAACACAAGCTTGCTCACCATCTATCCTCAGATAAGCAATGGCCACTAATTTATTGACAAAGTAAAAAGGTCGGATTTCACTAAAGTAGCCTGTTTTGCGGTTTGTCTAATGGCACAAAAGAACTCCTCCAAATCACTTTTCTCCATTTATTACTCCATTTTCTTTAATGTAAAGGCTAATAAGCAAATCTTCTGTCTCTAGTAAAGTCTGCCTTACTGCTATGTGCTCACAGGAAGTTTGCAGCAAAAAGATGTGCGCTAGCTCGGCTATTGTAATACCTCATGTTAAAGAGCACAGCAACTAAATTACTGTAAAGTTAGAAAATCTGATGCTGAAAAAAATTTGGTTTTGCAATCAGCCAATTGTGCCTTTTGAAGTGAAAAATTTGCCTATTTAAATTGGCGGCTGATAAATCAGAGCATCACTAACACAAGTAACCCCCTTAAGTGCAATAAACTGGGAATTTAATACAATTTAATATAATCATATAGTTAAATGAATTTGTAACAACTGATTATTAAAAGCATAAGGAAAACTTTAACTAAATGTGGCTTAAAGCTTGAGAATGTGAGGCTTTTGCCTCATCTAGAGGAGCCACCAAGATAGTTGCGAAAGTTAAAATGAAGTGCATGCGTATAAACTAGTGAGAAAGCCCAAACACCCCTATTTAAAAATGATGATAAGATAAATGGGAAAACCTGTAAGACAACCCGATTAACGAAGTGATATTTAGAATAATGGAAGAATCAGCATGTATACGAAGTTACTGGTGGCTAGTATTTGATTGTGTAAAATGAAAGAATTCTGCCTATTAAGAGTCCGATTTGAAGATGTATTAGATAAAGTAAGGTTATAGAAAAAAGTATAAAAGGGAATGAATAGTATTCATCATCGCTCACTACATGGACTAAGACATTTATGCATATCTATATGTAAATAACCATTCTGCAATTTCATCTGGTCTTATGAAAGACTTCTTTGAAAACAGAGGAAAGTTTTTTCCACTACACAATCAAAACTCTATCTAGAGTTAGCCATACTAGTATTTGACCCTTGTAAAGGTGAATGCTGCACATTGGTGGATGTTTAAGTAAACCCAGAGTATGTAAAGCAATTAAAATAGTTTAAAAAGCACTGTATAGATTTTACTAAATTTAAGGGATGGGGTACTCAATGCCTAAACTGGACCAATCACACTCTATACAGTTGTACATTCTATGGGACTGGCAATTTGATTCACCAAAAAGGACAGGCTTGAGCACATCCCGATGCTAACTGTTTTAGTTGCCTTCCTTGACCTCTTTCATACAGTATCTAACAGAACTTTCTCAAAATAATCATATATAAACTGAAATAATTTACCTAATATTTTTTAGTGATAAAAGTACTGATCATATAAGCTCAACCAGTTTGCTAGGCTCCCGGGGTAGGCTCAGCCTTCATACAATTCTCAGTATGATGAAGTAGGTCTGAAAATGTATTACTGTTGTCACATTCTGCAAAGTGGTATTGGTGCAGAAACAATGTTTTAACACAAACCACCTTTGGCGGCGATGGAAAATTACTGTGGTCTACCAAAAAATTTCATATTCAATATATGAGGCTCACATTTATTGCATGGCCAGATGTTTAGCCTTGGTTTGGGACACAGACAAAGGAAAAAAAAAAAAAAAAGCACACAATTTTTAAGTCGCAACCAAACTACTACATATTTACTTTATATCCCAAGCCACATACAAATTGCTCATAGGGTAATAATACATTAATAATAATAATAATACATTTTATTTATATAGCGCCTTTCCCATGCTCAAGGCACTTACAGAATATAATAAAGAACGGCAGAATATACAGTATATAGCATTGTACAAACCAGATAAATAAATAAAGAAGATTAAGACAGTAAATTCTGAAAAAAGAAAAAAAAAAAAACCAGACAACATAATTGATGGTCTAGCACACACATACAGGTTACATTGGCATCTTGACAGAGATGTAAACTGAGAGAAAGGTAATAAAGTCGAATAGAGCTAAAAGCCTTCCTGAACAGATGAGTTTTGAGTTGTTTTTTAAAGGAATTCATGGAGTCAGCTGACCTGATTAATTTTGGTAGGTCATTCCAGAGTCTGGGCGCTATACAGCTGAAGGCCCTGTCACCCATGGAGTGTAGATTAGTGTGGGGTACAACAAGATTACCAGAATCAGAGGACCTTAGTGGGCGGGCAGGCACATAGTGATGGAGGAGGTCACTGATGTAGTTTGGTGCGAGGTTATTTAAAGCTTTGTAGGTTATTAGTAGGATTTTATATTCGATTCTGTAGGACACAGGGAGCCAGTGAAGACGGAGCAGGATGGGTGTGATGTGCTCGCTGCTGCTGGTTCGAGTAAGGACTCTTGCAGCTGAGTTTTGAATAAGCTGGAGCTGTGATATAAGATTAGAAGGGGCACCTGCCAGTAGGGAATTACAATAATCGATGCGGGATGTGATAAAAGCATGGACAAGTTTCTCAGCATTAGAGAAGGAGAGGAAGGAGCGAACACGGGATATGTTACGGAGGTGAAAGTAAGAAAGTTTCTTAATGTGATTTATGTGGGAGGAATAAGTGAGGGAGGAATCAAAAATGACACCAAGATTTTTTACAGTAGAGGCAGGTCACTGCCAAGATGGACTGGGAAGGAGCTCATTTTATTAAGTTGCATTTTAGTCCCAATTTGCAGGAGTTCAGTTTTATTGCAATTTAATTTTAAAGAGTTCTGCTCCATCCAGGTTTTAATTTCACTAAGGCAGGTTGTGAGCTGAGAAAGCTTTGATGAAGTTCCACTTTTAACATTGAAGTAGAGCTGGGTATCATCTGCATAAAAATGATAACCCAATCCATAACTACGGATAATATGGCCAAGGGGAAGCATATAAATACAGAAAAGCAGAGGACCAAGGACAGAGCCCTGAGGGACTCCTTGTGTGACTGGCACGGAGTTGGATCTGCTGTTGCCAAGACTAACAAACTCTTGCCTATCACTCAGATAGGACTTGAACCACTGGAGGGCAGTGCCAGAGATACCCAGCATGTTCTCCATTCTGGACAGTAGGATGTCATGTCTGACTGTGTCAAATGCTGCACTGAGGTCTAACAGAATTAATATGCTAGTTTGTCCAGAGTCTGCTGCCATAAGCAAATCATTGGTTACCCGTAGCAGAGCAGTTTCACAGCTGTGCCGCGCCCTGAATCCAGACTGAAAGGGTAATACAAAGTTACAATATTAACTAAATATCATTTACAATATGAAATTATGAAAAAGTACACAAGTTCCATTAACAATATTGAAATATCAGAAAACCTTTTTTTCTAATAATTATTGTTTTTGTGGCAAAATAAACACTTCCTTGATATACAGCCAGTTCTGGGATTGGGTTAACTGTTTTGACTGGCAGATTTGATAGACTGGTGATGCTAAACTGGCCTAAATGTACGTGTGAGCGTCTGTATGTTCACCTTATGTCGGGCTGGCGTCCTCTGCAGAGACTGTTTCCTGCCTTGTGCCCGATTGCTTACTGGGTTAGGCTCCAGCTTACCTGTGTTTCTGCTCTGGAAAAGTGGGTTTAGAAAAGGTACGGATTGATGTAAAGTTGGAAAATTAAAACAAAAAAAGTTTACTTCATCAAAGAGACATTTTTTGTTTATTAAATATTGTACCACCTTGTTGTGTGTGACGTGTGACACAGATTTCCTTAGTTCAATCTGAACAACAGATTAGGAATTTTAACGTAATGAATGCTGTGACATTATGACCGGAAGTCGCGTGTTGTTTTTATTTTTCTTTCTTTCTCTCTTTATGTATCGACTTTATAGTGCACTCCAAGAATAAAAGGCAATCCATATACAGAGTCAGAGAATTGGAGATTAAACTAAAAACATCCTTATAGCGCCCACTAATCGCATATACGAATGTAAAAAAAAAAAGCGTAAACAAAAGCGCACGCTGGCAAGCCCACTAAGCTCGGGTTTATGAACACACAAATCAATACCACATACGGTACAAGCAAAACGCCGCATCCAGGCATATCAGTAATGTTAGCGCAAAAATCTGTACACAGGGGCAAACAATTTATGAAACATTACAAACAAATCTGTGTAAACCGTTGACCCTTCAGCACTCGTGCCACTTCGCACGCTGGCTGTTATTAGTAGCAGTTATTTTGTCCCAGACTGTGAAGCGAAAACATGTCCACAAATACAAGAAGCAGCCACGTCTGCTCGTGTCCAAGAAACTCAGATGTTTTGGACGCTTTCCTGTGATTATCGGATATTTTAATTCCCTTTGTCAAAATCCTCCCTAACTTTCTAAAGTCTCGGCACTCCCCCAAGCACCTCCCACCCACACCGAGGTTTAAAGAACCCGTACCTCCAGAGTATACGTCTCCCAAGTCTCAGTAAAGTTCCGTAGTGCTTCAGCGGCCCGATTTTCATCCATATTAAGCTCCTGGCAAAGTACTTTCAAACGGTTTCGAACTAGATTCTCCTCGCCTTCCTCCTCCATGTCGCTGCCCGTATCGGGCTCCGTTTCACGTCCCTTCATGTGCGCTGTCCAGACTCCACCAGCTTCCCAACAACTGGCTCCTCCACTACCCAACAATACACCGCGACGTCGAGTGGCGCGAAAACCAAGGCTTGCAGCCTGAGGGAATGAGGAGGAGCTGCAGCGACCGTCAATCATTTTCACCGAGGGACCTGCCCATATTTTCCACAACAGCCAATCATTAGAAGGAGGAAGGAGCACTAGCCAATAATTTGAATGCCAGGGAAACGGGTCTCAATCATGAGAATGGTGAAACTTTTAATGTGGATTACGCTGCAGAACAGTGCAAGCACCAGGGCTAGCTTTTGGATTTCTTATGTGGCCGTTCATTTAGAGTAAGGGTTTGATCGGAATTATCATTTGAATTTGCAACAGGTAGTGGCACACCACAGGGCAGTGTCATTTGCCAACTATTGTTCGATAATTTGATTCTCTAATTGAATCATTTGGTTAGGTGTAACAGTGTATGCAGATGATACGGCGATGGAGAGAAGAGACCGAAATTTTAAGTACATGGTAGAGCTTGCACAGCGGGCATTACAGGTGGTTGAAAACAGGTCTTTGGACTGGGGATTTAAACTTTGTCTAAATTTAAAAGTATGATTTTTATCCGAAAGAAGAGTATAGACAGTGGATGTCTTTATTTATATGGACAGGTGTTATCTAATGCTCCAGTGTTTTAAGTAGATCGGCCTATGGTTTAATAGAAGACTGACCTGGAGAATTCATATGAAATATTTGGTGAGTAATTGTTAACAGGTTATTAATACAATAGTTCTGTGACAGGATATGGTTGGTGATCGACTAGATTAGTAATGCTAACAGTACATACATTCTTAATTAGATTAAATCTAGATTATGACTGGATAGTATATGGAGTGGCTGCTAGAAGAGTTTTAAATAGGTTAGAAGTCATAAAAGCTGCTCAAAACATCTGCTGTGGAGCGACCTGCACGACTTCTGTTAATGTGTTAAAAGGCTGAAACGGATTTAAAAGGGAGAAAGATTGTTGGGAATAGCTTTGGCTGGGTAATTAATAAATTGGTCCAGGTACACAATATTGGGAACACGAATTATTGGGAACATGGATTATAGCCCGAAAGTGGCTTGGCCCAGTAGTGCACCATTGAAATTTCCAGAGCACGAAATAGATTTACGTTTGATGCAACAAGGTTTAAACTACAGGAGTACTGGCGTTATGAATAAAAAACTAGAAATACAGGGATGGGTGAAGTGGGGTTGGTGGCTATTTTTAGTGTTTTCGTTTTTCTCTCATAGATGTTATTAAGATAAAAAGTTATTTTCTGATATGTGTCAATTAAATGTTTAATAAAAATTTGACTGAAAAATATTTACTCCAGATAATTTATTCATAAAAACAAATATAAACAGATGGGTATAAAAATCCAGTTAGTGGTAAAGTAAGTAGAAGGGTTTTTATTCCATATTTTATCAAATCAAAGGGGAAAAAACTGAGTGAAGGTCTATCATTGTAGAAGGCAGAAATGTTAGCAATAGATATTGGCTTACAGTGGGTGGAACAAGTTAAACCACAGAGTTGTAATATGTGCATATTTATATTCAGTGTTGTAGAGTTTAAAATGCTTTGAATCCAACCTGCATAATTTGTTACTAGAAACCTGTTCTTTATTGTATAGTTTGAAATATATGGGTGGAGTGGTCCAATTTTATTGGGAACCTGCCCACACTAGGAGTGAAAAGCAGACAGTTCTGATAAAAAGACAATTCAAAGGCAAAAGGTGTATATTCTAATTAGTATAGGAAGGGAGGAAGTGGAGTCTGTTGTAAAAGTGGCTGGAATTAAGAAGTGGCAGAAGATATAGGATGAAAGCACAAAGGGTAGGTAGTACCATGGATTATGGGCAAAGAGAATGTATGGCTGACAAGGCTGAGACTAAGGCATACTGCATTGAATTAATAATAGTAGTTATGGGAAAGCATGAGAATTATATGTGTGAATTACTTAAGTTACCAGAAACAGTAGAGTATGTGATGATGTATTGTTCCAAATTGAATGTAGAAAGACTAGAAATGTTTCAAAACAACAAATGCAAAAAGAACTTGGAGCATTTTGTTTTTATTTTAAGGGGACTTACCTGATATATCACTGGGCCAAAGTGCAGTTCTATTTCTTATATTGTATATATTCTTCAATATATACTGTACTTATATTTTTTATCGATGTGTTTTGTACAATATTTTTCACTACTATTGTATAGAACATTTTGATGATGTCCACATTGGGTTGTGTAGCCTCCTTAGCGTTGTTTATGCTCCGGGAAAATGAGCCAAAAACATTTTTTTTTTTTTAACATAAAATGTTATTATGTGTAACAGAAACATGTAAATACCAAAACTCCAACATAGTCACAGTAGGAAAAAGTCAGTCTAATGGTTGCTGCTGTACTGATAAGAGATTTAGTGTACATGCTTCATATTATAAGTTTCAGAACAGTTACAAATGCACATAGCAATTATTCAAAAAGATGTCAAAAGGTTTTTTGGAAATACTTTTTCTGTTGTGTGTATATGACGGGGTAGAATGCCAGTGCCTGATCCACACGATTGACGTGGCCCATTGTGTCACTGTAACTCTCCACAGCACAATGACTTGCATTTACATTTATTTATTTGACTGATGCCTTTATCCAAAGCAGTTTACAACATCTGAGATACAATTGGTTACATTTCCAATTGTAGCACCAGCAGGTGAAGTGACTTGTCAGTGGCTGGATTTGAACCACAACCTCAGGGCTTGAAGTCCAAAGCATTAACCACAACACCACACTGGCTGCAAAACAGGGGAAGGCAGTGCAGGACACAGAGCACAACTCTGATGCTGAAGAGGGCTCCAAACAGCAAACAGACTTCCATATTGCCCCTGACACAATTATTGACAATTGCTGTACTGTGAACAGTGCTTAAGAGGCAGGCGTCTTTTTTATGTCCTTCACCTTGATTGCAGGCATTTTGCCTTTTTGCCATGTACAGTAGCTACTGCATCACACTTGCAGCATGACACATTCACGCAACTGGAGTCGCCAAACATAAAACGGTAATTTGATTGTGCAATGACGTGTGCATCAGTTTTCATTTGAAGTAAGATCTTAAGCAGCTCACGTGAGGTATATACATTTTCCATTGTTATAAAGTAACCTTGGTCAAGCAAAGGGTCCACCAATGACAGCAAAGATGATGTAGGGGAACAATACTGACTGTAGTTGCCACCCAATTGGTCTGTCTGCCAGTGTAATGGGTTCCAGCTGTATCCAGAGTTTGCTTCGCTCAGTAAGTAGAACTTGATATAGCAGTCTTCTCTTGTAATCCACGAGACTTTCGTCAATAATTGTGTCAGGATCAGGAACATAAACCTTCTGCATATTTTTGATGATTACCTGATACACATCCCACAGTTTGTACAGATTTTGTACTGGGTGATTGGCTTCATCATAGTCAATGATATTAATGAAATGTAGCCATTTCATAATGAGTGAAAAACAACATTCACTCATAACTTCACTGAAAAAAATGGGTGTCTGTAACAACCAGTTTGCTGAATAGAACCAAGTCAGAACTGGTTTACCCACTATGCCTTGCAGTATCAGTAGACTGAAAAACACCCACATGTCACTTGCAGCAACAGGCAAATGGTTTACTGCAAATTTTCTAATATTGCTCCGCATAGTGGTTTGTTTCAACAACTGATTTCTGCACAAGGATGTCATTGACAAATCATAAATAATCCAGATATCATAATTAACATACACCTTTAGATTGGGGTTTCCCATAAATGGGCAATGAGGAGATGCAGGACTGTCGGAGCCAAACACAAACATCACTGCCACTTTTAGGTTGAAATCTGAAAAACAGGTGACAGTTTCACTGTCTGGGTTTCATGACCAATTCAAATGGTCATCATTATAGTTCAGTTTCGATTTGATCTAAAAACTGGCTTTATGATTTCTTGTGTGCGTTTTTTTTGGTTGAAGCCCCCCCACCCAAACCAACCATGAATATTGAAGAGTTAACACGTTTCTGGACTTAACACTATAAAGAAGATCATTACATGTCACCCTGACAGTGTCTTGGAAATAGCCAGTTTTGCATAGAATTCCAAGCACTTGTCATGCCTGGGGTTAATGTCAAGGAGGTAAATTATATTTACCTTGTAATGTAGCACCAAGACAAATTCCTAGCAAATATGTTCCCTAGCAATTAAGCTGAAGTGCAAATGAAAGGGGATTACTGGTAAATTATAAGTCACCAAATGTCTGTTGTAAACTATTAGCGACATGGATTTACAATTTTCTTCACCACAAGAAATTTTACATTTTGCATACAATCAATCACATTTTGGAACTGAATGAAAATATTTCCTGTTTGCAATTGCTAATAGGAGTTTATTAAAATTGATAAATATAATTTTACCAACACCTTATTTGGACAAGCATTTTCTACTAAAAGTAATTCCCTAGGAAGCAATTAGTAATGATGCATCAAGAAGGTTAGTGGTGCTATCTCTCAGTTTCAGTCCTGGAGCCAAATCCTGGCCAAGATGCAGTGTGGATTTTGCATGTTCTTACTGTGTTTGAGTAGACTTTCGTTTGCCCTAAAATGATATGCTGGCTTTGTGTTCAACCCTGTTGAACAAGTTTCACTAAAGAGCTACCTGCAATTAATTCACCACTGCATTTACTGTATGTCTGGAAACATACTTTATGGACTAGACTCCTGTGCATAAACTGTAAAAACAAAACAATCGGAAATATAGTAAATTAAATGTTCTGAAGTTAATGCTCAGTATCCTTTAATGAAATCCTCAAGTTCACTGAAGGCACCCCGAGTTATAGGCTTGATTGCTAAAGCCATTTTAATGGGTTTGACTGCTTCCATTTGAACATGTGTCCTCAGAGTTCACTGCTCTGATTTTCCTTAAGTATTTTATTTAACAATATTCCAGCAAAAATGTAGGTGTTTTACCCATTATGATTAAATGACTGGATGAATTAACATGTACACTGCCTGACATGATATTGTATATTGTTGAATATTGTGTAAATATTGACTAATGGTAGCTGTGTCTGTATTTTGAAGACCTGTTAACTTATTATTTTGCTGTCAACAAAGTCAAAAATACAATGTACGTTAACAAAACAGCCCGAGTTAACAAAAGCACCGACATGTCTCATACCTATTCCTAACTGCAGTAAGGGATAGTTTTATAGCACTATTAATACATGTTACTTATGGGTAGATTTGAAAAACATACACATTTTTTTTTTCTACAGCAAAAATAAAAGCATTTTTGTTTCATTAACATTGTATATTAACACTGAGGATTGCTGTAAGACATGAAGTATACACAGGAGATATAAAAGTTGAAAGTCATCTTTTATTGCACAATAAAAGATCACATGTCAGACTCTGGGTGTTGTGATTGGTCCACATGGAATTACAGTTGCTTTTCCAACAAAGTAACTTGAAACAGCATGTAAACCATGAAGCTGAATTCAAATCTATATAGATTGAGCCTCTATAATTTACTATCAGTCTATGACAGACGTTTACCTGGATCCTGCCACTTGGAGTGCCTAAAAGACCCCACAGATGGCTCATTGTGAGGCCAAGCACATAATACAGAAATTAAAATGAGCAAATACAGCTGCTGTCTGAGTTTAGGTCTTTCTTTTTAAAATCATTTTTTTTTAATAACACATACAGTATATACCTCTATCTACTTTTAACCCCACATTGCAAAACAGTTTCTTAAGGTACAGTAAATTATTATTTTTAAGATTTTTTTTTTATCCTTAGCATATATTTACATTTCTGTATGAAAATATGCACAATTGATGTCACTATATTTGATTACCTTAGAAAGCGCTTCAAGGTGCCTGTAGAAACTCCCTGTCTTAGCAGGCTTGGGGGTACATAATAGCACATAGCCCACAAAGGCAGCACCTTGAGTGCTTTTTATTGCACCCGTGGTGTTAAAAAAAAATAAAATAAAAAATAAAAATAATAACAAAAAAAGTTGCTCATCTGTCTTTCAACTTGCCCTCAATTTTTGAATAATAAAGTCAATATGTGCTAAAACATGCATTTTTAAAGGAATGATACAAACTAAAAGAAAGTTCCTGCTCTCAGACAGTTGTGAACAAATTCATGTAATGACTGAAGAACAACTTAATGCTTTCAAAAATAATTGCAGCATTACACTGAAGGTAAAACTTCAGCTGTTTTGTTTACAAAATTAAACTGAAAGGGCTTGATAACAGAAAACCTTAGATGGATATATTTATATGCTAATATCTTTAGATTGCTTGCAATATCAAAATTTTGCCTTTTACATATATATAACTTAAGAGGTAAAAAAAAGGAACAATGATAACCATGAAATGTAAAATAAATAAATCTGAAATATTTGACTCCAAAATATTGGACCTTTGGATTATTCAACAAGTATGTAACAGAAAAGGACTACAAACATAGTAAATAGAGAGACAACATGTAAACGGAATAAATATTACAACACTGTCATCAACCTTTTTTTTTTATTCTTTTGCACTGCTTAGAAAACTTCAAGTTTTTAAAAATGAGAATTGGGAGTCAGTGAAAAGCTAGGATGAGGCTGTAAATCTTCAGCAAACTGGTTTCACTGTCACCTGAGGCATGGACCTTCAATCACTGGTGGGAATGTCTCTCTATTTGCAGATTAACAGTAGACCATCAGGCCTATACAAGCCAGAAAGATGGCACTTGCAGCTAAGCCTCAAGCCAGTTTGTTTGCAAGTAGTGAACTTGTTAGTCCTATTGTGAATATTTAAAGTAATTATGACTTAATAATAATCATGATAAAATAAACTAAAAAGAAAACCCCATAAAGGGAAATCACCGGATGAAAAACTTTCAAGTTTGTACAACTGCTCATAAAAGATGAAATTTGAAGTTGATAGATGCTGTTGCCACAAAGATCGATGAACGAGCCCAAAGAAGATGACAAACCAGATTGACTCCTAAAACAGCAAATTTTCTTAGGCTTGTCCACATATTTAATAATGCAGGGAAAATCCTACAAAGAAACACATTTAAACAAATATGAATGAGAAACACTGTCCTTCCTCACCTCTTTTTTGCAGCTTATCAGAGACATTTGAAGGTTCCCTTTCACTGTAGCTTTGCATCAAATCCAGTAATTTTTGCTATTTACAATCAAGTAAATGGTTAAGCTTTCTGATTTTATTTCTGGCATCGAAACAATGTAAAGATGGCAAAGTAAAACTGTAGGTGAATAATGGAAATTACTAAATTCCACGGCACATACAGTACATTCTGTAAATTTACAAAACAAATGTACTTTAAATGTTTGGAAAACTAATTCAAGAATACGACTGCCCTTAGCTTATCATATTAAGGAGTTATTTATCTTTCAAGCATATGCATTTACACATAAAGAGCGTATTCAGAAATGCACTAAAACAGAAGTGGTACTTCATAGCCTCTGTCTTAAAAAAATCTTTAAAATAAGTTCAAAGAATATGCACATTAAAAAGCATTCTGTAAAACAGTTTAGGTAAAATTGTGCAAATTAAAACATGTTTAATTTTAGCAAAAGTCTACCTGTTTCCTACATGTGTAAAGATAAATGACAACTCTGATTGGCCCAGTGCGTGAATCAGTGATGGGGGGTATGGGCAAGTGTGCTCCGAGAGGGACTGGCACCTTGCCCAGGGTTGATTTCTATCTTATGTCCAGTTCTGCCAACAAAGGCACTGGTTCCCTGCAAACCTGTTCTTGATACGATGGTTAGAATGTGGATGGAGTGCTGAATGGACTCTGTGACCATCTTGCTTTCTTGTCAGATTTGGTCCAAGGAAATTAAGCCATAACCACCTAATATGCGGAGAAGAGACTCTTTATAAAATGATTGTCTATAACACTTTTGAACCAAAATTATAAATGGATGAATATTTTGAAGAGTTACAATGGAATGATGGTTATCTTTTGTTGATTAGAGGAGTTTTATGTGTAAGAGGGTACAAGGAGGCCAACTCCTTTACGTTTCCAACTTCACACTTTCTCAGACTGTACTAAAATAATGACAACATTAAAAAATGAATTACTATGGGAAGACCTATTTTAGCTAGCTGTTAGCAGTAGTTGAGGTGTGAAGCTGCAGAAGAGTACAGCCAGCTGTACTTGTACCTTGTCTAGCTGCCCAAAGAGGATACCACAGCTATTGTTCACATTATGTTAGAGAAAATGAACAGACAGCACCCATGCTATGCAGGAGATTAAAATAACAGGGACCCTAACCCTGAGCTCTGAGTCGGTAGAATGTAGCTGCATTTCATCATATCTTGCCTATGCTCTTTTCCTTCTCCCAGTAAGGCAGTAACTGCTTTTTTGTTTTTAATTTTCGTTTTTGCTTTACCCCAGAAAAAACGAAAACAAAAATAAAAAAAAAAACTGGACAACAATATGACACTACCAACAACATGCCAAGATACACACAATACAAGCCAGTCTTGAAGATGAATAATAGGCACTAATCTATTATGTGCCCTGGTGTAGAATGAGAAAAAACAAAAAACGCACCAGTACTTTTTTTTTTTTCTTTTCGAAGGACCAATTGTAAGCAACTGAAATTGCACACATACCATAAACCATCTGCATAGAAGCAAAAACATGAAATAAGGCTTTTTTCATGAAGGATTCTATCACACTTTCTAATTAAACAAGACAAAGGTGAGTATCTGTGAATTTCCACCTGGGAAAACACAGAATGATGGAACCTCCAGATAACCAAACTACATGTGATGATTCTTATTTAAAATCTACCTATTCAGACAAGTAACACAAAAAAATGACAACAGTAAGTATAAAAAGGAAAAGAAAAGGGAACCAAGCTGGCACTTAATTGCAATGATGAGGTCATCTGCACTGATACAAAGGAAATACATATTAAGAATACATACATGGGGAAATAGAAGTATTTATGTAAGAGTAAGAATAAAAGACCCTTTTTAAATGGCGGAAGTAAAACTGAAAATGTGGCAGTGGTAAGGTAACATAAGGATTAGATTTTTGGATAATAAAAAGAATTCCAGCCTTTATATATAGTGAGATACTATTAAAAACAAACAACATAAAGTACTGGCAAGGCATAATAATATGTGTAACATAAACATTAGGTAGAAGATAAAAAAAAAAAAGACAAGGCCTTTTTGAAACATTAAGAAAATATATATTTTAAAACTTTTCATATATGTTTAACTCTACTGCTCTAGTATTGTAAAATAGGGGAGGTTATACATACATTAAACCTGACTTTGTGGCCTTTCTTCTGTACCCACCAACAAATAGGCTACTCTTTCTTTATTTTCATGTCATTCACATGAACTTCTCCTCTACCATGAACTGCGCTTATGTGCACCTGCACTGTAATAAAAGATACTGTAATCCAACGTATTCCCACTATGGCACTGAAATTATCATTATAACCTAGCACTGTAGGTTAACCTATAGTAAATATGATCATTTAGAAAGTGACCATCACTGACAAGAATTGATTTTTTTGGAGTTTGTAATCTTTTAAAATAAAGGCTACTAAATCAAAAATGTGTAAAAAGGTACGTCTTGTTTAAAATACCTCATGTGCTGATTAAAATAAGAACTCAAAAATCTTCAGAGGCGTGCTGACAAACATCAGACATTATGATTTTTAATTTGATTCAACCTTTTTCCACTTTTAGGTTCTTAATAGAGTGGGTAATAAAAATAATGGCAATGCCTTAACATAATACTAAATGGCGTGAAGGAAACTGTACAAGTCTGTACTGAGCAGGAAAAGGCAAGAAAGCATGAGCAGTGAAGTATGCAAATGAGAAGGAAAACATTATCAGTATTAATAAGTTTAAAATGGGAAAGGTGGAGGTGAATAAACAGTTTCTTTCATCCCAATGTTTCCACCTTGGATTTGTCAACCAATGTTCATATACCATCAAAAAACCCAAGATGCAATGTGTGCGTGTTGCAGCTAGATAACTCAATACTACTCCATTCAAACCCTAGACAGCAGGTGGGTCTTAAGGGTCGGGGTGCATGCCTATGCATGCTTTACCCTTAAGTACCATTTAGTGTTATGTTTTATGTAACCAACTTGAAATGGGTGGGGCTAGTACAATCACAAATCAAGGACTGTGGAGAGCTAGAAACATTAATAAGTGATATTAAAAGACTTTACATGTATTATCTCTCACCTACACACCACAAACTGGTAACTTTGTAGTAAAGTACTAGAGGTGGTCTAATGGAACACATCACCTTTAATTTGATTTCCCACTTCCCCTTCATGCAAATCCCACCCCTCTTCTTCCTGCTTTCTTTCTGGCTCACACCCACAAGAGGATTCTGATTCACCAGACTTTGTGCTGGCTTCAGTCTGATTTTCCAGAGTTATTTGAGGTGATGTAGCACTTTCAGCCTTATGTCCAGTGCTGGCAGTAATCTCTGCCCCACACTCGTCTTTGACTTTCCTCTTTTTGCGCTTGGGGCTTTCTGTGTTGGAACCATCTGAGGGACTTGCAGGCTGCATCCCAGGTAGTGCCATACTGATACCATGAGGAAGGAACATGTGCGGATACAACAGTCCATGGGACATTCCTGGGATCAGAAAGGGATTAAATGCTAAAGTGCCAGTTGTGGTTACTGTGGTTTCGGGGTGATTGCCTGTCCCAGAGATGGTACCAGAGCTGTTTGAAATTTCCTCAGATGCCTTATCTTCTTTTTTTGACTCTTCTGGTCTCTCCTTGTCTGTCAATGCTGTCTCTGTGCTGGAGGAGTCACTACTGTTGGCTGTGCTCTCCGATGTAGAGGTTACTGTTGGTGTTACAGTGGTTGCTGCTGTTGTCACCATTGGGTTCAGCAGTCCACTAACACTAAACATGTGTGGCTGAACAGTTGCCATACTGTGGAGCATCATAGGCAACATGTTTACACTGTTTTTGGGATCCTCCCCTGCTGAAACTGCAGCAAAGCTATGAGGAAACCCCATAACTCCAGTCAGAGGAATGCTCTGCATGTTCCTCAGGTTCTGAAGGCTCACCAAATCCATGCCACTGATGAGTCCATTCATGAATAAAGGACCCACTGTAGATGAAGAATCTGCCATGATTCCAGCTGATTTGATTATTTCGCTTCGTGGACGCCTACCACGTCTCCTTGGACCCAAGTCCCTGGACACTGGCTCTGTGAGAATTCTGTTGAACTTCCCTTCTGGTAAGAAACCCTGTAAAGATGAAAAAGCAGAAATTAAAGAAAAGCAGAAAAAGAGGTACAGTACGTTTACCAAATTTTGGGTAGAGCTAACATTAAGCACCGGGTCCTTTTGCCTTCAAGTTTTAGTCAAGCAGTTACAAACAAGTAGTATTTTTGTGTTGTTGGAAGTGTATCTACTGTACCTTTTCTACATGTTCATCCTCCATCTGTCCTATCCGAAATTATTTACATTAAACTTGCTGTACACCCTTTAAAGATATTATTAACACATTGAATTTTGACGAATTCTTTGTTCACTGACTAATCTTGCTTATTCTGAAGAATCCTCCGATACTCTCGCTTGTTCAATATTTGAAAGATAGAATATATTATTTGAGACTGTAAATAATGGAAGTTTACTCAGTGGAACTCTGTCCAGCTATTCTGCATAACAAAGTAGCCTTTCCTGGGCACATCCTTCTTTATCATATTCCAAAATAATTTTTGACCATTGATCTTACAATGTTTCTTTCTATTTGGAACTCATTTATGTATCTGTACATTATAGTTATATGGCTATCACTGGAAGGAACAGGGACAAATAAGTTAAGAAGGGAAAAATAATATTGTGCATCACACTAATGAAGGCATTTATTATTATAATTGAATGCTACATTAAACCTAATAAAAACATTTGTAACAAAAGCAATGAGAAAAAATTACCAGTATAAGAGTAAGAAGAAAAAAATGATTTAAAATTTTGTTGGAGAAGGAGATAAAATGAGATAAAATAAGACAAGAAATGGATACAGAACCAGGCAGAGAATTCATGGAAGTCAGTTTGACAGAAACAAAATCAAGGAATCCACAATGCTGTAATCTGTACTCCACTAGTTTTTGTTGCATACAATGTGATCTAGCTGTTTAAGATTTTCTTCAAACTATTTATAAATATGTTTCTCTTTGCCTAGACTTACTTTTTTTTTTCTTCTTGCTAACAGGAGACTTACCGAGTGCCGAACAATTTCTGCCCAGTCTGGAGCCACAGCATAATCAGTGTTTGCATCAAGCCACCGAGAGAGCTCTTTCATTGCTGGGGCCATTGCTCCTCCCAACTGAAAAAAAATTAGGTATCTTAACTGTCAATTTCCTTCAAATCTAAAGTCCAAGTCAAATCTCTTGTATTTGATTTTTATGTACATTTAATGACCAATTCGGAGTTTGAATTACTATCATTCACATCCTTTAAAAAGAAGCAAGACATTCAAAGGTTCTTGTGGCACCAGAATTGTTTCTCTAGTTTGGGAACCCCTTTTTTTCTTAATCACGTAGCATCTCTTGACAGAGTTTCATACTTTGTATCATTCAAAAGAAGGGGTAGCTTTACTACATCCCATTGTAAAAATGACTGGCTGCATCCAGGATAAGGCTCAAACATGTCACTTAAAGAAGTGAAAAAGAAGGATGATGTTACAGACTATTTGTACATTCCATTAGCACATACTGAAAAATGTAATGATGGCAGCAAAGGAACAGCTTAGCTTTCAGGTCGTGAATCACCACTGTATATAATGTGAAAAAGCTGCATACATTTTACAAAGTGCTTCGCTAAGGTTCACTGTGGGCCGTACAAGCAATTGACACTAATTTGCTATGACTCCTCCACCCGGATGACTATTGGTGGTAGTACTCCAAAGGGGAAATCTGATGGTCGTCATGAACTGGGTTGTGAGGAATAAAAGAAACACTGCTCTACAGTATTTAACCTGCAACATTTTGCCCCCTCCCCATCTGTCTTATGCTGGGCATGCACTGTGTGACTTTTGTCATGATTTTAAGCCCGATTTTCATGCACTGAGTGAATTTCAGCTTCATCAGCCATCGTTTCACATGCAGTACGATAGGAAGAACTTCTGTCATATCAGAAATTTCAGTTAGCTGTCTTGTAGTGTGAGCAGTCCCATAAGCCAGTTTTTCAATGTCACTATCGAATTCTCCATAATTCATTGTGTAGTGACCATAGTGAGTGAGTGCGTGTGTGTTACAGCAATAACAACAACAGACATTTTGCAAAGAGCATGCATTGTTTGGACAGACACAATGGCTAACCGAGCTCCAACAATGAAACTCTTATGTATAAACCTATGTGACATATAGTGGCTTGACATTATACACTGAAGCTATCGCACACATTTTCACCTTTTGGTTAAAAAAAAATTAACTATTATATAGCAAGACACATATAACTAAATGATAAATGACTAACATTTATTGGAAGAACCCAAAATAAACACACAATAGTATGGATTACATACCTTCAATTCTCTCTGTAAAACAGACACCCCTGTACGCATCTACCCAATCATCTCTGTGTCCAAATATGCCTTGGTTTTATCTTTGTAGTTTCAAAGCAAAATACAGCAAGAGTCAGTAACACAACTCCTTTATTTGTTGACATTTTGAAAAATCTGTGGCCATATTGTTTTTGGAATGGGCAAAGCTTTATGTCAGTGGGTAAAACTGTCTGTTGGGGCCATGTACCCATATAGTCTGAGCACCCACATTATGGCATGTCAATTGTATCAAACATGCTTGTACAGTTTGAAAACATTTTCGACTGTAGACTGTCATGCAGTGTGAAGAGTTGCTTGACCACAACTTTTAAAAATTGTAGTGTATGCCTGGCCTTATCCTTGCCTTTTTCAATTATTGTCCCATTTCTCTTACTCTGTATTCTTTTCTACGTGATAAATTCCAATTTGCCACAAGAGCTGTGATAAGGTACTACATGTTAAATATTAATGGATGTCATCCACAGATAAACAGTCTAATGGAATTATATACATATATATATATATATATATATATATATATATATATATATATATATATATATATATATATATAATTCACTAAGCCGGGAGACAAGTAGCCACCCATGGAAAGCACGCCGGAAGGGGTGTGGATTCACTAAACCGCAAAAAGTAAGACGCCAATGGCGCACGCAGGAAGGAGCCACGCCCACCAACTCTTAGACCATTGGATACGACGAAAAAATCACAGCCACGCCCACCAACTCGGACGCGACACCTCGGAAAACATGCCGTCATTTCTGTTTGTCTGTGCCACAGTCCACTTGCAGCTCTGAGCCACGTTGACTTTTCATTAGTCAACCTCAGTGGAACCTTGGTTCACACAGAGGCAGCGCCAGAGATAGACAGAGGCACACACAGGCAGCGCGAGAGACAGAGCCAGAGGCACACACAGAGGCAGCGCCAGAGAGACAGAGCCGCGCACACACACAGAGGCAGCCGCCTGAGAGAGACAGAGGCACACACAGGCAGCGCGAGAGAGAGAGCCGCGCGCACACACAGGCAGCGCCAGAGAGAGACAGAGGCACACACAGGCAGCGCGAGAGAGAGAGCCGTGCACACACACAGAGGCAGCGCCAGAGAGAGACAGAGGCACACACAGGCAGCGCCAGAGAGCCGCGCAATCCTTTAAAACTGAAGTTAAAACACAATGAAGGAAGCAGTCTTTAAAAAACAATAAGCCCTGTGCCTCTTTTTCATTAGCGTCTCACCTGCTTCAGGCCCTGCAACAGTCGAGACGCTCTCTCTGCAGCTGACCTTCTCTGTGCTTGACTCCACTACTGTCAGTCGCCTGATTAAAAATGGCCTTTTGAAGGGGAGCTATGGACCCGCTATACCACAGGAACACATTGCCTTCAAGCCTGCTCTCGCTCACTCTAACGTACCGGCTTTCTCTCTCTCTCCTCACTCGCTCACACACTGCACAGGGGAGAAATGCCCGCAGCACGAGTCTACCTGGAAACCGTTTCAGCCACACTTCCATGCCCCTCGCTACACTGTGAGTGCGATGATTATTTATTTAAAAATGGGCTTTTGATGGGGAGCTGTGGACCCGCTATACCACAGGATCACCTGTGACATTGCCTTCACATTGTTTTCCTTTTATTTATGATTCTGTTGAGCAGTTCAGACACCCAGGCAAACAACACTGAATAATCAATAGCTGCAACCACTTTGCCCGCCCCAACTCCTCACCTGAGTCGGTTTTGTCTGTGTTCAGCAGTGTTTCCCAAACTCGGTCCTGGTGAACCCCTGTGGATGCAGGGTTTTGTTCCAACCAGATTCCTAATCATTAATGCCGGTGAAACTCATCCGGGATAAGTCGGTTTTTCAAACGCAGATGTGTAGCACATTAGTCTAGCAGACTAGCTGGATGTAAAAATGTCATTGACGAAACTGTTGCTCTCAAACTTCGCAACATGGCTGTTGACTTTGTTTGCCAACATTGGGATAATGTCGTCGACGTGGTCACAAACTGCAACAACTCACCACACAAGGACGCCCTGTCTCTCGAGGCATTCACACTGCCGGAATACAACCATGGGATACGCAGAAAACAGCCATGTCAGTCAACGCAGATCAGACACCCAGGCAAACAACACTGAATAATCAATAGCTGCAACTACTTTGCCCGCCCCCACTCCTCACCTGAGTCGGTTTCGTCTCTGTTCAGCAGTGTTTGCCAAACTTGGTCCTGGTGAACCCCTGTGACTGCAGGGTTTTGTTCCAACCAGATTCCTAATCATTAATGCCGGTGAAACTCATCCGGGATAAGTCGGTTTTTCAAACGCAGCCGTGTAGCAGATTAGTCTAGCATAATGTAATAATCCGAGATGAATGCGCGCCCTCGCGCTGAGTGAAAAGCCAATATATATTGAGTCTACAAAACATGATCAGCAAGTCTTTGATAGGCTGCAACAAAATGATGAAAGAACGGGCACATTTGTTTCACACAAGCTGGGAGGGTGGGTGTTAGTTAATTAGTTACTCGAAGGATTTCAAGATTTAATATACACAAGCGGTAACACTGTAAAAGCTGCCCAAACCAGAAAAGACGGCTGGCAAAAAGTGGCTGACAAATTAAACGCGTGTGCATTGTACTTACTGAAAGCAGCGTTATGGATTTTGCAAATGTTCATTTTTTTCCCTCTGCTTAAAAAACATTAAAAAAGCAGCGTGATTATGCAGCGTATACCATGCCGCGAGTTGGTATGCAGCGTGTAAAACAGTTTGCCGCGGATAATTTGCCTTTTACTTTAAGACGAAGACAATTTCCTGTTAGACTTGCCTTTGCGATGACAATTAATAAGGCACAGGGCCAAACTTTCAAAAACATGGCTAGCGGCTCATATGCTCGCACTGATTATGTCCCTGCCCTTTGTACGCCCCCCCCTCGGTACTACCATGGTCGGATGACTTGGTGGATTATATATAAAAAAGCAGCCAAAACCGCAAACAACAATGAAAAGTCTACGTGACTCACACGTGCATATGGACTGTGCAAAGAGGAAAATGACTCAGGTGACGACTTGGGGGTGGGCACATGAAATGTTACTTTTCTTGGTGATTTATTACATTTCCGATTTTTCAAATGTTAATTTTCTCTCTGTGCTTAAAAATCATTAAAAAAGCAGCCTGATTATGCGGCGTGGGTTGGCTAGTAAATATATATTTTTATAATATATATATATATATATATGTATGCAGTTAGGTTATTTTCCTAAGTGTAAACCGACAGAAGCTCCTGAGCTAGAGTCTGGATGCTTAATAGATTACTTGACATCCTGAAGCAAAATTGTGAGAACAACTCTGATAAACTATGATACAATGTCACAGCATCCTTTTATAAAAAAGCGGTCAAAAGTAGTTTGTCTTTGCATGAAATCACTTGTAGGAGGAACAATGAGCACAAAACAATGATCGTGCACCATGGTTGTGCAAGGTTAAACAATGAGACAAAGCTTTAATCCTCACCCCAAACCTCTCTGTAAAGAAGTGGTCTTCAAGTTTAGTCCCGTGGGACCCCTGTGGCTGCAGTTTTTTTATTCCACAATTAAAATATCATTTTAACGATTCTTTGGCATGGCTTTAAATTTATTGAAATTTACTACTTTCTGTAGAGACCATTTTTAAGAAAAGTCAGGGAAAAGTAAGGAGTTGCCCATATACTTCATATACTTTAGGATGCAGACTTTGTTAACAGAATACTCAAGCATCGCATAATAAAGTCCTAGATGATGAAGGCTTAAAAAAATCCTTTAGTAGTGGTCTAAATCTAAAATAAAATTTTCCATTTATGTCAGGCTGGAAAATTAAAATGGTAGCTCGAAGTGGTAATTATGGTGCATTCACAGAATTGGACATTTAGGTCTTTAATTCACAAACACATCATGTGAACACCCTTCTAAAGTACTATCTGAATTTAGAGATAACTATAGTTCCTGATTTTGCTCAGCTGTAATACTACCTTGACCTAGTATCTCCAACAGCTTGACAACACAGCAGACACTAGTATGGTTTTCTTTATATAACACCCATAGATAATTTTAACAGAGATTTTCAGAATTCAGATTTTCTGCATTGCACTGTATTAATAATGTAAGTTAATAACATTTTCCCAACTATAAATATAAACGTTCAGTACAAAGATATTAAGATTAAAATTTTAAAGCTGACCCTTCTTCCTGTTCCTTTATGAACCACAGGGACTCTTTCTTCTCCAGTCAAAGATTTTACGTCTAACTTGCTGGGATCTTTGCAACGATGTCTTCTCTGTTTTGGCCGCTCTGCAAATCCATGTAGAATCCCAACATTCTGTTCCAAGAGAGAAAAGTGTTTTACATTTTAAAGAACAAAAAAAGTGAACCAGACAGATAAAATATACTGTTCACAAGAGAAAAAATGCAAAATTTGCAATGTCTAGGGAACAATAGGAAGTAAATTTTACAATATAAATAGGGCTAACATGAGAATCATTTCTGAATTTAAGGGAACCTTTAGCTTGGTGTAATTTTGGTTTTCCTATTATGCACTCTACCAGAACATTTTAGTCAATCCTAAGAATAAAGTAATGTGAAAGTCTGTACTGATGCTGTACATTTTATTTTAGACAATTACACATTTCTCTTTAGCATTCTTCATTTTCTAAATGTCCTTAAAGGCAGCAGGTTTAGACATAGGTGCACAAGAAACTCCACTTCTGGGCATGGTGCTTACTCATAGTAATTATTTGCTTTTTTTTTTTTTTAAAGTAAGTGAAAAAAGTGAGTGCTCAACAGGCAGGGTATGCAGATCTAATTCTGGTCTGTGAGCCAGGATAATTCAATGCAAATCCCACTGTTGGATCTGATGCAAATGCAAAATATGTTCATTCAAGTGAATGTGAAAACAATTTACATAAAAAGAGAAATCAGGTAAGTATGCAGGTTATTGAAAGCCAGTGAAATGAATCACATATGACAGGCTCCCTGCCTCAAAATTCTTTAATCTCAGCAGCAATCCTAAACTAGAGCTGCCTGCTCTAGCTCTGGAATAAGTGGGGAATAATTTAAACAATGTGGTGTAATGTGGAAAGAAACATTACCTATATAAAACCTAAATATTAGATGCATTAATACCTTTGTCAAAACATTTTGCAATTGAACTTTACTATTTAAACTCTTATATATTAGGGTTTTGGTACTGACATTGATAGTGTCCATCAGTATTAAATTAACATATTCTGATTAATAGGGCGGCACTATTCAATGGTTTAAAAAGAATATTTTAAATTACTGGGCTCAAGAGTAAGACAATGGAAAGCATAGATATTATCTAGATAAATACAAATATATTAGTCTATTATGAGCAAAGGGAACAACAGGTGAATTGTAATTTTTGTTAACAACTATTTGATACTAAAGTCTGTCTTTTTTTGTACAATTTTACCTATGTAAGATAATTATCAACACATTTTTGCACTGTATAAAGCAACAAGAGTTTTCACTTTTTATATGTCCAAAATTAAAGCAACTTGCATGAGGGAAGGGATGCATCTCCATACTATAGTTTGGGTTCTGCCTTAGCCATTCCAACAAGCTTTTATTAGGTACATCTCTGTCAACTGTGCTTCTCTCAGCCTGAGGAGAATGGCTAGTGGAGTTTTGCTTTTCTGGTTGAACATTTCCAGTTGTACCCTGCTTTTGATCACCATCTCCATTCTGTACACAAGAAAAAAATTAAACATAAATAATATATCAATATTTCAAGCATTCTTAGACCACCAAAGAAAAGAGAAATTTTACTAATATGCATAGATATTAATTGTAGAAAAAATGTTTTTAGTTTAACTATGTCTCACACCTTTTATACTACAGTAATCCCTCCTCCATCGCGGGGGTTGCGTTCCAGAGCCACCCGCGAAATAAGAAAATCCGCAAAATAGAAACCATATGTTTAAATGGTTATTTTTATATTGTCATGCTTGGGTCACAGATTTGCGCAGAAACACAGGAGGTTGTAGAGAGACAGGAACGTTATTCAAACACTGCAAACAAACATTTGTCTCTTTTTCAAAAGTTTAAACTGTGCTCCATGACAAGACACAGATGACAGTTCTGTCTCACAATTAAAAGAATGCAAACATATCTTCCTCTTCAAAGGAGTGTGCGTCAGGAGCAGAGACTGTCATAAAGACAGAGAAAGCAAACAAATCAATAGGGCTATTTGGCTTTTAAGTATGCGAAGAACCGCGGCACAAAGCTGTTGAAGGCGGCAGCTCACACTCCCTCCGTCAGGAGCAGAGAGAGAGAGATAGAGAGAGACAGAGAAAAACAAACATGCAAAAATCAATACGTGCCCTTCGAGCTTTTAAGTATGAGAAGCACTGTGCAGCATGTTGCTTCACTAAGCAGCTGCACAGAAGGTAGCAACGTGAAGATAATCTTTCAGCATTTTTAGACGAGCGTCCGTATCGTCTAGGTGTGCGAACAGCCCCCCTGCTCACACCCCCTACGTCAGGATCAGAGAAAGCGCAAGAGAGAGAAAGAGAAAAGTAAGTTGGGTAGCTTCTCAGCCATCTGCCAATAGCGTCCCTTGTATGAAATCAACTGGGCAAACCAACTGAGGAAGCATGTACCAGAAATTAAAAGACCCATTGTCCGCAGAAATCCGCGAACCAGCAAAAAATCCGTGATATATATTTAAATATGCTTACATATAAAATCCGCGATAGAGTGAAGCCGCGAAAGGCGAAGCGTGATATAGCGAGGGATCACTGTATATACAGCAAATATGAGTATGACTTACAATTACAGTAAAATGTCTTTAAAGAAAAAATTTAATATTTCAGAAATGATTTAAACAACTTTAGAATATCATTATTACTATTAAAACTAGTTGAGTAAATCCACAATACTAACAGAAATCAACCCACAGCTATATTTTGAAACAATTTATATTATAAATCTGATCAAACTGACAGAAATGTACCATACATACATATACCTTATACAGTGCATCCGGAAAGTATTCATAGCACATCACTTTTTCCACATTTTGTTATGTTACAGCCAAGGTTATTATAGTTAACGAAAACTAAAATCAAAACTGAAACTATTATTAAAAAAACATTTTTGTAAACTGAAATAAAATAATTAACAAAACCGAAATGAAAAACTAAAACTAAACAAAACTATTAAAGTAGCTGGAAAGACTAACTGAAATAAAATAATAATTTACTAAAATATTTTTAGTTTTCATTTTTGAATGAATATTCTTGCCGTTAGTCTTTAACCCTTGTAAGATTTAACTCTAAAACAAAAAGTCATCCACCACGAGCCGTCCCCGCACATATTCATCCAGTGAACGGTGGCTGGTGACGGAGGGCGGCTGTTCACACAGCATTTGCGGAGACAGAGCAAGCTGAGTGCGGGTGCGTAAAGCGTGTGAAATAGAAAGCGATTTGCGTGCCGCCTTTCTTCGCGCTTGTTTAATACTGTATCAAGATGTAATTCAAACGGCTGAAATCAGAATGTGCTGGTCAACAAAAACTTTACCGTATGGACAGAAAAATCACGAGTGAGTGACGTTTCAGTTTATTTCTCAGGTGACTGCTTTTTGTTGACAGCAATTCACCTGCCATTTCGCACAGGTGAAATAGTTTTTAGCTTCTCATATACGAAGTATAGGGAAAGTATAGTAATCATGAAGAAATTCGACCTCGATATTTTGATGAATATTGACATTATAGACTTCCCAGAGTCCAAAAATACTGCTTTTTGGAATTGTGTGTGCGCACACGTGTCTGTGTGTGTGTAAACACGATAACTCAAAAACGCAACTAGATAGATGGATGAAATTGTAGTTCTGTATTAACTTTTGGGCCAAATCCATCACCCGGAAGTGGTACTTTACCTGAACACATATGATTTTTTTATTGTATTTATGCAGCTGCAGAGTCTGATTTGTTCAACATTACGTTTATAATAATTGTTCAATATATTATTAATTTGATTTGTTGGTAATGGTTCCTTAATGTACATAATATAAAAATATAATCATTGTCTTGCGGTTTACTCCTCAAATATCCATATCTGAGTATACAAGAAAGTTGAGGGGAGACCACTCCCGATTTTTGAAAATAAAATGGCACTGATCGAGAGACTGACTAGGTCATCATACAATCACTAATGCTTTAAAAACATCGTTTCACAATGAAGCAATACAAACAAAGGTAGAAAATCTGACAAGTGATGAAAAACTAGACATACTAATGGGTTTTTGTATTTATTTTATATTTATTAATTTATTGTGAATTTGCCCTTGGGATTAATAAAGTATCTATCTATCTATCTTTTTTAGTTCATATTCACAACTCAAAATACCTGATATTGTGAAAGTAAACCATTGTCTCCCTTTTTTCAATGTTTTTTTCTCTCTCTCTCAAAAAAGATAGTTGAAATATCATATTCTTTTTGTTGTTAACATCAGCCATATCATACATATTGTATACCATTGGGATTAATAAAGTACCTATCTATCTATCTATCTATCTATCTATCTATCTATCTATCTATCTATCTATCTATCAGGCAGTTTTCCTGCCATACATTCAAACCTGCTGCGGTGGGCTCCAGGTTTCCTTTGATCCTGCTCTGGATAAACAGGTGTAGATAATGAATGTATTGTTCTTAATCTCAGACGCCGTCTCTGTTGTTTTATGCCTGTCCGTATTCCTATTACCTGCTCATTATGGGTTTACTGTTCTTATGGTAATAATAATAATAATAATTCATTACATTTATATAGCATGCTATTCATGACTCACCACCTCTAACCTTCACACTACATGCTTGTTCTTCTTTGTTTCCCTCAATACAGCTACGTGGGGTCTGCACACTCATTCAAGTCTATGAGCCCTGTTCTTCCTAAGCCCCTGTGATTTAAATTATTCATATTCAGTATCTAGTTTTGATTATGCTTGTTTTTATCAGACAAAAAACAAAACCAGATAGTAAACCAGGCAGTGTAGTAAGCTTCCACTAACAAACTCATATCCAAATCTGTTAAGTGTATAGTTCTGTCTGATTGTGACACAAAACTAACTCCGTAGGCGCTCCATGCCATAATTACTAAAACTAAAACTAATACATATAAAAATAAAATAGAAAAGTCTTTGTGACATAAAAACTAAACTAAAACTAAAAGTACACGATGAAAGAAAACTAAAACTAAACTGAATTTCCAAGTAAGGTCAGAAAAAATATAGAAATAAAAACTAATATAAAAAGGCAAAACTATAATAACCTTGGTTACAGCCTTATTCCAAAATGGATTAAATTTATTTTTTTACTCAGAATTCTACATACAACACCCCATAATGACAACGTGAAAAAAGTTTACTTGAGAGTTTTGCAAATGTATTCAAAATAAAAAATTGAGAAAGCACATGTACATAAGTATTCACAGCCTTCGCCATGAAGCTCAAAATTGAGCTCAGGTGCATCCTGTTTCCTCTGATCATCCTTGAGATGTTTCTGCAGCTTTATTGGAGTCCACCTGTGGTAAATTCAGTTGATTGGACATGATTTGGAAAGGCACACACCTGTCTATATAAGGTCCCACAGTTGACAGTTCATGTCAGAGCACAAACCAAGCATGAAGTCAAAGGAATTGTCTGTAGACCTCTGAGACAGGATTGTCTCGAGGCACAAATCTGGGGAAGGTTACAAAAAAATTTCTGCTGCTTTGAAGGTCCCAATGAGCACAGTGGCCTCCATCATCCGTAAGTGGAAGAAGTTCGAAACCACCAGGACTCTTCCTAGAGCTGGCCGGCCATCTAAACTGAGCAATCGGGGGAGAACGGCCTTAGTCAGGGAGGTGACCAAGAACCCGATGGTCACTCTGTCAGAGCTCCAGAGGTCCTCTGTGGAGAGAGGAGAACCTTCCAGAAGGACAACCATCTCTGCAGAAATCCACCAATCAGGCCTGTATGGTAGAGTGGCCAGACGGAAGCCACTCCTTAGTAAAAGGCACATGGCAGCCCGCCTGGAGTTTGCCAAAAGGCACCTGAAGGACTCTCAGACCATGAGAAAGAAAAATCTCTGGTCTGATGAGACAAAGATTGAACTCTATGGTGTGAATGCCAGGCGTCACGTTTGGAGGAAACCAGGCACCGCTCATCACCAGGCCAATACCATCCCTACAGTGAAGCATGGTGGTGGCAGCATAATGCTGTGGGGATGTTTTTCAGCGGCAGGGACTGGAAGACTAGTCAGGATAAAGGGAAAGATGACTGCAGCAATGTACAGAGACATCCTGAATGAAAACCTGCTCCAGAGCGCTCTTGACCTCAGACTGAGGCGACCGTTCATCTTTCAGCAGGACAACGACCCTAAGCACACAGCCAAGATATCAAAGGAGTGGCTTCAGGACAACTCTGTGAATGTCCTTGAGTGGCCCAGCCAGAGCCCAGACTTGAATCCGATTGAACATCTCTGGAGAGATCTTAAAATGGATGTGCACTGACGCTTCCCATCCAACCTGATGGCGCTTGAGAGTTGCTGCAAAAAGGAATGGGCGAAACTGGCCAAGGATAGGTGTGCCAAGCTTGTAGCATCATATTCAAAAAGACTTGAGGCTGTAATTGCTGCCAAAGGTGCATTGACAAAGTATTGAGCAAAGGCTGTGAATACTTATGTACATGGGATTTCTCAGTTTTTTTATTTTTAATAAATTTGCAAAAACCTCAAGTAAACTTTTTTCACGTTGTCATTATGGGGTGTTATAGAATTCTGAGGAAAAAAATGAATTTAATCCATTTTGTAATAAGGCAGTAACATAACAAAATGTGGAAAAAGTGGTGCGCTGTGAATACTTTCTGGATGCACTGTATATAAATATATATTTAATATCATCTTACGTCCCCCTTGAAAATTATTTTAAAGGTAGATACCTAGGTGGAAACTGTTTATTTCTTTGTGAAAACACTATATTAATATTACAATACAATACAGTAATCCCTCACCTATCGCAGGGGTTACGTTCCAGAGCCCCCCGCGATAGGTGAAAATCCGCGAAGTAGCGACCTATATTTATTTTATTATTTATACATATTTTAAGGCTTTATAAACCCTTCCCACACTCTTATAAACCATTCTCACTCTCTTGTTAACCTTTCCCACGCTCTTATAAACACTTCCTATGCTCTTAAACACTTTCTACATTCTTAAACACCTCAGACCAACACTGCACACTGCACGCAGCGATCAGACGTCGATGTGTCTGCACTCGCTTTGTGAAGGGGGGCAGCTGAACTCACGCTGAGCAGAAATGGACTTTGTGCTGCTTCTGCCAAAATGCCTGCTTGTCGCTCTGCGCGAGGAGTGTGTGAGAGCTGAACGCACCTTCGCTCAAACCCCCCATCCCCGGAAGCGCAGCACGCTCCTGCCACTTCGCATTGTCAAGGGGGTGGGGAGCTGAATGAACGCTAAGGAGAAGTGGACTTTGTGCTGGCTTTGTGCTGCTTGTCGCTCTGCGTGTCAATAATTTAAAAGCCTGTATATCACCAATTTTCCTGTCTCACTGTCTTGTCTTGCGTGAAGTTAAAATGTTTTATAATAGTGAGATGTTACTCATATCCTTAGCCCGACATCCACATATCATATGTGTTAACAGTGTGTTTTATAAGTTTACATGTGTTTAAAGCATGTGGGATGGGAATTTTAAGGCTTAAACTATAAAAATGTTTATTTATATGGTCTTTCTATATCGTGGATTTTCTCCTGTTGCTGATGGGTCTGGAACATAACTTCCGCGATAGGCGGGCAATCACTTGTATTTAAAAACCCGCGAAGTGGTGAATCCGCGAAAAGTGAAACGCGAAGTAGCGAGGGATTACTGTATATAAAAACACTGATACAAAAAAAATTAGGAATAATGATTTGTGGTATTAAAACAAGTCAGTATTGTGTGTGGCCTCCTTTAGAATGCAAAACTGAAACAATTCACCATGGTGCACTGGTGCATAAATTTTGAAGTAGTCCTGTAGTAAATTCCAAATTTCTTACAGGTTTTGCCATAGATTTTCTTTCTTTGTCCTTTCCTTTGCCCACATGATACCTCACTGCTTTAATTAGGCTAATGTTGGGGCTCTGAGGAGGCCAATCTAATACGATTGGTGTTAAACTTTAGTTATGTTAGTTCATACCATTTTATAACTAACTCTAGGTGAAATGCAGAAGTGGAGCACTTCATTGTCAAGTATATTATTTAATGTAATGCAGGAGAATCATGTGCTGAATTCCAGCTACTCCTTTATGGCCACACTAAGCACACATTCAAGGGTGTACTTGGATTGTTGAATAAATTTGAGATGTATTGCATCTTGGTAGGTCAGGAAGAAAATATGGCATCAAAAATGAAACTCCGGTCTGACAGTATTTTTGACCTACAAAACAATACTGCTGTTTTGTGCAAAATTTTTGAGGACAAACTTTCACTTGAAGTTTAGCACTGGATTATAAGAATCACAGATTTTATTTACAGATCCAGTATACTATGAGTTAATACAGTGGGAAAACATCACTTCTCTTCAGTCAAATATGGAAAGTCAAATAAGGAAATGGTTATGATTATTGCAAATTTAAATAAAGTGGAAGCTGTTGTGAGCAAATTATACAACTACAGTGGAAAGTGTGACATTAAGGATAAGTATTTCAATTCACTTTATATTCTGACTAAAAATAGCTGACAGAAAAATATCATTTATATTGGGTTTTTATTCTAAAAATCCATTGATTAAATAACCCTTATAGATATTTTAATATCAAAATTCTTCACAGTGTATATCTACAGTACATATAACCATTTTCTACTAAGTACACTTCAAAAAACACACTGTGGTGAGAAGGAAACAAAAGATGGAAATTTACAGTGCCTCATCTGTGAAAAGCATGTTTTTTACAAGCAACCCTACATTAATGACCAATGTACAATTTAAAACTGGATATCTAATTAAGTTTCAAGGTTCAACTTGTCTTATATAAGCTGAGTAATGCATAATTTTCTTCTACCTCCTTGGCATTAACCCTGTGTGGGACTCAAGCTTAGAATTCTCTGTTGTTATGGTTGAGCCCAAGTCAAACTAGGATTGATGTTTAAAGATGTACTTGGGACAGTATTCGGTTACCTTTCTAGTGGGTAAAATAAAATTATGATGCAAAAAATAATGAGTATTTCTATGCATTTTGCCACACTACGATAATGAATCAATATTCATGACTTTTGCAGAGCCTTCAACCAAAACACAATGACATGTAAATGAGGCACTATAAAGCCAGTTTTAGAGCAAACTGAAACTAAACTATTAGTTGAATCAAGCAATAGTGACGACAAGGTGAATTAGTTATTAGACAATGATACAAATAGTGAAACTGATGCATACAGCAGTGTACAACCGAACCACAGTAACATGTCTGGTTAATTCGGTCCTGTGAGGCTTCACCATGATGCAAGTAACTTTGTGACAAACAAGGGCAAAATATTTGCTATCAAGTAAAAGGATAAGAAAGACGTTAGCCCCCAAAGTATTGTTCATAATGCATCAACTTCAATATTTGTGGTAAATGTGGAAGTCACTAAGCCTTGCTCAGCAGTAGCCTACAATAGCACAAGGGGTGCGCTGATCATGTGGTAGAGGAACTGACATTCCACCCCCTCATGCGCAAGCAACAGAACAAATATTACTAGTGCACAAAGAAGCATTCTTCTACTGTCCCGAATGTAATGTCTGGCTGAGAGCTGGTTGACTGTTTTAAAAAAAAAATGTCGGGGTATACAGATAGAACATAATGGTAAGGAGGTCAATAACCTAAAGTATTTCTAGTTTAGGATGATTCCTCATTTTAAGCTTAATTCCAATGTCAAGCCTGTGTGTTTTTGAGTAAAACGCAGTACAAATTCTGTGTACTTTTGTTTTTATCATCATACTGTAACAAGAGGCAGTCATGCATTAGATGCTAATTCATACATAAGAAAGATGGTGTAACGGAAAACACAAAAATAAAATTTGATTACATAGCTAAGGCAGCACAAACTTAAAAAAGCACACTGAAGGACACAGGATCAACAAGGCACACTGTGCATCACGTTTTATTTGCCATCTTAGTGCTACAAGGTGTGGCTAAATGGTGAAAATTGCATCCTTTTTATAAAAGTACTAGGGGCTCCGCCACCTGCTTGCTTCGCTCGCCAACCCCCGTGTTTGGTTAATCGGATATACAATTTTAAAAGCTTTATTTTTTCTTTGGAATTGTTTCAATTTCGTTATTTGTACTTTTACTTTAAAGCTTCAGTAAAAACAATATTTGGAATTACCTTTTCTTCAAAATCACATTGAATTTTGATTCCGTTTTTGGAGAAACTTTGTGACAACGCAACAACTGCCCATGAGTGAATATTGTTTCTTTTTCTCTAATAAACAATCCAACTTTTTCTAATGTTTGTCCCTGTTATTTGTTAATTGTCATAGCAAAAGCTATTCTCACGGGAAACTGTAAACATTTTAATACGAATGGCATATCAAGATGTCCCTTGGTGTCTAATGTTATTCACAGAATATATACATTACCTTTCTTGTCGCCTGTTAAAATTTGCATCGCTTCTCCGAGATCATAAATATACACTTGAACGAATTGTGTTTTCTTCGAAATTAAACTTGTTGCTTTAATTATTGCAGGACCACAGATTCTCATATGGTCCATTATTGTGTAAATCTACGTTTTGAGCATTGAATGATGCGAAGGCGAAAAGATTATTGTAGACTCGTATATTTTACCCTTAGTGTTTGTGGATTCTAATAATAATAATTCATTACATTTATATAGCGCTTTTCTCAGTACTCAAAGCGCTATTCACAGAGGGAGGAACCGGGAAGCGAACCCACAATCTTCCAGTGTCTCCTTACTGCAAAGCAGCAGCACTACCACTGCGCCACCTGTGAGGACTGCGGTGGGCTGGCACCTTGCCCTGGGTTTGTTCCTGACTTGCACTTTGTGCTGGCTGGGTTTGGCTCCAGCAGACCCCCATAACCCTGTTTTCATATATAGTGGGCTGGGAAATGACTGACTGACTGTTTGTGGATTTCACTTTCCCCAAACATCAAATCTTTTAATTCTCTTGGATATGCATCCTCATTGTGTAGAAACACTACTTTTCCCTGATAGCAATACGAATTAGACAATTTACAAGTCTCTGACTTAAACTTCAAAGCCTTACAATATTTCCATACTTCTGACATATCACCTATGTCCATATATTCGATTTCTATTCGCCTTTCCGTTATTTCACGGAGTAATGATTTCTCTTTGTTAGCACTAATGTGGTCTTTACTATCTTTTTTTGATACTTTCTAATTTTTCTGTTTTTATATTCTGTAACGTGCTCTGCATGTATATCACGCCTACGTTTTTATTGTGTCTTTTGAATTCCACTGTTTTCATTATCTCTAACCTGCTCTGCATGTGTTTCGCCCCCTCATTTTTGAACCTGTTTATGACATTTTACTTTGTTTTCTACTCTTTGTCTTTTATTTCTGACCTCGCTTTGTCCTGCTATTTTTTCAATTACACCTGGTCCGTAATGATTATTTTCCCTTTTTTCGAGTAATAACTTCTGTTTGTTTGCGCTAATACTTTTTTTTTTTTTTGATACTTTAGAATTTAACTGCTTTCATATTCTTTAGCTTTCTCTGCATGTATATCGTGCCATCGTTTTTTTTGAGCCTTTCGATTTCCACTGGTTTCATAATCTCTTATCTGCATTTTTTTCTCTCCAACGCTTTTGGGTCTCTTTTCTCCCCGCTGCTCTTTCTTCTTCGGTTAGTCGTTGACTTTTCATCTAGAACGTATTGTCCTTATACGCTTTATATGAGCTGAGAGCACAGGATCTAAGTCTGCTAAAAGCCTTCACACGACAGAGTTTTGATGACCGTGGTCTTATTTGAAAATGGTTGTACATAGTGCGTGACTTGCAAGAATTTCATGTTCCACGTCCCCGCGAGACGGTCCTGCGACAATCTCTTGGCACCAAGTCTCATGTTTAAGGTCCCCGCGAGACGCTCCGTGGCCAATCTCTTTCGTCTCACGGGTCTTTTAATTGTTTTCCGAGAAGATCACGTCTCGTCTCCCTGGTCTCCCTTCCAAGATTTTTTTTATAACAGAGAGACAATGAAGACTTTTGCTTTCTACCAAACACAAAATTGAAGGAAGCAGCACCGTAAATTAAAAGGAAATCACATATAGTAAACTACACTAATCATGATTGTTAGATTAATGGGAATCTATAGTATTCTCAAAGCATTTATGACCCTGCTGCCTCACTGCAAATCCACTGTATGTAGAGCAAAACCCACTTATGAACTAAATACACAAAAACTATTTAAAAATCATTCATGCATAACAAGATGATGCACTAAACTTCTCTGCATCCTGTGTAACACTTAATGTTTTGTTTGTGATGACTAGTATGACCCTGTAGCAGAGACATTCACTCTTGCTATGTTTACAAGCATGCTGGCAATAGGCAGAATGCTGGACCATCCCACCAAGGTGAGGTGTGGTCTTGCCTTGGACTTGGAAAAAAAAGGAAGCAAATGGTAGAAAACTTAAATTAAATATTGACATAAAAAAACTACAAATGTACTATTATATTGTTTTATACATTTTATGCTATCTCTTTATACTAAAATTAATAGTGGAAAATATAAAAATAATATTTGCTGTGATAAAATATGTTACTGTTTGATAAATTAATGTAAAATAATTTTTACAGGACACAAAGAAATTTTAAATTGCACAAGTAAACTGTTTCTTAAACTAATGTAAGAATGGATCACTTTCACTAACCTGCTCCTGAAAGTTTTGGCTTTTAGAAAACTGGAGGTCCACACCTTCTACATTCTTCCGACGCCCACGCCTTCTCCTCATGACAGCATCATCCCGCCGCAGGTTACCATTGACAATCTGTCCAGTTACAGGGTGAATAAGCCCTGCTTGCAGGATGCCAGCCATGTCCATCCCAAGTGTGCTCTGGAGTGCACTGATGGAACCCATTTTATTTGCTCCACTGCCGAGGTGCATTTGGGAAGGGCTTGCATTAAGGTCTCCAGCTTTTGACAGGTCTATAGCTGTCTCCTGCCAGCCATTTAGAACCAATGGTGCATTGGCATGAGTAATAGCAATAGGAATTTTTTCAATCCTGCCTAACTTGGAGGTGACTTCTGGTTCAAATTCAAATCCCCGTTTGGCTTGTTTTACATCCCGCAAGTAGGGAATGCCCATCAATCCATCCTACAATGTAAAATTCAAAAAGTTTTCAAAATCATTCAAATATTTAAATTTAGAGTTAAAATGCCACTTATATGATATATCCATGACTTCACTCTAAAATCTGAATATTTACCGGTACTGATAAAGACATTTACATCATGCAGAACAATCTAAAGATAAGCTTCATCTCACTCTGCTGCCACCACACCACTTTCAAAAGACAACTCTTCATTATAGGACTTGGTTCACATGCCTTAGCCAGGTGGGAAACAGATGCTCCAATATTAAAGCTGAGATTTGTGCTTGATGGCATCCGAGAAGGAAGGAAAGTGTTCCTCTGAGCGATGTTGTTCTGCAAACTCGGAGTGGAAACAAAGGTAGGCGAGTCAAACTGCTGACTAGAAGATGGCCATTTTCCTTTCAAGATGGCTTGACAGATGTTATCAATCCGATTTATTATTACTCTATCCTGTATAAATAAAGGGAAAGTAAAATATTATCCCCAATTCTACATTTCTTTACAACAGCATTTGAACGTACATGGTGCTCAGTATTTATCAGACACATTTACTTTTTCAATTGCTTTCTTTAATACTTTTGGTAACTTCCACTTGATCATCCAACACCTGTTTGGGCTATAGTTATTGAAGTAGTAAATAAGCTGTACATCATAATTTTGTTATTTCAGTCTTCACTGCACATTCAGTTGTGACCTTGATCAAGGTGACTAACTTGTCAGAATTCCTAATACAGAAATATGTGTGCTAAGCAAATGTATTCTTAAAATTTATTTAGATAAAGGCTTCCGATTAATCAGTGAATTAAAACAGAATGTAAACAACAAAGAATTCATTATCAAACAAACATATCAAGAAAGATAAAGGAGAAGAAACAAAATCTACGAATTTACAAGATGGTGGCCCGTGCCAAAGCTTCTACAGCATGCCAACAAAAGTAAACATAAGATTCAAAAATAACCTTTGGCCACTCTGAAAAGGAGTAAAGTGCTTTTTCCTGTAGCAGCTGTGCAATAGTGGGCTCTCGAATTTCCTGAGCAGCACTGCTTTGGACACATCTGCTCCCATATTTCTCTTCTTCGCAGTTTTCCTCCCCTACAGTGTGCCAAGAGAAAAAGATAAAATACACATACAACCTATTATACCCTGAGTGATATCCATATAATTGCCTTACAAAAACCCATGTAGAGTTAAAATAACATTCAGACCTATCATAAGTGTATGCTATATTAAGAAACGACTTTTTGAATGGAATATGAGACTTTAAACATGTCCTCTTCTCTGTACATTACTCTTGAACAGGAGTGAAACAGCAGTTGATTACAAAGTATTTTCCAAAAGAATTGGCAGGAAAATTTGTGGTGGACTGCTCAAAATTGAAATGTAGGAGATGAGATTTACTGTGTTATTTGCATAGTATCGCAAGGCTAAATGCAATTGTCAAATGAGAATACATGTTTGGAGATAACTCATTAAAAAGTTTGTAGTGAATAGTGCCGAAACTGCCACTGAAAAGATTTTCAGGGAGAGAGCCTGAAGAAGGGGCCTGAGTTGCCTCGAAAGCTTGCATATTGTAATCTTTTTAGTTAGCCAATAAAAGGTGTTATTTTGCTTGGCTTTTCTCTACATTCATAATGGCTAGCACGGTATAACACCCTAGTACTACAGGGAGAGAGCAAAAGAAACTGCATAAAGGGCAAAAAAAACCCCAAAAAACTAAAACTGCTGTTATCTACTCAGGAGCTTAGCAGCACAAAGTAACTGATGCTTCATGATTAATTTGTACATTGTAATGAGTGCTGCGACAGATAAGACAGACAGACATACATACATATATACACAGGCCACTGCAGGTACCTGGTTGAATGCATTTGGGAATTGCTTCTGTCTGCTACAGTATCAATCTGTTATTTATAACTATTGTATCACTACACAAAAATAACAACAGCACACAGACTTTAGACAAGCACTATGGTCTATGTATATAGTCTAGTCGGGGACAAAGGTTTTGAGAATGACACAAATATTAATTTTCACAAAGTTTGCTGCCTCAGTTTTTATGATGGCAATTTGCATCTACTCCAGAACATCATGAAGAGTGATCAAATGAATTTCAATTAATTGCAAAGTCCATCTTTGCCATGGTATAGAACTTAATCCCAAAAAAAAATTTGTATTGCTGTTGTGAAGATGGCATCAGGGCACCCAGGAAAGTCCAGCAAGCACCAGGGCTGTCTCCTGAAGTTGATTCAGCTGTGGGCACCACCAGTGCAGAGCTTGCTTAGGAATGGCATTAGGCAGGTGTGAGTGCATCTGCACCCACAGTGAGGTGAAGACTTGTGGAAGATGGCTTAGTGTCAAGAAGGGCAGAAAAGAAGCCACTTCTCTCCAAGAAAAACATCAGGGACAGACTGATATTCTGCAATTGGTACAGGGATTGGACTGCTGAGGATGCTTGGGTAAAGTCATTTTCTCTGATGAATCCCTTTCAGATTGTATGGGGCATCCGGAAAAAAGAAAAGAAAAGATGAGCGCTACCATCAGTCGTGTGTCATGCCAACAGTAAAGTATCCCGAGACCATTCATATGTGGGATTGCTTCTCAGCCAAGACAGTGGGCTCACTCACAATTTTGCCTAAGAACAGAGCCATCAATAAAAAATGTTACCAAAACATCCTCTGATAGCAACTTCTCCCAACCATCCAAGAACAGTTTGGCGATGAACAATGCCTTTTCCAGCAAGATGGAGCACCATGCCAAAAGGCAAAAGTGATAACTAAGTGGCTCTGAGAACAAAACATTGAAATTATGAGTCCATGGCCAGGAAACTCCCCAGACCTTAATCCCATTCAGAACTTGTGGTCAATCCTCAAGTGGCGGGTGGACAAACAAAAACCTACAAATTCTGACAAACTCCAAGCACCAATTATGCAAGAATGAGCTGCCATCAGTCAGGATTTGGCAAAGATGTTGACTGACAACATGCCAGGGTGAATTGCAGAGGTCTTGAAAAAGAAGGGCCAACACTGCAAATATTTACTCTTTGCATTAACTTAATGTAATTGTCAATAAAAGCCTTTGAAACTTATGAAATGCTTGTAATTATACTTCAGTCTACCATAGAAATATCTGACAAAAAGATCTAAAAACATTGTAGCAGCAAACTTTGTGAAAACCAATACTTGTGTCATTCTCAAAACATTTGGCCATGACTGTACAATTTGTTAAAACACTATAGTTATATTCTGGCATTGCAAATATGCACTTGCAGTTAGACAGCAATATTAATTTCCTTCAGTTATTCGTTTAGATTTGCCATGACAAGGTGGATGTTGTGCAGCCTTGTCCATGCTTTTACTCATGTCATTAAGCAGATTTGTTGATTCAAGTGTTTTGAGTCTTCATCTCCTGTGGCTTTTTTTTAATCAACTTTCTTAACAGCAGTCCTTTTAGAGGGGTGGGACAAATCTTTTACTTAATGTATCTTTTGCAAATCCGTCTTTTCAGGACCACAGCTACCATTTGTTGACTCCTACACTATCACTATAACTGTGAATAACACAGTAAACACAGTGCAACTGCAACAACTTATTGTTCACTTTTAACCACACTGATGTCTTGGAATGCCAATGTGTATAACCTGATTGTACAAAAAACGTTTTTCCATTGCAACAGGTTATGTATGTTATTTCTGACACTTGCTGTGTGCTCTCTCTTTACATATGTGACACACATTTGTATGTATGTAAAATAGGGGTCATTTTAGAAGACTTTTCAGCTTTATGCAGTTTATCATAATCAGAAATTTGCTGTCTGTTGGGCCAGGTTAAGGCATTGGATTGGTTTAGAAATGTGACATTCAGTGAGCTGTCTAATTGTTCCCACCCAGTTTTTTAAGCTAAATTCACTCATGGTTGTCTCCAGACATGAATATTATGTGGCTGACTCAGCAAGACTAAAAAACACCTTGTCATTCATATGCTGGTGAAGTTCCTCTTTCACGTCATTCCAACAAAATGCTCAGGATTTTGTGAATCAAGCAATTTATTAGAGTTGCAAGTTTGACTATTAATCTGAAGCAGTACAATATGGATCCACAAGACTCACTCATAAATGACTAGATACTGTTTGTCATTTGAATGGTACTTTTAAAATGATTATGGACATATATACCGCACTTATTATTTTACCATTTACAGACTATATTCTATGGAGTTTTGTTTGTGCATCCAAGTGCAGAAATTGGCTGCAATACTGCAGTTTCCTCTTGAGATCAATAAAACAGCAATCTTTCTATATGAAAGATACCTTTCAGAAAGAGGAAGGAAGAGAAGGACATGGACAATAAAAACTAAAAATATGCAAGAGACAGTAAAACTAAAATTGACATACCTTTAGTCTGACCTTTGGCCTCCTTGACTTCCTTCAACACTCCATCAATCTCCTCTGGGTTTTCTTGCTTAGGTGATAAATGCACAAGTTTCTCTTTCTGCATTCCTGCCTCTAAATATGGCACTTTCTCCTCTGCTATATTGTCCTTGGAGTCACTGTCTGCCTCCCCATCTAATAGAGCAGGTGGCAGCAACAGTGGTTCATTTTTGAGACTCTGATGAGTTCGATTGCTGCTAACATCACAGGTACAGTACTCAGTCTGTTGTATGCATTCCTCTGTGACTTCTGCATTACTGCGGTCATCTTGAGAAATATCTTCTTTTTCAAAATCCAAGTTTACTCTCTCTGGTCCATCACATGGGCTTGGGACACTATGAGTAACATCTGAATCACTCATCTTTTCCCCACTATCACCAGCATTCTCCTGTGGACTGCTTGCACTGTCATTATGTAATTCTGTATCAGCCACACCATGTGGCAGGCATCCTGATACACAATGGTCATCATTCAAGACTCCATTTTGATCTGAACTGGCAAGGTCCTTAAACAACATGAAACTCGTCTGTAAATTATCCACAGCGCTACTCTGTGAACCCAGGTTTGGTATCATCATGCAGTCAGCCAAGCTGCTGTCCACTCTGGACTCATCCTGGTGAGTGGAGTCCAAGAATTCGCTTTCCAAGGTCTGTCCACTTAAGATAGCATCAGACTCATTAAACATATCAGTGCCACTAGAATGCTGGCCACTTTCCCACTGGCTCTGAAACTCATCTAGGTCCTCAGAAGCACCCATCAAATCAGAGTCACAGTGGGCTGGATCACTGCTATCTGCAGAAGCCTGTAGTTTACTCTCAACTGACTCCATTTCACCTTGTACATCATTCTGCACGCTGTAGGTATTTAACATGTTCTGGCCACCAGTGTCAGTCTTGAAAGGGAAGCCATTAGTAGCACCCTTTGCAGATTTATTGTGCAAAGTGTCCACTGCTCCTAAGCTCTCATCTGGATGAAGAGAAACAAGGTCCATGGAGTCATCGATGGAGCTGCACTCCATGTATGGATCTTTATGAGTATGCACAACATCTAATAAAGGATCATCAATGACCCCAGTAGGTTCCATCAGGGTATGACCACACGGATAGTCTACCAGAGATCCTTGCTGACTAATACTGGCTTTATACAGGCAGCAATGGGTTGTAGCCCCAGACTGACACTTATTCTCCTTCTGGACATAATTCCTATGTGCCTCCAAAAAGGAAAGCTGGGGGTCATTAAGGATGTAGTAGTCTGTGCGACTGAGACCATGTCTGGCAACACCAAGGAGGAGGTCTCGGTCGTGCTTGCCACACTCCCACCAAACTGGAAGATACAAACTGGGTTGGCACAATTTAAGACGCTCACCCAGCTGAGGGTGTCTCAGCACCTGCTCCCGAACCTTCCGCAGCAGCTCAATACGATATAGTGTTCTAGCAGCACGTTCCTCTGTTATAGGCTCCACGAAAACTGTCTGGTCAAGTGAGCCTTAGGGGGGGAAAAAAAAAAAAAGAGTCTGGCATGAGATATTATTGACAGTACTCACAAATAAAGTGGGACCTCCTCTTTTTGAAACAAGTAGATACAACTAAGTCAATTAAGGCAAGATTCTTAGAAAGAAATTTGGGGGTTAGGCTTTCTATTTTCTCTTCTCTAATGGAAACAACCTTTCACGTAACATGGCAAAGATGAGGATAAACCAATGTTGACATCCATGCTTATAATTACTTCATAAATCACATTTGTCTAAAAGACACTTTCACATACACAAAGATTAGGGTCCAGTTTTGCCAGAAAAGGGTGAGATGAGTTATTGCCCTATTCAGAAAAGTGGGTTTTGTCAGTGAAAATATGTGTATTATTAATTTAATAAGATTCAGCTTAAGCTTCTCATCTGCCATAGCATGTCTGAAATCCTGCATTATGTGTTTGTATAGTTAGTTCTAGGTTCAACAGCAAGAATGTAAACCATGATTCTATTAGCAAAATACAAAGTGCATCAGTTTTACCAAGAAATTGGCTTTTTTCTGGGTTTTAGTTCAAAAGGTAGAACAAGGTACTGCATTTTTTAAAATATTTTGTGCACTAAAAATCCATTCAATCCCTCTAGACATTTGTGTTTCCAATACCTGCATCTTATTTTATACCACTGAATCATTCATTGTCTCAACTACCCAACACAAGATATGTTAACAGCTAGCTCAGAGTTCGGCATATTTATGAAAAGTGGTTTCTTTTAAAATATAAAAATTTTCCTTTTCTATTTTTTTGAGAAAAAATAACTGTTTGAAACCTGAAGAATTAGAACAGATTAAAAAAGGATGCTCTTGAAATGAAAGATGATGATTCTTTAAGTCTGAATTTAAAATCTGTGTTATCTATTTTTAAAACATTGATTTACAGTCTTTAATGTTTTTAAATTTTATGTAGGAATAAAAAAAAATCTAAACAATGAACTTGACAGAAATGTATGGTATATGATAGGTACTTTTGCACATGAGCCAATCGTTTTAAAGCAACATACCAGGAAATACGCATTACCTACAGCTAAACTGAACCTGAAAATTTAAAATGAAATTGGTCCTGGAAGACATAACATTACTTTTTAAAGTAGCGACTAACCTAATGCAATACTGATGCTGCATTATTTTGAAAAAGTATTGCCTGCTGCTGTCTGTGTAACAATGTACAAGCATGTACTACAGCCATCTGGTGACAGATAATAGGGAAGAAGTTAAGCAACTTTCTGCATAGCATTCAATCAAGTGAAAATAATTTAAAAAAATAATAATAATTATGTGGGCGGCATGGTGGCGCAGTGGGTAGCGCTGCTGCCTCGCAGTTGGGAGACCTGGGGACCTGGGTTCGCTTCCCGGGTCCTCCCTGCGTGGAGTTTGCATGTTCTCCCCGTGTCTGCGTGGGTTTCCTCCGGGCGCTCCGGTTTCCTCCCACAGTCCAACGACATGCAGATTAGGTGGATTGGAGATTCTAAATTGGCCCTAATGTGTGCTTGGTGTGTGGGTGTGTTTGTGTGTGTCCTGCGGTGGGTTGGCACCCTGCCCAGGATTGGTTCCCTGCCTTGTGCCCTGTGTTGGCTGGGATTGGCTCCGGCAGACCCCCGTGACCCTGTGTTCGGATTCAGCGGGTTGGAGAATGGATGGATGGATGGATAATAATTATACACTTAATCTGGGCGTCACGGTGGCTCAGTGGCAGCGCTGCTGCCTCGCAGTTAGGAGACCCGGGTTCACTTCCCGGGTCCTCCCTGCGTGGAGTTTGCATGTTGTCCCCGTGTCTGCGTGGGTTTCCTCCGGGTGCTCCGGTTTCCTCCCACAGTCCAAAGACATGCAGGTTAGGTGGATTGGCGATTCTAAATTGGCCCTAGTGTGTGCTGTGTGTGTGGGTGTGTTTGCGTGTGTCCTGCGGTGGGTTGGCACCCTGCCCGGGATTGGATCCTGCCTTGTGCCCTGTGTTGGCTGGGATTGGCTCCAGCAGACCCCCGTGACCCTGTGTTCGGATTCAGCGGGTTGGAGAATGGATGGATGGATGGATAATAATTATACACTTAATCTGGGCGTCACGGTGGCTCAGTGGCAGCGCTGCTGCCTCGCAGTTAGGAGACCCGGGTTCACTTCCCGGGTCCTCCCTGCGTGGAGTTTGCATGTTGTCCCCGTGTCTGCGTGGGATTCCTCCGGGTGCTCCGGTTTCCTCCCACAGTCCAAAGACATGCAGGTTAGGTGGATTGGCGATTCTAAATTGGCCCTAGTGTGTGCTTGGTGTGTGGGTGTGTTTGTGTGTGTCCTGCGGTGGGTTGGCACCCTGCCCGGGATTGGATCCTGCCTTGTGCCCTGTGTTGGGTGGGATTGGCTCCAGCAGACCCCCGTGACCCTGTGTTCGGATTCAGCGGGTTGGAGAATGGATGGATACACTTAATCCTGCATGTGCTGATGGATAAATTTTGACTATCACAGCCACACTGAATGCAAGGAGAGACATAAACGTGGTATGATGGTCTTTTGTGCATAATCACACAGCCAAGCTGAAAAGAACATGCAAGATGAAACCCAGTAACAGAAATCTGCAAATAAAGTATTAGTTTAGTTTTACCCCAGCTATTTGATATAGATATTTCAAAACGGTGTCATCTGGTGGAGCAGTGGCTAATGTTCATGCCGTAAGTCTCCTGGGGCTCATGTTTGGGGATAGTAAAAGGGGATGGATGTCATTTACTTCAAAAGACATAAATGACTAAATGCATTTATAAAATACAAGAAAATTGTCATATTTGGCTGTGTTTCTGGTCAGCTTAATGAAGGTTTCTATATGGGTTTAGGAACAAACGCTGGTTAGTGAAATGTGTTGTTTTTATGTAAAAGAAGAAAAGGTAACACAAAAGTAACATCCTGTTTACAATGCAATATATTTTATAATAATAAACTATATAACATGTTTAGTTACTTTATTCGCAAGTAATGTGTAATTTAAATATCCATCCATCTATTATAAAAACCGCTATATCCTAACTATAGGTTCATGGGTGTCTGCTGGAGCCAATACCAGCCAACACAGGGCGCAAGGCAAGAAACAAACCCCGGGCAGGGCGCCAGCCCACTGCAGGGCACACACACCCACACACTAGGGACAATTAAGGATTGCCAATGCACCTAACCTGCATGTCTTTGGACTGTGGGAGGAAACCGGAGCACCCGGATGAAACCCACGCAGACACGGGGAGAACATGCAAACTCCACGTAGAAAGAACCCGGGAAACGAACTCAGGTCTCCTAACTGCGAGGCAGCAGCACTACCACTGCGCCACTGTGCCGCCCTGTAATTTAACTAAGTTACTTTCAAAAGTAATGCTACCCAACACTGTTGGCACATGATGGACTTGAACGCTTTGTTATACAGTGGAACCTGGGTTTGCAAGCATAATTTGTGCTCGCAGTCCAAAACTCTCGTATATCAAAGTGAATTTCCCCATAAGAAATAATGGAAACTCAGATGATTTGTTCTACAACCCAAAACTATTTATATAAAAATGATTAATACAAAATATAAAGTAAAAATACATAAAACAAATTAACCTGCACTTTACCTTTGAAAAGAATCATGGCTGGTGTGAGTGAGTTTCTAAACTCTTGTGGAATTCCACCCAATGGGACGACACGCGGAAGAGCGTCCCAAAGCAATCGCAGTCTCTCAGGGCTGTAGCAGTTCGCCGTAAAAGCGAATCCGAAAAGATCACGGACATGCTATAAGCGCCTGCCGTCGATGGGTGATACAAGGAACAAGGAACATTATAAATGTGCAAGGCACAGTACTACTTGGGCACGGCCCTGCCTGACTGCTGTGTCTATGTATAGCAGAGTGGCAGATCCTGCTACAATAAATAACCGCGCTGTTGCTGTTTCAAGCTGAATAAAGCTGGTGTTGCTAAAATACTGAGACTCAGCTTTGTGTTTTGGGGTGCAAGACTGGGACTCGCACATCACAGCATATGCGCACACACACACATACAGTCACAATAATATAGTAAACAGTATACGCTCGTATGGATGTTGACTATATGTGTGAGGCATGCCGACTCAGATGGAGAATAGGAGACGGTTGCCCACAATCCCACAGCGAGAGAGAGAGAGAACCACCATCAGCTCAGCTGTGATCACATGACGCTCAGCAGACAAAGCATATACATACTATTTGCATTGCAAGACCTCGCTCATTTATCAAGTCAAAATTTATTAAAAAATTTTAGCTTGTCTTGCAAAACACTCGTAAACCAAGTTACTCGCAAACCGAAGTTCCACTGTACTTTTTAATACTCCGGAGTGCAATTGCAGTACTATTTCTCACATGAAGCAAGTATCTATCTCAGTAGTTTTTCCTTTATGTAAAATATTCTTGTGGCTGATACACCTTCCATGTTAGCTCAACAATTTTCTGGTAAGCATCATTTACAAATTGAGTCTCTAGTATTTTTGCAATGTTTACAAACATGTCTGATTTGTGCAGATTTTCCTTTACTCAGTATGATTTTTAACATTTTCTTCAATTCCTGTAATTTAAAAGAATAATGCCCCCCCCAACCCCCAAATCACATTTTTAAATGTTACCCCAGGTAATTTATAGTATAGGCTGAGGAAAAAAAACGTAATCTCTTGTTTTCCTGAAGAATGAAAAAATAGTCTGGATCAGTTGCAGTGTGCTATGAGTTTAAAGTGATCTTGTGTAGACCTGGTCTTAGTATGCATTTATGATAACAAAACTACGTTTTGCATCTCGCAATGCTGCAGTGTGCCCCAGAGCTGCAGAAGAGCAGTGAACCAAGACTAAAAGAGCTTTTACGCTCTTAGTCAGTTTGCTTTGTTTCGAATTGGAGGATGATTCATTGCTTTGTTTCAATTTTCAGTTAGTTTGGGTGTGCTTCACACTGTAAACTTTCAAGCAAACTAAATATATTAATAAACAGACCATGGGTGTGTCATGGACTTCTTTCATTGGGCAGAAACATTTTTCTTCCTGAGAAAAATATCATGGAGGAATGACAACAGTTAAATTCAGTGCATTTTCATAATATATTATATATATATATATATATAGATATATATATATATATATATATATATATATATATATATATATACATACACACACACACACACACAGTGGAACCTCGAAGTAATTCTTCCCCATAGGATTGTATGTAAATACAATTAATCCATTCTGGACCGTACGAGCTGTATGTAAATATATATATATGTTTTAAAGATTTCTAAGCACAAAAGTAGTTAATTATACCACAGAATGCACAGTGTAATAGTAAACTAAATGTTTACATACTTCTTCTATAATGTTTACTCCTTCTGCTTGGGCTCTCCCGCTCACTCTCTATCTCTCGCTCGCTGCACAGGGAGAGACTGAACATGTGCAGAAATCATTGGCGCGTACGATCCGGAAGGGAAAGTGGCTTGTTCGTCACCCGAGTGTGTGGTCGTGAACAGATGCAAAAGTTTGGCAACCTTTTCGGTCGTAACCCGATTTGTGCGTGGTCCGAGACGTTCGTGACCCGAGGTTCCACTGTGTGTATATATATATATATATATAGTCTCAACTCACATATCTACTTATCTTAACTCATGTAAATATTTCTTAATATGGAATGATCAATTAACATTACTAAATATAATTATGAACTGAAAAGAAATCCCAAAGCACACATTGCTTTCCTAGTATAAAATTGGGGGTTTCTTTCTCACCAGCTTTGTATATTAGATCAATCCAATGACAATTGAGTTTACACATTTTTTGTATTATTTTATTTTTAACATTGTCAACTGCTATAGACTGAAAATTGTGCAAGTTGTTTTATATACCTTTGTGCATATTCATTGTCACTTTTTCTTTTGTTTTTTAATGTTGCAATGTTAACCCCTGGACTCATTATACTGAGAAAAACTAATGTCACACCCATTGCTAAACTTTCAATACACCTAACAATATCTTTGTTTTCAATGAAAACACCAGTAATTTCATCTTTATATTTACACATTTTTACCTTCTTCTTTCTTTGATGGAAGATGACAGGAATTCCGGCACATAGCCACAAAGCTATGGAAATATCTCTCCAGACTCTGGTCAGTTTTCCTTTCTAAACGAGCGAAAGACCGGAACTGCTTCCAGTCAAATGTCTTCTTGTCTGGGTCATATATTACTCCAAAGGAAGACACTGTTCGGTAGAAGTCTGCCTGCTCCCTCCTTGTCCACCTACAGGAAGGAAAAATATGCAGTGTGAATAATCTTGAACAATCTTGTGAAAAACCGCCCTTAGCTATTAATCATGAGAAAAATTCACATAAAACAAGATTTTGTCAGTAATGACTTTATCATTAACAATGACATATTACTTAATAGGCTTCAGTAGTACAGGGTCATGTGTAATTTTTAGATCTGTTTTTAAAACAGTTTGTTAAACAAATGTCAGATGGATAAGCGAAAGTAGACTACAAACATTAGAGAATGTTTAAATGATTATATTAAGCAATAATGTAATTGTTTAATGTTAAAGTTACTGCAGGATGATAATTAATGATTGTAATTTTAAAATGATAAATTACTTTTACTAGGTACTATCAAAATACAGTATTCTAATGATTTTATGTGTTTAATGTGTTTTCACTTGACTTATCGATACAATGCGGGAAAACTTTTAATTATGTATAAGGGTTTCAAAAGCACCTGTTTTGTATTTCCATGAAGAGAGAATCTGGCTCCACCACCCTTCTCCTTATCTCCTCTGCTAAGTGCCAGCATCCATGGCTGTCTGGCACCAGAAATTCAGGGCGAATAATCTCCTTTCGATTAAACCTCTGATAAGCAGTGATGAGGCGTCGTAGGCGTGCAGTCAGTGCTGAGCCAGCTGGCCAGATAAGTCTGTCCTGATCTGAGATTTCCAAGGCTTCAAACAGAATTGATTGTTAGATGCATTAGAGAAAAAAAAAACCAACAGTAAATCATTTTGGAAATTATGTCCTAATGTGTCTTTCAGTAAAATCTACAAAAATAATGTTCTGAATGGTTGATAGGACTCTGGTGGATGTGAATGGGAACTTGGGAAAGTGAGATGGAAAAAGGCTGCATTCACAACCTGACTGCATCAGTAACCATTGAGGTTGCACACTAAGTTAAGAGGTAGGCGGTCCCCGATATTGTTAGACCTTCATTACTGGTCAGGGACTTGAAACAGGGAAAAACAAAAAAGATATTAAAAAGACATTTTAAAAGCTGCAAATGGTTTACTAAACAAACTTTTAACACTCTTACCTGTAGAAACACAGTTTGCTTTGTCTGAAGATTCGCTGAAGACCGAAGTGTCTTCCTAAGGAAAAACAAACGTGATTCTATCTCCTGCTAGTCAGAGCCACATTAATACAATTAAAATGGATAAATATAAATCTCTTACAGAATTTAATTAAATGTAGAGAACTACTGTTGAGGCATTTTATACATCTCACATTTTAAGTTTTTTTTTGTTTGTTTTTTTTAGGAACCACTGAAAATTTTAACAACTAGCACATGAAAAGATTTGCTGTAATAGTATTTCAGTTTTCTGTAACATTTTTTACATCTTGAACCAACAACAGTGAATTAAAAAAGAATATTTTGAGAAAACCACACTTTACCAGGTAAAAGCAAAGCATCAAGTTTACTTCTATGCTTAGAGTAAGATTTGTGAATAACTGGATATGCTATTAAGTACAGCTCTGAGGCTATGAATGTCTTTCTGTTGTTTCAGTAGTACTGTGAAGAAACGGTACAGAAAATTGGATAATGTGCTCACTGCTTGACCTGTTTGGTTTTGTTTTGGCGAGCAGCAGACCAGGATGACTGAGACGCTGGGGATGTTAAACTAACCTGACTTGACAGTCATGGGACTGCACTGTGACCGTACCTGACTCTCTAGGATTATGTAAATGATTGCTAAACTGAATATTGCTGAGAAAGTCATATAGTGTGATGTGGCTTAAGAAAAGGACTTTCTCCATTCTTACCGCCTCTTTGCAACACAGCTTTATACTTAGAGAGATTTGAAAAGAAAAAAAAAAACAAAATCAAACAATGTGTATGTATACACCTTCTGATTTAATGCACAAAGTTTATTGCTCTCCACTGACAAAATCAAATGAGGCTCAGCATACTGAAACAAACAATACCACTTAACTGGACAAAATAATGTAATATATTCCTATAATTTTCCCAGCTGGAGGAATAAAATAACTGACAAGAATTACTACACAGGGTGAATAATTAGGCAAGTGCCTCATTTCATGGAAGTGATTTAGAATATCTATGTACAACTTTCTGCCTGTAGTAAGAAATGCACAGCAGCAACATTCTACTGCTCTACAAAACTAACATGTACCAGATTAAAAAAATCACTTACTTCCTTGATACCTTTTTCACAACCAATGTCAGGCTTGCTTTCTAGGTCCTCTTCTTTACAAGGTTCACTTCAAAATAAAATAAAAGATGTTAATCATTAACTTTATACATAACAAAGAGTAATTGTTTGTACATGCACAAATAATTGGGGTAAGGTGAATAACCCAGTTAAAGCAGAAACTTGTTTTTTAATAACCTACATTTACATGAGCCAGTAATCATTTGGAGGTGTCCTTTGGCAAAATGCTGCAACGTCATTAAACTGTACAAAAACAGTTAAATGTCATTGACCACTGTGAATTTGAAAATAAGCATGATGCCTGTTATAATTTTCTTGTGTTTAATAAATATGTTTAGTCATATTGATGCTTTATTTATAGGTTAGTGTTGACGGATTGCTTGCAGTACACTCTACTCTACTTGGCTGTGTGATTGAGCCCTGCATAGGACCTCTTGCCTTACATTCAGCTGAAATAATAATAACAAATTACTTGTGTGGTACCTGGCTGGGGTTCATGCCCGGCTGGGATGCCCAGGAGGACCGGAGGAGGGCATGTGTCTCCTCCAGAACACGAGGGGGCGTCCGCCCTGGTTGCTTTGGGGGCCACGGGTGCAGAGCTTGGAAGCTCTACCCTGTAGGGGCCCGTGGTCACCGCCAGGGGGCACCCCGATGCCTTGGGAGCCCTGGACCTCAGCACTTCCGCCACACCCGGAAGTGCTGGGGGGGAAGGGGATTGGGGACACCCGGAGGACTTCCGGATACACCGCCAGAGCTTCCGCCACACAGGGGTGTGGCTACAGAAGCTCCTCAGGATGCACCTGGAGTCCATCTGGGGTGTATAAAAGGGGCCACCTCCCTCCAGTCATTGGCAAGAGTCAGGTGGAAGAAGGACGGAGCTCAGAGGAGAGGAGTGGAGGCGGACCAGAGACTAGAAGGCATTGTGTTTTGTGGCCAAGGACTTAAGGGGTGATTGGTGCTGCGGCACTGGGTATTGTGCACTTATAATACTGTAAATATGTATAATAAACGTGTGTGTGGTGAAACCAACGTGTCTACCTGTCTGTGTCCGGGCTGTTCCCCACACTTGTTAGTTTAATAAATAACTGGACTACATAACATGTTACCCAACTGCTCTCACTAGATTGTATTTCTGAGCTTAACATTGCACATTTAGCTGATCACCATAATTTTAGCGATTTCAGAAACATTGAGACAGATTATTTCAGACAGGAGAAAGAACAATGCAATCAATCATCTGAACATTTGCCTCTGGAAATTCATTCACAGACTACTAAATCTTTTACATGACACAATCAGATTATTTGTGAAGAAATCTACCTCTGTTAACCAGGTTTCTTGTAGGCCAATGACCCAGTTTCTCTAATTGAAAAAAGGGTTTACATGGCATGAATTATCAGGTTATTGAAGTACTTGTAAATGTGCTAAGGTACAGCAGCAAATGAGAAGTATTTTCCTCACCGTTCCATGTCTGCAACTCCCTCTGAGCCTCCTTGCTCTGCTGACAGGGCCTTCTCATCTGGCATGCCAACTTTCTCCAGAAAACAAAGTTTAGTGTCTGCTCTCATGGCATTGTACCTCTCATAACCTGAATATCAAAATCAGTTTAGAAAGACAATGAAAGTTCCAGTTTACGTTTTGGTAAAGAAATAAACGTGACCACATTTACAAAAGCTGATTTTTCTATGTAAAGAAAAAAGTAACAGATTTTAAATGTAAGCACTTATGCATTTATCTATCCGCTTATTTTCTAACCTACTTATCCAATTCAGAGTTGTAAAGACTCAATGCCTGTACCAGTATTTTAGAACTCAAGGCAGAAACCAAGCCAGGACACAGCTCCAGTCCTCCACAGGGGATGCCCATACACACATACACACTCATACATGACAATTTAAGTTCCCAATTAGTTAGTCAGTCAATTTCCAACCCGTTATATCCTAACACAGGGTCACGGGGGTCTGCTGGAGCCAATCCCAGCTAGCACAGTTACCTTAACCTTAACGTCTTTGGAATGTGGGATAAAAATCCATAAAGACATGGGAAGAATGTGCAAACTCTACACAGTGTACACAAAATACAATCATTGGCATTTATTGCATCTAAATCATATTTAACATTCAAAAAAAAGATAATTATCATATAGGCATATTTAAATTTTGAGCTGTAATAGTAACATATGTTTCTATTTTCTGTCCTCTGTTGTTTGTAGAGATATTGTGAATTATGTAATATTTTTCAGAGTAATAATTGTACTGACAGAATGATTTTCAAGACTCTATGTGAATATAACATTTCTGACTGAAAACAGAAAAAACTATCAGCTTTCTAGTAAGAGACATTGATGTTCACCATTCTTGCTTCTACAAAAAATTAATCAATTACTCTCAGGATCAATTAAGGAAAAGGAGGAAGAAATTTTCCATATAAAAGCAATGCCTCAGGGAAACAAAAGACCATTTAAACAAATTCACTCAAACATTTAGGTGTTTTAATGCTTAATAGTACTAAATAATCCTTTTCAAGAATTATAATGCACTTTAGCACATAAAACAACTAACATGCAAACGCTTTATTCTGTTCTTTTTCATGTGAACTATTTTCTATAATCATGAATTTCTGCATTTATATTATTTCTATCCCAACATCAAACCTGTAAGAACACATTTACAGGAATAATGTTTGAGCTCTGAACAGACAAAAAAAGACTGCAACACCAGAATAAATCTTTAAGACTTCTCTTGATATCTTCTCCGGATCTGCAAGTGCTTAACATATGTCTACTATACAATATTTACCACACCTCAGGCATTTTTACCATGTTTGTGGACACCAATTAATAACGACTTGTCAGCGCCTGCATCCCACCAGTGTGCTGGAATCTCCATGTAGTCAATATCTGGGAGAACGACATCTAGTTTACTGTAACAGAAAACATGCGCAAATAATAAAATCAAGGTTGTTCAGCATCAGGGCACCAACTTAACAAATGTTAAAATTTTCCTACTTTGTACTATATATAGAAATACAACAAATTAGAGACAAGAAAAATGTTTTGAAATAAAGCAGTTTGAGTGTTTATATCAAAAATGTTAAAATACCAGCCACCAGGCTTTAGCATTACCATTTAATATCATAGTCCTTCCTCATCATTTTCATATCTCATGCTACCATTATTCATTACCCTTCACTTATTTCAGCATTTACACTACTTATATCTGATACAGAATTATTGCTTGAGTAACAAACTATTTTTCATCAACTAGAGCTCAAAGGTACACCTCATTTTTTTTGTCTGTATTTTTTAATAATGGATTATAATCTAGGCATCATTTAAGCAATTTTTATTTCAGCAATACATGATAAATACGAGGTGAGACACAAGAATAACTGGACTGGGCTTGGCACTTTCCTGGAAAACTGTCTGGAGTTCGGCCGGACGTGAACCATAGAACTATATCCCCTCCTACACACCCTCTCAAACCGTCGACCACCTAGGTATATCCTGTGAATAGCCCGGTCAGTATTTGCACAACAATCTCTACACAAGTTGCCGCAATAACGTCTGGTGAAAATAAAAAATTGAACAGTGAATCAACATCAAATTTCTCGCAAATTTTCTTTTTTTCCCTCCATAAAGCACTTTTTTAATGACAAAAACATTCCTGTCCTCAATCATCCTCCCTATTTGCCCGATTTAGCTCCCTGTGATTTTTACTTGTTCCTGAAAATCAAAAGTGACCTGAAGGGAACACATTTTTCTACAATGGATGAAGTGAAGACAAAAACAGCAAGTCGGTTGAAGAGCCTCAAGCAAGAAGTCTTCCAGCACTGTTTCAATCAAAGGAAGATACGTATGGAGTGGTGTAGAGATCGGGAGGGGGAGTATATAGAAGGTGACAATGTTTAGAATGCTGTAAGTCATCAATAAATATATATATATATTTTTTTTTACTAATCCAGTTATTTTTGTGCATCGCCTCATATATTTCATAGAAAAACAGACGTTCTAGACAAAAAATTTTTAAAACCAAATTAAGAGAGATTAATGATTCCAGAGTGAATGTTGAAAAAGAAAATAATGAATTTATGTAATAAAAATACTAAGAAATAGCCTAAAATCTATTACTTTTGATTAATTCTTATCCTCTTTAATAAAATCCCTGTGTGCGTCCAGGTGTCCGTGTGTGTGTGTCTTCTGGTGAAGTGCGCATGCACGGGGCACAGTGCGATGCGCGATATTACTGTCAGAGAAAGTTACAGGCATTTTACGGAAATACAAACCAGTATTACTGCGAGAGGAAATTAAAGGTACACAATACAGTGACTCATATTACAGCCACATAATAGCCAGTATTACTGTCAGAGGAGATTAAAGGCATATTACCGACGCGCACGCCTGTATTACCGCCAGAGAAAATTAAAGGTATATTACGGACATACAAGCCAGCGGACGTACAAGACAGTATTACTGTCACAGAAAATTAAAGACACACAATACACGGAGGCAGCCCACGAAGAACGGTCAGCTCAGCAAGTAAACATCAACAAAAGAAAGGCTGAAAGAAAGAAAAATACGACCAACAAAAAGAATGAGGTCAAAGTCCCTTGCCATTTAATATAGACTGTACCTACTAATATTTATGCACTACTGTTCTAGCGCCCGTTATTGTAACGGGCTAAATGACTAGTTAATCTATAATTCCAAACCATCTGCATTTCATCTCTTCATATTATACAGCCAAACTAAATTTCTTGAAGCCTAAAAATGCTAGAAAATATATGGCAAAATTTGTCTCAAAACAGTAAGTATACTACATTCCTGTAATAAATACTGAACAATCATAACTGTAATGGATGCTTCCTAAAGTCAGTCTCAAGATAATACAGCTTTTCCCAAACTTATTTCAATTAGTGCTGCTTATTATTATTATTACTATTATTTCTTTAGCCATTATAACATCCTTGCTTCTACCTAAACATGTCTTGCTTCTCAGTGTACATTTGCCAAACGTCTGATTGACATGAACCATAAGGCAACCTAAAACCTCAGTCCTGCCTCTGTGGGTTCATGTATGACATGACAAATGTGTGCTTTTTCCAAAAGGCTCATTAGCACGTAATAGTATATTACAAGGATATCTTCTGGTTGTTTCAAAATGGTTTAAGTAGGAGCCACAAGGAAGTTTAAAGAACATTTTAAGCATAATGTTTGCAGTATGATAGAAAGCATAAAAAAAAGTCAATAGTTTCCTAACCCTTCATCTCTCCCTGACAGGTGTTAATGTATGTAATATGCTAAATGTTAATTGAGTTAATGTAGATATAATGAACAGCCTTCCAATTTTTTTTTTCCTGTTTCAGAGTATTCCTATAATTATTAACAAAAATCTTAAACAAAAAAAACCTTGATTCTGTTATCAAAAAGTCAACACATCAAAGAATTACAAAAATCAAAAGTAGAAGGTGGCATGGCACTGCCTGACTTTCATCTATACCTCTGGATTGTGAATATTTGTAATTTAAGATGACAGAAAAAAGTCAGGGCTGAATACACACATGCCTTTTTGGATCTGGAAAGAAAATCTTGTAAAAGGTTTTTCCTTTATACTCTTTTTTATTTGCCAGTCATTAATAATTATTGTCAATTTACTAGTAAATAGACTGTGCTTCACTCATTCAAAATTTAGAGCCACCATGTGGAAAACACTTTAAGGAACCGACACTGCTATTTGCCACTCCATTACAGGATAACTTTACATTCAAGTCCTCCCTCAACCATACAGTATTTAAGTCTTAGAAGACACCATGCATCTCAAACTTCAGAGATCTTTATATTGATAATATGTTAGCACCTTTTGATCAGTTGTGTTGTATTTTTCAATTTACAGTACAAGCAGGAACTCAGTAAAAAAAAGAATTTGCCAAAAATTCCTAATCCAACACAAAAAAAATCATACTCGAAAATATGTTAACTATCAAGGAGAAGAATACTAGCAGCATTTCCAGACTTGATCAAAAACTGACACAGTGCTCATCTTTTAGATAACCTTCAGCAATCCTATGAGACCTTTCTATTAATATCTCATTGAAGGAGTGGAATTCAATAATTTGCAACATTCATTCTTGTTCAGTTTGTGCAAAACACATTAAGGATACAACTGCCTCACAATTGGACTCTAGTAGTGAATCATTAAAATAACTGCAAAATCTTGTGATTAAAAACCTTACAGTTAATAGATCAGTATTCAGGTTGTACATGAGGACTAAAGTGAATTCCAACTAAGCTTAAAAAAAAATAATGCAAATTTATAAATAAGAAAAAATACCCAAAAGCATTTATATGCCCCAGGTGGTACTGTTGACACACTTATCAGAAAACCACCAAGACAATTCCAGGAAAAGTTTGTTCTTCAAACCATTATGTGAAACATAAAGACTATCAGTTATTCTTTAAAGCTATTTATTTTGCAGCCAAACAATGCTGACACAAGATTCACATCTCTGAACAAAGTTTAAGAAAAGGATTGAGAAAAATTGTGTTACCTTGCAGAAATGTCTTCTAATGCTTTGTCTGCTGCCTCCCCAAGTATTTCTGACTTCAAGTAATACAGCATTCTGACTCTAAGTAAAACCCTGCAAGATCATCAAAAATCAGTAACTAATGTGTATGTTTACTGAAAATGTTTTAACAATGATAATTATTTTTATCTTTACATAGAAGATATCACATTAAAATGCTATATAAGCATTACAAAACATCATAGAAATTAACGTATTGACAACAAACAGCACATAGACTAAACTCTAAACACTTAATATGAGCCACAGCACTTATGAACATACATACAGTGGTACCTCAGTATACGTCCTTAATCCATTCCAGATCCTTGGACTTATACCAAACAGGACGTAAACCAAACAAATTTTTCCCATAAGAAATAATGGGAAAATGATTAATCCGCTCCCATGAAAAAAAATCCTATTGTTATTGGCATATTATACATTGATGGGGTTGTATAAAATAATTTAAACACTGCTTAATACTAAAATACATAAATACAAAAGCAGTTAGATGAAATAAATGAAAATTTAACCTCCCTTTACTTTTTAATAACGTCTTTGTTTTTCACAATCGTAGATACCATCGTTCTCGGCATATGGTATGCAGCAGCCAAGTCCCAGCTACGCATGCCACTTTGATACTTTTCAACAATCAATTCAAATTTACGCGAAAAAACACAAAATCACGTGAAAATTCACAGACAGTTATAGCACGGGTTGTTCACTGAATGCTAGCAACTGGCGTACTGACGCTCGTGGGCAGTCGTGACTTTGTCTCGAGAGTGGTAAACAAGGGTGGCGCGTGATGTTCTAGCATGCGAGTCGTATTCCAAGCAAAATTTTTCGAGTCCAAACAGGACGTATACCAAGTTGGACTTATTCCAAAGTGGACGTATACCGAGGTACCACTGTACTTCAGTAAAAATAAATAATGCTACTGTCAAAAGTTTATAAGATATAAATAATACAAATAATATTGTTTGTTTAAATAAATGATGCAATGTATTCCAGGATTTATATTACACATAAAATAAAATACTTAATACTTAAAGTCCCATATGGTATAACAAAACTGTCAGGTATATTAAAGGCCTAGTTTCTTTGATCGTGAAGCTAATAATCTAACTGTATCTAGAGGGTAAAAAAAAATATATATATATACACACGTGTAGAACAAAGTCCAGTAGAAAGCACCATTAATTTCATTATAAGTAAAGTTTATTACAGAAAATGTTTTTAATGTTTTCAAAAAAAGGAAGGACAACAAGCCCAATTACCATAAACACTCGTACTTAGAAAAGTGGGTACTGCAAAGAGATCAGCACCAAAGAAAACTAAACAATAAACAAATCATAAAAATTGCAGGAAATTAAAGGACAGAATTATAAGTGAGAATGCTAAACAAACATTGTCACAATTAAGAGAACGGCTAAGGCAGGAATCATATGAGTGAATGAACAGAGGTGGTTACTGCTTTAGTATTATTATTATTATTATTATTACATAAACTATATAATGGAAGGCACATGTGGACAGGCATATGGACCAGGATCTAACAAGAATCGTTATCTGGCTGAGAGGCCAGTGCAATAGAAGAACTGGGGGAGTCAAGTCGGCTGAACATTTTCTCCCCCGATACACCAGATGGCAGTATCCCTGAGTTGGGATCCCACACAGACAACTACAGAGCATGCGGAGATTTGTAGTCACATGGGGCAGCCCTAATGAGTTCTGTGGGGGCCACCAGGGGGAGCTGCAAGGATTCACAGTCCTTACTTTCTAAGGCCTCCAGTCAACCCGGAAGCACTTCCAACAGGCTATGCCCTTGCACCAGAAGCACTCCTAGGTCTAGGCTAAAAGAAGCTGCCCAATCTCAGCCAGGGAGTAGGAGTCAAGTGGAAGAGAACGAAGCTTGTCTGGAAGAGTGGAAGGTGAAGCAAATCGATTGGTGTGAGAATTGCAAAATCCTTTGTAAGGTATTTGAATGCAAATAAACCCTTTTATTATATCAGGACTTGCGTCTGTTCAATTGTGCCTGGGGTGCTGCAATGCCCCCTATTGGTCACAACTAATTTGCAAATTGGATGCAAATAACAAAAGCAAGCTATGCCAAAAGTGAAAGTATATAACAAAAATCATCCCTCAAAGTGTGGTTCTATCATGGATAGTAATGGACTACAGAAAGCAGTAGTTAAACTATACTACAATAAATAGTACATATGTATTTAACCTTTAGTTTTTCTTTTGAGAATACCAAAACTCAAAAAATAGTAGTAGTGTGTGAAGTAGAGAGAAATTTTTACTCACTTGTCTGACTAACATGAAATATAAAAGAACAGGCTTATTTTACAATTCTTATTTGTTATAATTCTAATGCCCAATTTATTACTTTGTAATGCATTTACACAAATCATTTTGCAAGTAAGAATGCAGCATCATTTAGGGGAAGGTCAACAGTCCTCTGTGTAAAATTTACTGTAATTATCACAAAAGACAAGAAGCTTGTTTTTATTATATATACCTGTTAGGGTTGTGGAGCGTCTTAAAAGTTCACATCATCTCTTCAAAACTCAACAATGTTTGATACTATCATTGGGGCATGGTTGGAGAGATTACGAATAACGGACTGCTCTATCCATGTATTGTGGAAAGCATCAACATGGGGTGGTGGGAGACTGGTGTGCAGGTGTTTTAACTTGGGACGTAGGAGTTAGTTTTGGTGTCCCAAAGACTGCTGCAGCTCAGAGCACGTGGCAGTATTTGGTAATGTTATTAAAATGATGCAAAGGTGATTTGGTTCAAGTTTATTTAAAATTTTTACAAATCATGATGCCGTATTGGCACAAAACTCTGAAAGTAGATCTGCCTCATAAAATGGATTTGAATAAATGTCTACCAACAGGAAGCTAGAAGTTACTAATTACTTTTACTCACTCAAACACTGCACCCTTAGTTTTTCTTTCTACCATCTTTTGAACAAAAAAAGCAACTTGGCATGCAAGCCTGACAGCTTTCTTGTGAGGCACACGATTAAAAAAGTGACTGCTGCAGTTTGCCGCTTTGATGAAATTTCTGAAAATGTCTGGAGCCAGTCAATGATGTTTATTTACATCAGTGAAGTGCCCAGCCAATAAGAAATGGACTACATCATTGATAATTTGATTAATACTTTTTTCTTATTAGTGAAATCATCAAAAAAATGTTTGAAAACTAATCTAAATGTATCAAAGAAATCTTATTCTGAATCAAAAAGAATGATCCAAATGTGTAAAAACTTCATCTTTTTACCTTGTACTCATTTGTGAACTTCAACAACTTTCAGCCAAAGTCTATTCATATTTTTGTTGCACAGAAAAACGTATAGCTTTCTGTCCAGTGCAACAAAGCAGCTTTTTTCTTCTTAGACTAGACCTGTTCTTCATCGAGGGGACTCTCATATTTAAACTTTGACTAATAGGAGTTTATGCATCCTACACAAACTGATGCAGTCAAAGTATAAGCAGAAAAAGGTGCACTATGTGCATTGTGTCTGAGTCTGGCTGTTGCCGAATGGGAAAGTTGTAGAGAGTTTTGTGCAGAGAAACTGCATGCAATTATGTTAGCATGTTGAACAGAGTAATTTCTCTGCTAGAGGCTTGGGCATGTAATGTCACTGTTGTCTTTCGCATGAATTTGAGCACTATGATGCCAAGTGTTTCACTTAGGATTTTAATGATCAAACAATTGCTATTACTGACCAGATGTTTGTTAACTCACAAAAAATCAGTTTATAAAATGAAAGATTAGCTGCACAGTACAAAGTTAATAAATAAGTAATAAGCTTAGTACTACAATTAGCTATAAGGTTGGTTGAAAATGAATAGTCTAGCAAAACACACAGAATGCTGACAGGTGATAGGTTCAGTGTAGGTGTAGGCAATAAAGGAACACAGTAGATGCCCTGATTAGTGTTGTTATGTTTTGTGAAGAGGGTTTATTTAATATATGCTTACTACATTCATCCACGACATGCAGTGTCAGCTTTGAATGTATTCTTAATCCCAGAGCATAAAAACTATAACCGGTTCTTAGTATGTACACACTTTGCTCATGGCTATTTGCACAGCTAAAGTTTGCTCTTTGGAAAGTATAACAAGCTCTGTGAGGCAAAGGTTAAAAAAAAGGATAGAAATAAGGAGGTGTGCAGAACATAAATAAAATTTACCCCCCCCCCCCCACATTGGGCCCATCCTCCGGACCATGAGAGGGCAGCCGCCCTGGTTGGTATGGGGGCCACAGGAACGGAGCATGGAAGCTCAACCCTATAGGGGCCCGTGGTCACCGCCAGGGGGTGCCCGAATGCCTGAGAAGCCCTGGACATCAGCACTTGTGCTTCCGGGTGCTCATGTAGCACTTCCGCCACACCAGGGAGTGCTGCACGAAGCTCATCAGGAGGCACCTGGAGCACGGCCGGGTGAGGGGCCACCTCTCTCCATTCGTCAGCTGGAGTCGGGTGGAAGTAACTCGGATCAGAGGAGTGGAGGCGGTGAAGGAAGGCAAGATTGTGAGAGGCCTGGACTGAGGGTGTGTGGTGCAGGGGCACTGGGTTGTGTGCGGTAACTGTAAATATTGTACATATGGCGAATAAACGTGTGTTGGTGACTAAACCATTGGTGTCCACCTGTCTGTGTCCGGGCTGGTTCCCACAGAAGCTAGAGCCTATCCCAGTAATAACTGAGTGCAGGGCACAAACACCACATGGACAGGGCACCAATCCTCTAAAGGACGAACACACACACGCTCACTAAACCAGTTTAGAATCACCAGTTCACCTAACCTTTGGACTGTGGGAGGAATCCAGAAAACCCAGAGGAAACCCACACAAGCACGGGGCAAACATACAAGCTCCATGCATGGAGTTAAGACATAAACAGACGGGAAGCACTTGATTATTTTAAACTTAAAAATGATTACAACAAAACTAGTAGATTTATGAAGAGGACAAACATTTCTATTTGACATAAATATAGTCTTGGTTGTCAAAGCTCAAATGCCAAATGATAGTCAAAGGACATCATATCTTTGATTGCCGGTACAACAAATAGGTCTGAGTAGGCATCAACCACAGCACCCACTATGGTCATTGCTGATCTTATAAAAAGAATGGAGATAAACGCCATCAACTCAGAGAGGGAGAGGCAAGTTCGTTGTACCACATGAATGTCATGACAGAGTAAAACTGAATAATTAAAAAAACAGTGCTAACTTTTAATAGTAAAAATAGTAATTAGTAAAATTTATGTACACCGGGTGTTGCAGATTCAGATCAAATGCAAGTTTTTATTATATTATAGTAATAATAATAGCAGCTCACTAGTCATAATGCGGTGCACCCAGACTCGATCTCGCAACCTTTTGGTTATAAGGCAGCAGTTCTTACCTCTGTACCATCCAAGAATAAATGTTAACTTTCTGTAAATTGACATTTGAAATTGGGTTTTTAATTTATGGACTGCAACATGTAAACTGAATGATTTTTTTTTCTTTGGTTATATTCTTGAATAAAAGCGCACGTTTATTTGACATTTGGACTAAAGTCTTCTCACATTATACACCTCACATCATTATTAGTAATAACATGGAATATGTTTCTGTTTTAGGTATGTGTTCAGCCTTTCTTACCTCGTATTTCCTGTATGTGTTCAGCCTTTCTTGCCTCGCATTTCCTGTCATCCTACATTTACACAGATCGTGGCAGACACAGAACACACATGAAATGCATGTATTCCAAATAACAATATATTATTTACCCAATACAACTCCAGGCACCTCACACCCAGATAAACACACTTGAGCTCTGAGAATTTTGTGACTGACTTCAGCTCCATCGGTGGGGGATGGGATAGCAGGCTGCTTGCTGCTTGTGATGATCAACATATGTGCAAATCAAAAGACACTGATGGAGAATCAAAAGACACTGATGGAGAGGTGCGAAGGAATTTAAGGTGACCAGGGATTACGATTTTTTTATAGGCTTCAGGGATTCTAGTGTTAACCCTCAACTCTCTCTGTCTCTTGGTACAGTATATATTGTGAGCAGGGGGGCTAAACGCACCCCTAGAAGACACGGACGCTCCTAAAAAAAACTCTCTTAAAAAATGCTCATAGACTACCTTCACATTGCTCCCTTACTTGCTGGGCTTACTTGCAGCTGCTCTGTCATGTGATATGCTTCTCACACGACATAAGCATACTTAAAAGCCTGAACAGCACCTGTCCTTTTTGGCTAATTGCTTTGTTTCTCTCTCCTCCTCCCACAGACATCCTCTGCTCCTCTTGGGGGTCCCGCTCCCATTGTGCTCCCCTATGATGTTTGTCTACTCTTTAATCGAGAATTAACTGCTCATTTTACTTCTGAGACATGTTTGTTTGAAGTGTTTGAATAAAGTTCCTGTCTCTACAATCTCCTGTGTTTCTGTGCAATTCTGTGACCCAAACGTGACAAGATAAAGAAAGTTATACAGTAATCCCTCCTCCATCGCAGTGGTTGCGTTCCAGAGCCACCCACGAAATAAGAAAATCCGCGAAGTAGAAACCATATGTTTATATGGTTATTTTTATATTGTCATGCTTGGGTCACAGATTTGCGCAGGAACACAGGAGGTTGTAGAGAGACAGGAACGTTATTCAAACACTGCAAACAAACATTTGTCTCTTTTTAAAAAGTTTAAACTGTGCTCCATGACAAGACAGAGATGACAGTTCTGTCTCACAATTAAAAGAATGCAAACATATCTTCCTCTTCAAAGGAGTGCGCGTCAGGAGCACAGACTGTCATAAAGACAGGAAAGCAAACAAATCAATAGGGCTGTTTGGCTTTTAAGTATGCGAAGAACCGCCGGTACAAAGCTGTTGAAGGCGGCAGCTCACACCCCCTCCGTCAAGAGCAGGGAGAGAGAGAGAGAGAGAGAGAGAGAAAAACAAACAGTCAAAAATCAATACGTGCCCTCCGAGCTTTTAAGTATGCGAAGCACCGTGCAGCATGTCACTTCAGGAAGCAGCTGCACAGAAGGTAGCAACGTGAAGATAATCTTTCAGCATTTTTAGACGAGCATCCGTATCGTCTAGGTGTGAGAACAGCCCCCCTGCTCACACCCCCTACGTCAGGATCAGAGAAAGTCAGCGCAAGAGAGAGAGAGAGAGAAAAGTAAGTTGGGTAGCTTCTCAGCCATCTGCCAATAGTGTCCCTTGTATGAAATCAACTGGGCAAACCAACTGAGGAAGCATGTACCAGAAATTAAAAGACCCATTGTCCTCAGAAATCCGCGAACCAGCAACAAATCCGAGATATATGTTTAAATATGCTTACATATATAATCCGCGATAGAGTGAAGCCGCGAAAGGCGAAGCGTGATATAGCGAGGGATCACTGTACTGAATAATGGGGGTGGAAGCATGCGGTTTACCTACTTGTTACAGTGCTGCTTCAGATGTTTCTTGTAGCTATCATCACAGAGTACAGTCTCAGGATTGCAGTTTGCTAACCAGTCAGCATTCTTTATCTCAGGAAGTGACATCTGGTTCTTCATCTTTTTTCCTTTACGCCCTCGTGGAACTGGCGCAGACAGACCTACAAATACGTTTTTTGTGAAAAGTAAATTTGGTGTGAGGAAGCAAATGAACTTAGTATTAAATTTAATAATAGTTTACCTAAAAGAAAACCAAACCAACATATTAGGAAAAAAATGCATCTTTCTGATAAAGAAGTATATATTGCAACTTGCAGTTTTATGATCATTAGCAGTGTCACAAGGTTGATACTAAGACATTTATTTTAGTGGAAAGAAAACATTTACTTGATGTAATGAGCTCTCAGTAAATCATTACAATATTCATAAAGGACCAAAACTGCACATTTTTAGCAAGTGATACAAGTTTAAATGAAGCCAAGTAATTATTATACAACCATATTTTTGACAAAATCTACTTATGTACACAAGCCCAGTTTTGTCCATTCAGCAGTTATACTCATTTTGGTGTGAACTTTCACAATGAGACAAATATTGTTAACGTATTTTGTAATGCATGTAGAAACTAAATCCAGTGCATTTTTAATTCTAATAGATGGTGCTTCACTAACATTAGCACTGCTATTGAGAATCATATAGCAAATGTCACTATTGAAAGCAATAGTTACTCTTACACTATAACTTAGTAAACAAAATTTAAATAGAAGAAAATATAGGACATAAGAAAGAATGATAGAGGGAGTAATATTCTTATTAAAACTCAATTATACATTCAGTTGATCTGTGCTTATTGATGTAGCAAAGAATGAGCAGGAATAAACTGTGTAAATAAGAAATTTAATTAACAGCTTTAAAGAGTGAGGGCATACTGGCCTGCAGGGCACTGGACCCAAGACCCCCACAATAAGGCTATCAGCTACATCAATCTGTATGACAACCATTGGGCTCCAATTGGATTAATATTTTCTCTGTCTTTTTTTTTTTTTTTTACTTCCTATCATTTTTCCTATTTAAAATTTAGGATACTGTACATGCCATCTACTGGAATAAAAATGAGAAACGCAGAGAATGATGTGCTTGAGTAACTGTGTCAATTGGTGTTGAAGGTATTGCGGACAGTAGTTACACTTGTGAATTCATTTCAGCCAAATGATTCTTCTGCACTTAGATTTGAACACTAGACCAACAATCCATGACTTACTGTGGACCAGACCAGCTAGTTTACTGCATATTTGGCTTACTCCTTTATCCAATGAGATTTTCAAGAGCAGGATGTTTTAAAACTGATGAAGTGCATTTTTTCTGTTGAAGCATAGGTACACATTATGTGATATGCTTATCATCACAAAGTGATTCAGAACTGGCTGCCTAGAAGTTTAAAGTCCAGTGCCATACTGGATAATAAGCTAGAGATGAGGTGTATAATCTGTGGTAAACCTTTACTGAAAAGATCATTTTTTACCCCTGAGAGCAGAGTTTAGAAGACTTTGTGAAAGTAAGGATTAATGAATGTCACTACAGCATAGAGCCAACATTTGACCAATATAAAACGTGGACACTGGGGTAAAGTCATAGTAATCCTAACCTTTTACTAATTAAGTTGTATTGAGAAAGTTTAAAAATAAATAAATAAATAAATACATAAAGAAAAACAGCCTTTTACACAATTGAGGAAATTGTCAGTAAGTGTAATTAAAGTATAAAAAACGGGTTCCCGGCACCTGGCTCTGCTTCACACCAAAGAAGTGTCCTTTATGATCAATAATCAAAATTCCACTTGGACCTCTTATAGTATGCTCAAGTGAAAGTGCGTCTCAACCATCCAGCCAGCTAATGAGAGAAGGCTTTCATTTTCCTCCTTTCAGATGTGGCAGGGTAACAGGAATTTCAAAAGTGCATAAATGATATCCTTTTAAGAGTCTTTATCAGCCTCAGCCTTTCTACTTATATCTCTTTTCCATGTATAACCGTGTTGCTATTTTCCATATTAACTTGTTAGGGAATTTCACCAAACATAACTGCTGAAATAAAGGTGGCCGGCTGGCCTTATTCTGCAGGTGAAGCCCATAGCCCATAATTTTTCAGAGTTCAAGTTTCACTATGTCAAAACAAAAAGGCAATACAGGTAAATGCAGACCTGATGTACGATAAAAACTGTGACATTTGTAATTATGGTACATTTTAAAACATTCAGTTTTGCTTTAAAAATATGGGTTTTGTAGTGCTAAATTAGCAGATACTATAGAATAAAATGTTTAATTTTCTTTTATATGTGTTTGTCTTATACATGAGGCAATCACTGAAGCCACATGTTTAAATAACTTTTAAAACTGATAATGCATGCTGGATTTATTAAGTGTTTCATATAAATTTAAATATTAACAACTCAACATCAAGTGTCATCATCATCATCATCCAAGATTAATTGCATTACCAAAGTAAAGGTCAACATACCTGAATGGTTCTGCAAAGCTTGGTTCTGGCCATCCTTAGTAGGTGTAATAAGATCCCAGATGAAACTTCGAATTTTCTCATCTCCTTTATAATGCTTCACGCAATATACTAGAAGTGCTCTACATATTACTTCCATGTCTTTCTCTGCCAAGTGCCACTTAAATCTGCCATGTGTAAGGATGTCCTTCCAGCGGCCCCAGCTGAAAACAAAAGCACAAAACTTTTCTGAAGCTGGCTTGGTTGGGGGTTAAGCCTGTTGGGTGACAGAACGTTTACCAATTCAGTACTGAATTGGTTGTATCTGTCTAGACTCCAACTTATAGTCAACAGTTCTACAGGTAACTCATGAATAAATTATGCACTGAGTGGCTTATACTAAATTACAGCATAGAAATTTATAATATCCACAAATCTAATATTAAAAATAGTACAGATCTACAAAACAATAATCACATTGTTGAGTAATTGAATGTCTAATGGACTTTGTGTGTTGGATGTAAACCAATAGTCTTTTTGTTAAAGCAAATGATACTCTAAGTAAATTAATAGACTGAGCTATTCATAATCACCTAGATAATACTACAAAATCAAGTTGTAAATAAAAAAAACCTGGTAAATCTGAAACCAAACATTTCACAAAATGCAAACTTAGACTCACCCAAATATGAGCAAATTCTTCTCCACCCTGAAGCACTCTGCTCGCATGTAGCGTCGGTTCCTTTCATTAAGACGCCGGGTACGACAAGGCCTGTCTTCAGAGTCACTATCCAGCTCTGAGAACTCCATCAACTCATCATCCTCAAATGAGTTATAATGTCTAGTTTGCTTCCTTACACGAGGTGTGTCAATCACTAAACTCTCCTGAAACATAAAAAACACTTGCTTAGAGTAATTTACACATTTTTGTTTTTGAATGGGCGTACTCTAATTGCTACATATTCTGTAAAAAGGATTACAATAGCTATTGAAAAATGAAATATTACAGGGTTTGTTGAAAAGAAAAATTAATCTCCTTGTTTCTCCAACAGTTATCTTGGGAGATGTTAACATTTGTCAAATTCTTCCCTGAATGTCCAAAGCTTTGGAGCAAATAACAAAAGATACAGTGTCCTTGACCTCCTGTGGAGATGAAAAATGCACACCTCCTTCACAAAGGAGTTCAAACTGTGTGAAGAAGATATTCTCCCTTCATACCAATATATTCAACCAGATCACTGCATCACCCTAAACCAGCAAATGTTGTGAACTTATACTGATGATACACAACTTGACTGGTAAAATCTCTGAGATTGCCTTAAATAAAAAAAAAAATGCTTTAATCCCCCTGGGAAACTGGTAGAAAAAAAAATAAATCAACTTCCTATCAATCCACATTCTAACCCCAAATTTAATACCCAGACAACATATGAAATTTAAAGACTATAATAATCCTTAGCACTGACAAAAATTACACTATTATTAAATAAATTCTCTTAACATATAAATCAGAACATTGTTCAATCTAGTCATGCCCTCTATAAATAAGTCAAAAATTAACCATGTTCTTAAATATATATAATAACCTCCAATCCAAATGGTCCAAACTATGACTATCTTTTAGTTGTTTTTTAGTTATTAGCAAAATGAAAGGGTAAGTGTGGTATTTTTTATTTAACTCAAAGTTGTTTCTTCACAATCATGGTATACATTCATTTACCAGTTGAAACCAGTCTAAAGTGATGCATTTTTTATAAATGCCTTGTCTGTTCTTGAAGTTTACAGTGGGACTTTAGGGTGCACGGGTCCACAGGTGATTAAAAAAAAAGTCTCAAAATTTACTGTGCCCCCACTGGCAAAGGTTTAAGTTTTAGAAAACATGCCTTCCACATTTATGAGGCATCTTTGTACTAATGTAAGAAAACTAAAAATAATTATTTTATTACAGATTCATGGTACTATTTTCTCAAGGTAAGGATACATTTCTTGTTCGTTTGTCTGCTTGCAGAGGCCATCATGGGTGGTATTTTGAAAACTCAGCATCAAGCCTAAAACCCAGTGCATTATATTCTGTGTTGTTATTTTACATAGGCTATAGAGCCAGACATGCGCTGTTCAGGAGCATAGTGAAAACAATACTTTGAGGGTGTGGGTTGGCTACATGCTCCCTTGTTACTCCAGAGAGCGTTTTAAACCCAAAACCTTTGATGGTCATGAATAAAGATGAGCCAGGCAAATGACTTACAGTACTTACAGAAAGGGGTTGGTGCAAAAAGTGTCACTGCTTTTATTAAAATCCAAACATTGTTCAACAGTGCAAACAGTGCAGTGATTCAAAATGTTCTTCTAATAAATAAATAACCCATAAAACCAGTGATACGGAGGTAAAAAATTCAATACCTAAATCTAATAAAAGAAGGTTAAAATCTAGAGACATTTCTTCAAAAACAGAAGTCCTAATGCTTCCTTCTAAATTTCACCATCTCCTCTGTTTACTTTTTTCAGATGCCGCAGCACAAGGAGATGTCCTACTGACAGGTTCACTCAACCTTCAAATCCTGACTCAGGTCCCTACTGCCAGGTCTGCAGCATTCATAGGATGCCGTGCCAAGCCAACAACCTATCTCCTGCCACCAGTCGCATAATGAGCCACTCCTACTCCCCAGCAAAATTCAATATGAGTGCCCCCTTCGACAGCCCCACAGCTCCGCACACTGAGGCTTGCTGCTGACTACCTGCCTCCATTCCTCTTTAACACAGGCTCTCCTGATCCTGACTCAAGTGATCTCTCTTTTATTCTTCTTTCATTTCAACCTCCATTCTCTCCTTTCTGTTATTTCTTTTCTTTCTCTTCCTTTTCTCTTTTTCTCCCTCTTTGACTTCTGTACAGACTTCTTAAACTACCCGATTGAGTCAAGATGAGACACTGCACTCTCCAAGGTATGAATGAGGCATCTGACTAATCCACTCGTATTCGCACATTGAGTACGCCATCAGCCAAGCACTGCAATCAACTCCGGAGCAGCACCGTCACACGGCACCTGCAACTGTTCAAAGCCTGCACTCTCTGGGGACTTGATTATTTAAAACCTACACCGCAGCACAAAAGTTTAGTTTTACTTTGTACAGAAAACGATACATCTGAACTGAACTTATTACACTGAATTGCATCTATACCAATAAAAGGCAAAGCCCTCACTGACTCACTCATTACTAATTCTCCAACTTCCCGTATAGGTAGAAGGCTGAAATTTGGCAGGCTCATTCCTTACAGCTTACTTACAAAAGTTAAGCAGGTTTCATTTCGAAATTCTACGCGCAAATGGTCATAACGGTCGACAACGTCTGCCATGTTATCTATACTAATAAAAGGCAAAGCCCTCACTGACTCACTCATCACTAATTCTTCAACTTCCCGTGTAGGTAGAAGGCTGAAACTTGACAGGCTCATTCCGTACAGCTTACTTACAAAAGTTAAGCAGGTTTCGTTTCGAAATTCTACACGTAACGGTCATAACAGTCGACAACGTCCGAAATTTGGTAAGCGGCTTCCCTGTGCTAACCTAAACCGATGTACATACTTATTTCGATGGTATGACGCCACTGTCGGCCGCCATATTGAACTTTCCAACGGTCTTTGTTACTTAAGGGCCCATCTTCAAGAAATTTGGTACGCGGGTTCCCAACGCTAACTGAATCCTACTTATCTATAATAATAAAAGGCAAAGCCCTCACTGACTGACTGACTGACTGACTGACTGACTCACTCACTGACTGACTCACTCATCACTAATTCTCCAACTTCCCGTGTAGGTGGAAGGCTGAAATTTGGCAGGCTCATTCCTTACAGCTTACTTACAAAAGTTAGGCAGGTTTCATTTCGAAATTCAAAGCGTAATGGTCATAACTGGAACATATTTTTTGTCCATACACTGTAATGGAGGAGGCGGAGTCACGTATCGCGTCATCACGCCTCCTACGTAATCACGTGAACTAAAAACAAGGAAGACATTTACAGCACGAGTCACACGCGGGAACGAAGGTAAATGACGTTAATTTTTGACTGTCTCTTAATACTGTGTGAGCATACATATTAACACATGTGCAATTAAACGTGTGCATTTACGGGGTGATTTCTGAGGCTTAAAAGCTCACCTTTTATCAAACGCGGGAAGAAAGGTAACTGACGTTGTTCACTGTCTTTTAATACTGTGTAACCATACATATTAACACATGTCCAATTAAACGTGTGCATTTACGGGGTGATTTCTCAGGCTTAAAAGCTCGCCTTTTACTAAAAAGGTAAATGCAAAACTATTTTCAATCAGTTTATTGAAACGCTCCCGTTAAGGATTGCAATAACATATTCGCGAGATAAAAGAACGAAGTAGGGGGAAATGGAGGAACAGCCGCAAACAGCAAAGAGCAAAAAATTAATTAAACAATTGAGAACGGAGCGAGTTAAGCATACAAGCATGTTCATAAGGGAAACAAAGCACGGTGTAAAACGTAAGTTTAAATGAAGTTTATAGAAACGCTCCCGCTGCGGATTGCAATAACATATTCGCGACATAAAAGTTTAATGAGAAGACACGAGGTATAAACGAAGCACACGCCGTGGCGCAACGTTAGGGGCAACAGTTTCAACCATTCTATGATCTGCTTCTCGCAACTGAAAGACGGCACATGGCGGATGTTAGCCGACTTGCTGACCGCAACGTTAGGGGCTTCAACTATGGCGCTGACGCAACATCTCAGTGCCAACACTTTGCAGACTGTACTTAAAAGACACGCCCTCCTCACTGGACAGTTAAAAACACCAATCAAACTAACGATGACATCAAGTATTACCCAATCAAAAGTAGGAAAGGAGGCATCTTCATAAAATGCGTGTGGGATGATTTGCATGAGACGCTGCTTTAAAAAAAAAATTATAAAAAAAATACGGGATAAATCCCGTCCAGTATTGATTCAAAACGGGACGCGCAATTTCATTCTCAAACGCGGCACGATTCCGTATTTTAAAGGACGGGTGGCAACCCTACAGTGCCAGGTAACCACCCATACAATCAGATTGTGATTCAGACTAGGAATGCAATGAATGTAATTACCCGATCTACATACAAGGCGAAAGTCTTGCAACATTCAAACATGATGGTTTGGGATAATTAGTACTTATTAAGTACAACATTGAACATAAAAGAGCTTATGAAGCCTTGAACCGAAAAAAGCAAGATCTCAGAGATCGTAAAAAAAAAAAAAGGAGGTAATGTCGTTTTACTCGCTGTAGATTTTAGTCAAACATTACCAGTTATTCCACGAGGGAGACCAGCAGATGAACTCAACGCGTGTTTAAAATCCATGCTTCTCCCACGGTCGGTTATATGTCGCGTGTTCTCGGGTAGGTACACCAAAAAATGTATACATTTAAGCATGTAATGGGCAAAGAAAAAATGAGGTATACCCGAAGGCACTGCAGTAGTACTCAATGTAACTTTACTTCTTAAATGTTAATGTTTTACTGTTTAATAATTTATACGCTTCTTATATATTGTTCAAATTCTTTTATCAAAATACCAGTGACAGCGCAATGCACGATAACATGGACTGAATACACCATACGCATCTGCCCACGGCCGCCCTGGTGTGCGCAGATAGGAGTTGATTCTAAAATAAAATAAACATAAAAAGAGTAATACATTCATCACCCATAAAGCGGATAGCAGACGTGACGTATTATATGTGTACCACATTTCAAGTCAATACCTGAAACGGTTTGCAAGCTACATGTGATTTAAAATCCTGGACAGACCAACGAAAAGCCACGGTAGCAAATTATAGAAGAAGATTTTACTGTTTAATAATTTATATGAAATGTGCTTCTTATATATTACTTCATATTCTCATATGATAATGATGTTAATGTTGTTTATATTGATTTCTATGTTATTGTAAGTGCATCTATGTGTGTATATGTATGTATGTATGTGTATATATATATATATATATATATATATATATATATATATATATATATAAAAAAAATATATATAAAAAATATATGTGTATATGTATATATAATATGTGTGTATATGTGTGTGTATATGTGTATATGTATATATATATGACAGCAACACTCATAACAATGACAACACAATTACATTGACAATGATGTTACGTTATTTTTAAAATGTTTCCTTTACTTTTTCATAACCTCTTTAACACACTACTTCTCCGCTGCGAAGCGCGGGTATTTTGCTATATATATATATATATATATATATATATGTATGTGTATATATATATGTGTGTATATATTTATATATATATATATATATATATATATATATATATATATATAGATAGATAGATGTGTATGTATGTAGATATACAAATATGTATATGTATATATATGTATATATGTGTATATATATGTAGATATACAAATATGTATATGTATATATATGTATATGTGTCTGCATGTGTGTGTATATATATATATATATATATATATATATATATATGTATGTGTATATATATATATGTTGATATATGTATATATATGTGGATGTGTATATGTATATATTTATGTATATACAGTATGTTTATGTATATATATGTTTACATAACCTCTTTAACACACTACTTCTCCGCTGCGAAGCGCGGGTATTTTGCTAGTATACATATATACGTCCATAGCCTGCAGCTCAGTCGCCGTGTGAGGCTGCGTTGGGTCCCACATCCTCACGCCTCCCACATAGTTGGCTGCCTGCCTATATAAGGCCGTCTTTCGCTCCGGTCTCTTCATTCCCTTCCTTTCTTCGCCACAGTATTCACGTCTCCCTGCTGATAACTGCAGCCTTTTTATTTAATCCACGGCTTTGCCGCTGTTTTATTGTTCGTTTATTACGATTATAGTTATTGTGTAGGTATTTTAGACTTGGTTTACATTGTTTAGGTACCCATTTCATTTATCGTTCCAACCATACCCCCATTAACATGCCTATCGAGGTGATCATCATCGATCAAAGAACTGTCACTTACTGAGTGGTTTCCATGCTTGGAGATGGCGACTGCTTTTTCCATTCTCTGTGTTACATATTGCACGGCCATATCAGGTTCACTCTTGATATCCGGAGGAACATTGTGTCTTATGTATTGAATGACTGGGACAGGTTCAAGGTGTGGACTGATGACAGTACAGGAGATAATTATACTACTCAGGTGCACTATAAGAGTGAAATGCTTAAGCCCTTTACCTATGGTTCTGCATGTGAGTTGATGGCTGCCGCTGAATTGTTTGGTTGTTTCTTTCAAGTGTACCGAAATGGCCAAATATTTTACACCTTTGGACAACTGCCAATGCCTCTTAAACATCTTAGATTCACCGGTGACAATTTGAGTAGTGGACACTTTGATGTTTATGAATGTTTAAACTCTCAAAAGCTCGATGCGAAGTTATCGATGAAACCCATTTCAATTCAAACGCCTCCAAATTTCCAGCAAGGCTCTGCTTCGCAATGACAATTAATAAGTCTCAGGGACAGACCCTACAAAAGGTTGGCATTGATTTGAGGCAAGATTGCTTTTCACATGGCCAACTATACGTTGCATGCTCAAGAGTAAGCTCAGCGCACAGCTTGGTCATATTACAACCGGAGGGCCGAACTGACAACGAGGTATACATTTTCCCTCAGTTTAACACTAGAATTACCAGAGCCTACGAAAAAACTCGTAAATCCGTCCCACCTTAAATCGCGTCTTAAATCCGTTTGCACCTCTCCGACAGAGTCCTTTGTCATCTAAATGTGCTGATAAACAAAAACTACTAGCAGCCAGCTATTCCATCCCCCCACCGACTTAGAATGAACTTCTCTCCTAGCTCAAGCCTTGCCTTGATTTGATTACCTGGGATTGAAGTGGAGTTTTACAGTGGAAATAATTCTAGCGTTATTTGGAATACACGCATTTCATGTGTGTTCCATTTCTATAGTAGGCTGTGCAAACACATTTTTAAAACAGAAACGTTTTTCATATTCTAATAGTAAATGACAAAATGTAGGCATAAACTATATAACGTATGAAGCCTGAAGTCCATATATCAAAGAAACACTTTCACAAAAGGTACAAATAAGAGAACATGTGCGCTTTTCTTCAAAAAAAATATAACTGCACAAAAAAAAAAGCCGCGTTAGCATGCCACATTAACACTCTTACTACATCCGCCGCGGTGGCGTAATGGTATCAGCTCCTGACTGGGGATCAGAGAGTGGCGAGTTCGATCCCGCACGGCTCCACTTCGAGAAATGAACTGCTCTCATTCTTACAATTTTAGAATAACAACATAAATTTGATTTCAGTCTGTAACAGCCGGTGTAACTTATGATACTGGTAAAGGTTAGCTTTTTTTTTTTTTAAATTCACTTTTCATTCTCGCGCTATAGGTCTGCAGAGTATCACGATGCATACTACCGCCCCCCCCTCCCCCCCCAAAAGGGTTCTGACACACAAACGCTGGCGAAGCTGCCTTCTTCGTATCTCACCGTCACTTGAAATCAGCAGTTCTTAGCTGCTTATCAATCCATACAACCCCATCTGACACAGCTGTTTTCACATAAATAAAAGTGTACTTTTATTCAAGACTATAACCGAAGAATAAAGAAAGCAAGTTACAGTTGGTGGTTGATACGACAGCGTGCGTGGTGCAATGCTAAGAACTGCTGATTTCAAGTGACGGTGAGATACGAAGAAGGCAGCTTCGCCAGCGTTTGTGTGTCAGAACCCTTTTGGGGGGGGGGGCGGTAGTATGCATCGTGATACACTGCAGACCTATAGCGCGTCTTTATGTCAGATGGGGTTGTATGGATTGATTCTGAATGCGACTGCGAGAATGAAAAGTGAATTAAAAAAAAAAAAAAAAAGCTAACCTTTACCAGTATCATAAGTTACACCGGCTGTTACAGACTGAAATCAAATTTATGTTGTTATTCTAAAATTGTAAGAATGAGAGCAGTTCATTTCTCAAAGTGGAGCCGTGCGGGATCGAACTCGCCACCCTCTGGTCCCCAGTCAGGAGCTGATACCATTACGCCATCGCGGCGGTTGTAGTAAGAGTGTCAATGTGGCATGCTAACGCGGCTTTTTTTTTTGTGCAGTTATATTTTTTTTGAAGAAAAGCGCACGTGTTCTCTTATTTGTACCTTTTGTGAAAGTGTTTCTTTGATATATGGACTTCAGGCTTCATACGTTATATAGTTTATGCCTACATTTTGTCATTTACTATTAGAATATGAAAAACGTTTCTGTTTTAAAAATGTGTTTGCACAGCCTACTATAGAAATGGAACACACATGAAATGCGTGTATTCCAAATAACGCTAGAATTATTTCCACTGTAAAACTCCACTTCAATCCCAGGTAATCAAATCAAGGCAAGGCTTGAGCTAGGAGAGAAGTTCATTCTAAGTCGGTGGGGGGATGGAATAGCTGGCTGCTAGTAATTTTTGTTTATCAGCACATTTAGATGACAAAGGACTCTGGCGGAGAGGTGCAAACGGATTTAAGACGCGATTTAAGGTGGGACAGATTTACGAGTTTTTTCGTAGGCTCTGGTAATTCTAGTGTTAAAAAGGTTTACTTTTCTTCTTAATAAAAATTTTAAAGCAGTACTTTGCCGCTGCTAAGCGCGGGTATTTTGCTAGTTACTAATAAAAGCCTTTTTTTTTTTTTTTTGAAAGAGCCAAGCCACCTTTTCTGTGGTGTGTTGTACATGATCCCAAAAACAAAAAAAAAATTGTGTGCAGAGTACGTGATAGAGCAGATTAAAACATCATAAATCAATTTGAATTTTTTTTAATGCATGATGAGTCACACTTGCTGATGAAATGGTAATAAAACTAAACTGAGCACAATGTTTCTAAGCAAGTAAATTCACTAACACCCATGCCATTTAACTTGCAAATACATGGGAAGAAAATACAGACTCCATGTAGAACCTAGTGCTGTGAGGCAGGAATGACAGGCCACTCTGCTTAGGTTAAACCACCTGTACTGAACTTACTAACCTTCAACTTGATTAAACTTAAGAGAATTGCTATTGCTAAATAAGCCCAATAGTGCATGTGTGTGAGTTTGACCTTCAATGGAGTTGCACCCTGTTGAGGGATTGTTCCTGCTTTGTATGTGTTTATTCCATGATTGCTGGGACATGCTCTGGCTGTACTGTGGCCCTGTCCATAAATGCCTAACAAGTCTGTTCAGTTTTTGTCACTTAATTACTTACTATTTGTAATGTATGAACCGGAAACAAATAATTGTTGGTACTGTCTTTTTGATAGGATGCTTGGTCCTCCTCACAATGTATTTGAAATTTTACAATATTTCTGAATTGAGAAGGACTGGGGGTCCCCCTCAAAGTTTTGATCATACTGTTAGAAGTATATTATATTAAAGAATGGCCAACGGGTGGCAGATGGTTTGTGGTGAGAGACAGAGAGAGAGAGCTTGCTTTCAGAGAGCGAGGTTCCACAAATATTTACAGCAGGTACTCCTTTACAACACGGTTTAATATGGCAAATTAACATATACCAGGATTGTGAATAACTTTGACTTGAAAAAGTACCAAACTTTTCCCTTATTCTTCATAGAATTTCTTCTGTTTCACACATTTTCATTCTCCTCCTCTTGGTAAATAATGGGTCAATAATAATCCTTTCTGTCAGTCTTATCCTGTCTTGTTTTTTATGGAATGGCAGAAGACTCTGCATTAAATATTATGCACTACTTTGCTTTGGAAATAATGTAGTTTATTTTTTGAAAGATTTGGGGTTGTATCATTGTGTTAATACTCTCCCCATCCACTATGGTAATGGACTTGCTTCCCTATTAAACAGTACATAGTTGCTTTCTACCATCTATCTACCCTTCCTTTTACATTTCTGAAACTTCTCATTAAATGTAGTCCCACTTCCTCCATATACACCAAAAAATATGGTTTCGTATAGAAGAGCTTATGAGTCTGGCTCCCTTGTGGCACACTCACATTCCAGTTTTTCAAAACAAAATTAATCTTTCTTTCTCTATCTCCAGCTTAAATCAGTTCACGGCAAGATTATTTTTGTAAACAAAAACTAAAAAGAAGGAACAACAATTTGCAAAAAACACAGCAAACAGACCTTCAAAAACCATTACAGAAAATAAAAATGTATCTTGGCTAAGGCTTATATTATGTGCCCGGCCCTGGGTACAGCAACATCTTTTTCAAGAAGTCACAGAGGAGAACATTTTAGCCTCTTGAAAAAAACAGTGCTCAACACTGCACAATAAGAAATGGGATTCATAGAAGAGTATCAAGGGGGGAACCTTTGCAATCCATGCATAACATTAGTTTTCATCTCTCATTTGCAATGAAAAAACTGGGTGATTACAAATCCTTTTGAGTAATGTTCTATGGACAGATGAGTCAACAGTTGACAACCCAGGTCCCTCTCTGACATGCATAAAGCTAATAGGGTGTTCAACAGTAAGAACATCATACCTAAAATAAAACAAGGAAAAGGTTGTGTTATGATGGACCCTTTGCTGCCTTAGAACCTGGAAGATTTGCCATAATTGAAGGAACCATGAATTGTGCACTGTACCAGAAAATTTTTAAGAATGATGTCTGTCTGGTTGTCTGTCCATAACCTAAAGGTGCAGCATAACTGGGTTATGCAGCAAGACAATGACCTAAAATGCAAACGTAAGTCTACAACTGAGTGGTTCAGAAGAAACAAAATGAATGTTTTGTAGGTACCTTGTCAAAGTCCCGGCTTGAACTCAATAGAGATGCTGTGGCAGGACATGAAATGAGCAGTTTACGCTGGCAAACCTCTCAGTGTGTCCGAGATAAAGCACAAAGTGGGCTAAATATTCCTAAACAGCAAAGTAAAAGCCGACTATGAAATTATATTGCATTATACTGTATTTAATCTACAGGGCAATTGTTTTCTTAAATGGATGGTGGTTGTCTTAGAAAAGTTTGTTCCTTTAATTCCTTGAATTAAAAATTACAACAAAAAATTGTATTCTGTGTTCACTCAAGTTCTCTTTCTCTAATATTGCATTTTGTCTATCTGGGGCCATTGTGTAAATTGTGCAAAAAAAGGGGATATTAGAAAGGAAGCATATACTGTACTTTTTGACAGCACCGTAATATGAACAACAGTAGTAAACAGAGCACAGGCACAAAACAACAAAAACATATAAATAATAATCAAAAATGCTTGTTGTATTTTGTGTTTTTATGCCCTTTTTACATAAGGAAACAAAAATAATTTGTTATTGTTCAATTAACTTTTCTACACAACTGAAGGAAATATGTTTTCAATGAATAACGATTTCAAAACGTTCAGCATTTTGTGTAGCTACAAAAATAAAGATATTTTTTATTTTTAAAGATAGTCAACCAACAGGCAGCTAAGAAACAAAAAACAGATAGGAAAAGATTACATTTATCACAGAAGAGAGCATAAACAAAGAAAAAAGACCAATGCAAAACATGGAACTTATGCACAGAAGTGACAGGTCAAGAGAAAACAAAAAAAAAAAAAAAAAAGCAATCAGGCAACCCCTATAGGAACTCAAGATACAAACACCGAAGGTAACACGATGTTCATTAATACAGTGCACATAATTAGTTAATCTTGGCAAACATTTCAGCGCCATATCAACAGCCTCTGACTAAATTTAGGTGGTACCATCTAATGGAAAAAGTGCCAGGAGGCCATAGGAGCAACAAACTACACAGAATCACATGGTCAGCTTTTATGTGTTCAGTGCGAGTTCATATAAGAAAACAAACAGTAAAAGGAGCAAACTATGTGGTTCATCAGAAAAACCATTCATATACAGTATGTTCTTGTAAAAAATAAATTAAATCTAAGAAATGCTACTGAGGAACACTTTGTCCATACCTTTTCATCAATAGATTCAATCTCCAGTTCTGCAATTTTTGCCCACTTCTGCCAGAAATTAGGATCATCCAAAGATATGTCTGTTCTGTTTCCAGAAGATACAAAGCTTGCCTACAAACAAACCATAAAAACTGGTTGGATGTCAAGCCAGAAGAATAAAAGTTTATCTTCTTTAAAAAAATAAATACAGTTAATACTCTCTCAACAATCAAAAATTAGATCCAAATTTACATTTTCAGCTTTCCCTATTAAAAGTGTTTTACGTTTAAGGACACTTTGACTTAACAGATATCAGCCACTGTGTTTTAAAGGATTAAATGTAAAATCGATGTACACCACCAATTTACAGCATGTATGTTAACAAACCTTGGCAAAAGTAGAACCTTTCCCTTCTGACTGAATGGTAATTGTTTGCGTCCTGCGTTGCAAGATTTGGTCAATATCTTCCTCACAGAACTTGGAACCCTCATCTTCCTCATCCATAAGTGCTCCATATGCCCCTTTCCGTAAAAGATCTTCTACTTCCTTCTTAGAAAGCTGTTGAACCTGTAATCGAACCTCAGCATTATAATAATTTATAAGGTTGTAAGAAAACATTTTACAAATGCAATGGAGTTAAAAACAATCATTATTGACATTAATTCAGACAGTAATCTGACAAAAACACCTATTAAAGTATTTTGTTTTGCATATCAGCATAAATTGCTTGAGAAGTACCTAGCTACATAGACTTTAAATTATATAATTATTAACACCACACGCAAGATATAATATTACTGTTTTTGAAAATTATACAGTTGGCTTTGAAAACGCTGGTAGAATTTCATATTGCTTAGATTGTTAAAGAGGATAATGATGTGGTTGAGCAGGTCAGAAGGGGACTATGTATTAATCTTTGAGTTTCCATTCTCATTGTCTTGTAAAGTTTGAAATGTTGTATTGTTTTTACAATCAGAGCACTGGGCTGGTTCAGAAAGTTAATTTATTACAAAAATCAACAAATACAATTCATTATTTATAAGCTACAAAACGCAACACTTGATAATACAACTGATTAAACATTACAAACATAAAACTAACTAGGAAGAAACTGCAGCAGACTTCAAAATCGGTAATTACTATAATCATACCAGTTTATTTACTTAAACAATAAGAATACAGCATTTATTGGTAACTGGCATGTCAAATAAATAAAGAGCTTTGCTTATCACTCCAAGAAAAGTATATATTCACACATTTGTCCATGCATCTTTGAGTGAAAACATTAAATGCATCAGATATGTCTGACTTTTCACTATTACAATACAACCAAACCCCTAATGGCAAAGTCTGCATTCTCTCTCTAAAAGACTGGAATCTCCTTATCTTTACAACACATATTTCAATTGGTTAACAAATTAAATTTCTCAATTGAGAAAAAAAACAGAACCTGTTACGTTATGTTAACTTACCCCATTAGTGCTGCCTTTCCTGTTAATGTCCTGCAGTACAGCTTTATCCAGACCCAGCTTTAGACTGGCCTTGTCGAACATCTCTCTCTCATAGGAGTTACGTGTGATCAAACGATAAACCTTTACTGCTTTACTCTGACCTATTCTGTGACAGCGAGCCTGAGCCTTAGCATTAGGGAAACACAAGAGAAAATTACAAATAATTAGAACCAATGTTTTGTGCCCTTTATAACTTAGACTTTCAAAAACATTCTAATTAAAATAAACATAATAATTGGAACAGACAGCAAGGTAAAAAAATAATAAATTATTACATATAAACTGAACAGATGTTACAATCTTGAACATCAGAATATAATTAAATACTTTATTTGATTAAAACATCACAATTTCATAAAAATGTATAAAGGAACATTCTTTAAATGTACAGTGGCAAGAAAATGTTTGTGAACTCTTTGGAATAACCTGAATTTCATCATTGATTACTCCTAACAATGTAGACACATTAAACATTCATGGTCCTGGCTGTAAAAAGCATGTGAATATTTGTGCTTAGTACTTTGCAGAACCTTTTTTGGAGCAATAACCTTACCAAAGGTTCCTGTAGCTATTGACCAGGCTTGCCCAGTAATGATTAATGCACAAATTCAGGAGACAAATCAAGTAATAAAAAAAAATCTGGAACACACAGGAAAAAAATAATTTAATAAAGCTGAAAAGCTTTTGAAGTATCTGCATTGATATTGGCTTTGTTTTGTTTTTATTTGCTGCTTAGAAAAGAAATAGAAGTAAAAATTTTGTAAAACTGTTCCCAAATTCAGAAAACTTTTACTTTCCAGAATTTTTTTTTACCTGCAGATCATTTTGTGGGTTCCAGTCTGAATCAAAAATGATACAAGTATCAGCAGCAGTTAAGTTAATACCCAGGCCTCCAGCTCTAGTGCACAGCAGGAACACAAACCGATCTGAGTCTGCTTTACAAAACCGGTCAATTGCAGCTTGCCGCAGGTTTCCTCGAACTCTTCCATCAATTCGCTCATAAGTATACCTGAAAAAGCCAAAAAAACACAAAAAACTAGAGATACAACATAAGCCAAGCATTCCCAGCCTTTTCTGTGTAGCAATAAAACAAAGGAAACATTATTAATTTATAATCTTGAGTATGAAACATATATGTGCTTAGTGGAGGACATCTGCTCATTGTATACCAAGTGGCAAAATATTGTAGGATGACTATTAGAGCTACAGGATATTAGGTTTAATAATCTTAGATTACAAACCTAATAAAAATGAGTTTCATGCATTTCTGAGTGTGGTTTCAAAAGTTTACTCCAAAACCTTAGACATAATATAAATTTTAAAAATGAAACCCAGTAAACATCTATCTTTATTTTAGCTCAATCAAAATGTTTCTTTACCATACATATAGTTATTTTTTATGTTAAAAAAACACACTGAAAAGCAGGGTTGTGTGCTTCTCATAATCAATATATGAACTGCTTTTTCATTTTCTTATTAAAAGGACTACTCTGTATGCCTGTAGATCAGAAACCTAAGAACTTTCAAATTAAAAAATTTCACAATTGTGAATAGGTCAGAGTAAAGAAAGAGAATGAAAATGAAGTCAGAGCAGCACTGTGAAAACCCGCAGCACTGTGCACGCTAAAAACTTTAAACTCCTTATCGTTAGACCCCAGCATAATTCAGGCTGTAAAAACAGTGTTAAAAGTGCTAGTCCTGAATGTCACTTGGGCAACGGTATAGACGCATCTCACGTAAGCATGAGACCAGAGGAGCATTCGGGCTGTAAAGTGGCAAAAAGCATTAATGATGAGCGTTACTCGGGTAACGGTAAGCATCAGGCCTGAATGTGACCTGGGCAGAGGTGTAGATGCATCTTCTCCTAGCCTCATCTCATCAGAAGTGATGATGAAGTGAAGCTGTCTTCAGGTAGTGAAACTGAAATGGTCAGTGTAACCAAAAGTGACGCTCACGTCACTGGCACATGTGCAGTGTGCTGCTCATTTTATTATTATTATTTTTTTATCATTATTATACTTTCTGCACTTTTGACTTTGCACATTAAGTGTTTTGCATGTTTTACAGTAGAAAGATGAGATTTAAAATAAAATGTCGTTTTTCAAGCCAAAAAATGCAACGCTTTTAACTATGTAAAAAAAATAAGAAAAAACAGCAAACACTTGTTTTTTTAATAAAAGAATCATTTAATTTTGCTGCTGAAATTTATTTTAAAGGTGTCCAACATCAACAAAAAAAAGTAACATCACACCTTAGCATACTAGAATCAAAAATAGCCTCCCTGCAGGACAGCCATTTCAATATTAAAGATCAGTCCAAGTTGAAAATAGACTACTGGAGGTGAAATACCTCCTCATAAAGTAACCTGTTTGCAGCTAGTAATACAACCTCTGATTTGGAGGAGTTCTTTAGTATTAGGTGGTTAAACTATAGTGGTTACATAATTTTAGAAATTACACCCACAAAACAATTCACTGCAAATCTCATATGAATATTCATTAGTTCAGGGGCTTTTGTTCCAACCAGATTCACAATCAGCTGTAACAACTGATCTCACTTAACTAGGTTGTCTTTTTCTCTTCTACATTCAGAAAAGCACAATAGAATAATTTTCATATTTATAAAATATAACTATTTTTTAATTTTTCAGTATATTTAAATGCTTAACTATTTTTTTCTGTGTGCCCTTTTTCTGAGTAGTTTCCTTCTTTTGTTGTATTGTAATAATGTCAAAAAGAAACAGAACAGACACCTAGGAAAACAACACTGAATTACGAAAGGCTGCAACTGCTTTAGCATCAGACCCACTAATTAGTAAATAATGGATTAAATAACCAGAAAACCTGGAAAAGAACAATGAAAATCAGGACGAAAATATTACTAAAAAGTAAAAAGTAAAAAATACATTTCCCATATTACAGTAACTGATTAGTACATTTTAATAAAAATTTGCTTTGTAATTTTTACACTGACTTCAAAACACCGAAACACCAATTAAAAGCAGAAGTCAGTTGGAGCAAAAGCCTGCAGCCACAGTGGATCCCGCGGACTGAGATTGAGAACCACTGCATTAGTTCATAGTAGTGGGAGATTATAATTGGGAATTAAGTTCCTGCCTAACATTAATCATCTCCAACAACAACAGCAATGTCTAAGACAAACTTGGTAATTTCATGTTTAATCAAGGACAATAACTTATACAAACCATAGAGATTTGTTTACATGTTTTCAAGATTTGCTACACTGATTTAAGAACTGAACACTTTTTTTTTTTATTGATAAAACCCTACTGTACTTCCCCATGTCAAGATTTTCCATTACTAGAACTTGGAATTTTAACAGCAGTGATCCAACTTATTAATTGGAGACAAGAAACAAAACGTACTTTTTTGCCAAAACAAATGTTTACCTAGTGTCATGTGCCAGGACACTTTTAAAAACACTGAAGGCACATTATGTTTTAATATCAATAAAGTGGTCTTTCTGAATAAGCTTCAACAGCTCAGATATCCCTTCTCTTAAAAACTTAATTTTCAAGTTATTCTGGTGAGCAATCCAACTACACAGGAAAAGTTAAACAGCATTGCATTTCTCAACAAGAAAATCTCATGTCAGTTCTAAACATTTAAGCACAAACATTTGGATAATGTAGAATGCAGTGAAAAGAGACCAGCATGATCTTGGTTACTGTGGACTGTAGAGGGGAGTATCCAGGTACAGCACTGCATTGTCAGCGAGTCAGAAGGTAGAACAGAATGAGTAATTAACAGTGTGACAGTAAGGGTGCACTCTCTCTCTCTCTCTGATTCTAGAAGCTGTTATGGAAAGGTTTTGCAACCTTTTTTATTAGAACTGGAAGTCAAAACATGAAAAAGTGGGGCTACTGGGGATAATGTTCTAATCCAACTGAAAAGTGTACATCTTCTATGTTTTGCGACTTTGCTCTGCTCATAACATTGTCACATAACATCTTTGATTACTTACTGAGTTAAAATCTGAGGAGACATTACTGCTTAATGAAAAATATGTTGTGATAACTCAAACTACAGGTAAAAATATAAAAAAATCTAATAACACTTGTCAAACACGTGCAGTTAGGGGGCAGCCAAAGGGCTCAAACAAGCATGAAAGATCAAAATTTGGGGGATTAGAGCAGAATACTAATGTCTTTTCTCTTTCTTCACCAGAAAAACAAAAGAACGACAATGAGGAAATATTACGCCCTCCCTCTGCCTAAGACGTATTTTCCGGTCCCATATTAATCACCTCACTTCCGGCTCCCAACCATGACACCACCTCTGTCCTGGGATGAAGCTGTCATCCCTATCTTCATCGATTCATGTCACTTCTTACAACTTTTTTCCTCTTTAATGTAGATAAAAGCACCCGAGCAACTGGAATGATTTGTCATACGTCTGTTTCATACTTACTGCATGACCTGGTATCAGTCATTTACAACTACTCTTGGAGCCAGCATTAGAAGGGGAATTTCCCCAACTCTTAATCCTCGTTCTCTGTGTTTTGATTTCTTCACACACTGTAAATTACTAGTTACGTAGTGGTTACAAAATATACATATGTTTAATAGAAGAAATTTCAGTATAGTAATTGGAAAGAAAAATAAAACAAAAAAGTGGTCAAAAAGGAAACTGAATATATAGTAATGGTAAATGTTGCATTACAAATAGACCAGGTTGCAAGCAGAATCTTGTTTGCATTACCAGGACATGATACAACTCATGTTCATGTTTTAAATGATGCTGGGTTCAGTCTTTTTTAGCTCTTTTTTGCATTATTAGGAGATTTAAAGATGCACAATTGGTAATCAAAGATCACTTTCAATTTAGCAGGAAACAAGAGGTGGTATCTGATTTCGCCTTTGCATAAGTGCTGTTTAATGCTGTAGAATGCAGCTCATTTGGCAGTTGAAGGAAAGAAATATGGGAAAATACAAATGCAGTTATTTTCAAATATAATCTCCTCTCTCTGTCTGAGAATCAATATCAAATTTTCTTTAACCTGTAGTTCATCAAAATGGATAATCAGACTTCTTGGTTTTGAAAGGTTTTATCCACTTATATGGTTAGCTGCTGAGATCTATGTTCGATTTGAAGTCCTCTCCAATTATTTTAGAGATTAGTTCAGCTATGAATTTCTCTGGGTTTGGACTTTAAAGGGCTTCAGGGAGACCTTCAATTCTGATGTTGTTCCTTTTATATCTATCTTCTAGCGCAACTAGTTTACCACCAAGCACTTCGCATTCGGATTCTACAGCAGCTACTCTTTTGTTGACAGCGGAAGTCGACTGTTCAGTTTCTTCAGCTTCTTCAAGATAAACACCAAGTGCTCTAATATTACTCTCAATTTTACTCATTTTCCAGTATTTTTTCATCAATTCTTGCTTGAATGTTTTTAAAGCTTACAGCAGTTATTGCTTAAACATACTTCTGGGTCATTTACAACATATATGCTGAAGCAGCTTGTCTATTCTGTTGTCAATTTTGTCATTTCTCTTCTGTATATCCTTCTTTATGTCACTTTTTATATCATTTATATTACCCCCTGAGTGCAGTAATCATTACCTCTACATCAGACAGTTCGTTTCCATCTTCACTACACCTCAAAGGTGAAGTTGTGAGTCCGGTTGGAGTTGATGATGGTGAATCACTTGGGGGTACTGGTAGTAGTTGACAGCAGGGGATAGAGAGGCCATACTCTGTTCCTATAACCATCTTGAGATTGTCGATTTCTCACTTCCTGCCTCACTCACAGTTTTACTCCAACATTCACAATCAGCTGGAGCCGATGCTGCAGCATGAGGTCCCAGCTGATCTATTCTTTCGCATGCCATTTCCAACTCAGTCTCTGGAACACCATATTGTGAACCAGTTGAGACTTTGATGAAATGTTAGCTACCTTTTCCGTTTCTTTCTAAACCCTCGATCTCTTGCTCATGCTTTTACTATACTTGTAATTAAATCCTCTTGGGTTGGCTAAATACAGGATACTTAAGAATGGTAATTAAAAAAAAAAAAGCTAAGTAACACTGCTGCTAATGGAGCTCCATCGTAGACATCCATCTCTCAAAATAGACGAGTCCCTAAGGGGATTGTTTAACATCACACTCTAAGCTTACTGCATCTAGACTGTACTATCATAAGTTATCTCAATTTCTAAGGGGCCTACTTATCATCAAACAATAGGTTTATTGCATCTGGACTGTACTATCATAAGATATCTCAAATTTCAATCCTTACTACACTGCTACTGGGGGTTTGTTTTGTTTTGGATGTGCCCTGTCTCTTGGTATGTCAGAAGACTTGGACTTTGTGAAGTGCGGTCTAATCTCATTTAGGGAGGCAACTGGGGAAGGGCTAGGGGGGGAAGAGAGTAATTACTTCTTAATTAGCCTTTTTACCCCAACACCTGTATGTGTCAACATAAAAACTGGCTCCTTAGCCACAAAACCTGGCAACAATATGAAATCAAAGCTGCTGTATTAAATGACATACTACCTTTACTTAAATGTACAAAATGTCCTCATTAGCTCAGAGGCAGTGTCTCTCTGACCAAACAATGAACTTTGGGAGCTGGATTGTCAAAGGTCTCAATCAAGATCTAAAGAGAAAATAAGTTTTTTTTTTCATCCAATAGGCCTAAATGCCAAGATAGTATTTTTTACAAGAGACTCACTTAATAAGTAAGGGCCAGTTTTAGTTGCAAAGAGATTGGATTGGAAAAAAAATTCAATCCAGCTATACAAAGAAAACTAGAGGTATGGGAATCCTAATACACAAAACAATCTTATTTGCAGTATTAGATGTAGTATCTGACCCTGAAGGGTGATATGTCATGGTGATGGGTAATTTATTTAAATCTAAAGCAATTTTAATAAATATCTACGCACCTAATGTGGATGATAGAGATTTCATCCAAACTGAATTTGCATGTATTCCTAATGTGAACACTCATAAAATTATAATGGCTAGAGACTTTGGCAACCATTTAATAATGTTAACCTCAAATAATGGAGTGTGCTGAGGCACTACTTACCTTTTGGATACTTCCAAAATCTTTGAGTCATTGCTTCAAACTAAGAATTCACCATTATCTGATTTCTGGGAGTGTACCTTTTTAAAATCAGATGCAGCATTGTATGCTACTGATATGTACAGTACTCATTACAGTAGTAATTTTAAAATTACAAATAAATAAATAAGTACAATAATGGCTTGCAAACTTCCAAGCAGAATGTGTTAAAGCATGTCTGTACTGCATGTTGATCTGGGGCATCTGCAACCTTCCAAAATGCTAGTGTATGGTTGAAAATATAGATCTTTTACTGAGAACGTCCATGCAAAGTAGGCTGTGCATAGCTGCTAAGTGTAGAGAAGTACCTAGAATCTCCTTTGTTTCCATATGACCCAATGGTCAAATACGGGACTCTGAAACTTGAAAACACTGACAAATTAAAAAGAGAAAAAAATCACAGCAAAGGCTTTTTTAACACTGTATGATAAGCTACCCATTTCCACATGTAATCTGTAAAAGACTGACCAATGACTTTTTGGTGTATGTGCCAAACTAAAAATATCCATCCATCCATTATCCAACCCGCTATATCCTAACTACAGGGTCACGGGGGTCTGCTGGAGCCAATCCCAGCCAACACAGGGCACAAGGCAGGAAACAAACCCTGGGCAGGGCACCAGCCCACCGCAGGGCGTGCACACAATTAGGGACAATTTAGAATCGCCAATGCACCTAACCTGCATGTCTTTGGCATGTGGGAGGAAACCAACGCAGACACGGGGAGAACAAAACTAAAAATATTTTTCCCAAAAATAATCCTGATCTTGAAATTTGTTCAATAATTTAAACATTCTTTCAATGATCCTTGTCTAATGGAGAAACTGCCAGGACTGTATGAAAAACAACCATTGTGTAAAACACCAATCTCACTTACTTGATCTCTTTTATGGATAAGTCATCAGAAACTATGAACTATGTAGAACTATGAAAGTTGAATGTCTGAAATAACACAGCTGGGCACTGTATACAGTACAATGTCCAATTCATGGATAAACTGTTCAGTGGAATAAAGATGAGTACCATACTTGAATGAAAATTAATTTAGTTATATATTTATGTTGCTGAGCCATCAGAAGAAAAGACTAATTCTACTTATAGCAAGTTTGTTGTAATATTAAATACTTTTAATGCAGACATTTAAACACAATTATTCGTTTTCAATGTTCAGAATCCACATGCGTTAGTTAATTGTAATTTATGAAGACACTTTTAAGAATGAACTTCAAATTAAATCAGCTATATTATTCATTCAGTTTGGACAGTTTCATAAAAGTCAAAAACATCAATTTTTGATTTCTTTTTTGATTTAATACACTTTGTTAATCCTGGAGGATAAATGCAACATGCACACAAATGTGTCTTCAAAATTCTGATCTACTGTATAATTAAAACATTTTATTGATATAATAAGATATTTATTTTTATCATTAACTAGATGTAAATAGATGATGCAAAGACGGATATGTCTTAATATCGCTTACCTTCTTTGAATGAGGTAGTCCTCCAAGATATCTAGACAGCGTACCATCTGAGAGAAGACGAGCACCTTGTGTCCTCCGGCTATTAACTTGGGAAGAAGTTTATCTATCAAAACCAGTTTGCCAGCAGCCTGGATCATTGCTTGTAGTTGAAAATCCCAGGCCTCTGGGTTGTGTTTTTTTCGGAAATCCTCTAAAATTTTCTCCTCAGCACCTTTGGATGGATAAAATGTAAAATTTAGAACATTATACTGAAGACAAACAAAATAAAAACATAAATGGTGCAAACTGCAGATATTCACACTAACAGGAAATTTTAGACGAAGTAATTCTAAATCGCACAATCTCTCTAAGTATTTTTCAGATATTTAGTTTGCAGTATACTGTATATACTGTTGAAAATGATGATCTTTTGAATTGTTAAATTAATTTTTTTCTATTTATAGTAATCAAGTACCAGAAGTAAATTGAGGATGTGCAAGACCCAGAAAATGAGAAAAATGTATAGTATGCCACTCACTCCAACCGTTGAATGTAACAGAAAAGTAAAAGCAAAGGAAAAAAAACACGTTTCATTTACAAGTTACAGCTGAAAATCTCAAAATGTGACAATATACTGAAAGGTGCACATGTTTAAACCTTTACATGCATTGATGTTACAATGCTTTCTCACAAACAACTTTTTCTACATAAAGGAAAGCAAAAACACAGCTGGACCACCAGCAACCTACTAATAGCCTGTTTGATTGTTCTACTAAGACACCTTTTGCTTCTGCTCCAGGTGCTTTGACAACAACAGTAAGAAACAGGGTGAAGAGCACAACACCATCACAACTAGTAGACTTTCAAATAAGTTCATAAATTGAGACCTGTTAAAGTGTTTAATCTATAATAATAAAAGGCAAAGCCCTCACTGACTGACTGACTGACTGACTGACTCACTCACTGACTGACTGACTCACTCATCACTAATTCTCCAACTTCCCGTGTAGGTGGAAGGCTGAAATTTGGCAGGCTCATTCCTTACAGCTTACTTACAAAAGTTAGGCAGGTTTCATTTCGAAATTCTACGCGTAATGGTCATAACTGGAACATATTTTTTTGTCCATATACTGTAATGGAGGAGGCGGAGTCACGTATCGCGTCATCACGCCTCCTACGTAATCACATGACCTAAAAACAAGGAAGAGATTTACAGCACGAGTCAAACGCGGGAACGAAGGTAAATGACGTTAATTTTTGACTGTCTTTTAATACTGTGTAAGCATACATATTAACACATGTGCAATTAAACGTCTGCATTTACGGGGTGATTTCTCAGGCTTATAAGCTCGCCTTTTATCAAACGCGGGAACAAAGGTAACTGACGTTGTTCACTGTCTTTTAATACTGTGTAACCATACATATTAACACATGTGCAAATAAACGTGTGCATTTACGGGGTGATTTCTCAGGCTTAAAAGCTCGCCTTTTACTAAAAAGGTAAATGCAAAACTATTTTCAATCATTCTATGATCTGCTTCTCACAACTGAAGGCACCGTGGCTGATGATAAATGACGTTAATTTTTGAGTGTCTTTTAATACTGTGTAAGCATACATATTAACACGTGCAATTAAACGTGTGCATTTACTGGGTGATTTCTCAGGCTTAAAAGCTCGCCTTTTACTAAAAAGGTAAATGCAAAACTATTTTCAATCATTCTATGATCTGCTTCTCACAACTGAAGGCACCGTGGCTGATGTTACGTCACTTGCTGTCCGACCATAAGCTTTACCTGGTAGGTAGCCGGACACTCACTTCACTCCCTTTCGGGAATCGAACCTCTGACGTTTTCTTTTGTTCTTAATTAAAATTTAAAACCAATACTTCACCGCTGCTAAGCCCCTCTAGCGCTGACGTCTGAGGTTCGATTACCGTAAGCAAGTGCAGTGAGTGTGTAATTACATTCACGGCATTCGTAGTCTGATTCACAATCTGATTGTATGGGTGGTTACTTCCAGGTAACGCTTACACTTGGCCACCAAGTCTGCTTCTCACAACTGAAGGCACCGTGGCTGATGTTACGTCACTTGCTGTCCGACCATAAGCTTTACCTGGTAGGTAGCCGGACACTCACTTCACTCCCTTTCGGGAATCGAACCTCTGAGGTTTTCTTTTGTTCTTAATTAAAATTTAAAAACAATACTTCACCGCTGCTAAGCCCATCTAGCGCTGACGTCTGAGGTTCGATTACCGTAAGCAAGTGCAGTGAGTGTGTAATTACATTCACGGCATTCGTAGTCTGATTCACAATCTGATTGTATGGGTGGTTACTTCCAGGTAACGCTTACACTTGGCCACCAAGTCAGCTCGAAGTGATCACTCGAGTAAAGGCAGCTTCACAAAAAAACTGATCCTTAACAAACTGTTATTAGTATATTTTCCCTCAATTTAAAAACGTTTTATTTTCTTCTTAATAAAAATTTAAAAGCGGTACTTCGCTGGTGCAAAGCGCGTGGATTTGACCGACTGACACATACAGACATATTCATGAGTGCAGGTACTTCGGAAAGAAAGCACCGCGTAAACTTAAAGTTTAAATTAACTTCATAGACCTACAAAAGGTTGCCATTCATTTGAGGCAAGATTGCTTTTCTTCTGTACAACTATACGTTGCATTCTCAAAAGAGTGTGCTTGCACGGCTTCGGATATAGATATATATTATATATATATATGTATGTCTATATATAAATATGTAAGCTTATAAGTACTGCCTTACTTCTCTTTAAGAAAGGAAGATGTAATGATACTTGATTTAAACGATTCCATGTCTTCCTGGGTTTGCGAAGCTATATGGTTACATAACCTCTTTAACACACTACTTCTCCGCTGCAAACAGTGGTTATTTTGCTATATATATATATATATATATGTGTCTGTATGTGTATATACAGTATATTATATATATATATATATATATATATATATATATATATATATATATATATATATATATATATGTGTGTGTATGTATGTATGTGTGTATATGTATGTGTATATATATGTTGATACATGTATATATATGTGGATGTCTATATGTATATATATATATATATATATATATATATGTATATATGTAGATATGTGTATATGTAGATATGTATATAAGTATATATGTTTATGTATATATATGTTTACATAACCTCTTTAACACACTACTTCTCCGCTGCGAAGCGCGGGTATTTTGCTAGTTGATTAATAAACAAAAAGTGTTTAACATTTATTTCAGTGCTCATAAAGAAAAAACTGTATTTGCAATGGCTCTGTACCTTTTCCGTACTTCTTCCTTGAGGCAAATACTACAGGGCTACTGGCACTCACACCAGTAGACTCAGGGAAAGTTTCCACCTGTAAGTCATAATGTTGCTAAAAATCATAGTGTATTCATATACTTACCGATCCATGTTTATATATTAAATATAATTGAAGTTCTCTCTTAGTGATATTAGCTGTTAGGCAACCTAGTCCAGTAACACTTGTTCCTAAACAGTCCCCCAGATTGGTGATTACACAATTTTGTTGACCTCTTTTGTAAACTGCTTTAGATAAAAGCGTCATCTAAGCAAATAAACATTAAGTGTAAGAATGTACGTGTGTATATATATCATATATATCATATATATATATATATATATATATATATATGATATATGTGATATATTTATATCATATATATACACACACATATACACACATATACACACATATATACACATACATACATATTCACATACATAAAACACATTTATATATATATATATATATAACAACAAGGCTGGTGATAGTGGTGTAATGCAGTGGGGTATACCTTCTTGGCACACCTTGGGCCCCTAATTACCAACTGAGCATCGTTTAAATTTCACAACCTTCCAGAATATTGTTGTTGACAATAATTTTCTCTTTATGAACACAGTGTACCCATCTTCTGACAGCTAGTTACAGCAGTATAGCACGCCATTTCACAAAGCTCCAATCATTTTCAAACTGGTTTCTTGAACATGACGATGAGTTCACTGTACTCAAATGGACTTCGTAGTCACAAGATCTCAAAGATCTCAATTCAATAGAGCACCTTTGGGATGTGGTGGAACAAGTGACTGCCACAACATGGCCATCATTCTTCTAATGACCTTTTTCATCCATTCAATGTTTGAAGTGCCCATACGATTTGAGGTAATCAGTGTATAGTCACTCATCAGTCTGTTATTGAAGCCAGATGGATAATGCCAGCGGAGGACCTCAGCTGCTGAGGGTTAATAGTGTTTATTACATGATGTGACCAGTGAATATTTAGATTTCAATCCTCCTCCTTCCTACATGTACTAATAATGCAAAACAGTTTGGTATTTTAGTAAAAAACTGACATGTCATTTACATAAAATGTACCAGGCTAAATACTCAAAAAATATTTTGAGAAAACAAAGAACCATGAGAAAAGAAGAATGTACTAGAAATGCACATTTTGGTAGGGTTCTATACATTTTCAATGCTACAAGATAAAATAAAAAATTTTGAATGGGCACAAAAACAAATCTAGAAATAAGGCTTTTGGATTTTAACAGCCTTCCAACAAAAATATAGTTAACGGATCAAGTGGAACAACTGAGACTGCACTTCTGATAGGAGAAAATCCCCCAGCATTCCTGGAATTGGTATCAGGCTTCAGTCAAGAAGTGCTTCCCTAAAAAGCTATAAATTGCCTTCCACAAGCTAGATAGAGTTGAATCAGGTGGCTGGGAGAAATCCAGTGGGAGGGAGTGAGCCCAGCAAGCCAGAGGTTTTACATAAGTAAGAAGGATATAATGACTTACAAGGGAAAGTGATTTAGGACCCCACCCGATCTGATGGCTAGGGGACTAAAGCCTTAATGGTACTGTAGAGGTTTTTTTTTTTTGTAATGTGACAAATATATAAAAGCTCAAAAGTGACAAATATGATGCATAGCCTCTATTTTAGTTCCCTATTAAGAGAACAAATGCTGCATATTTGCACTGAAGAACTTTTTTCGTTCTTTTCATTAGTTTACATTACCTGTTGCCACTTCTCAAGATTAGGAACAAATGTGTAGTAAAACCCCAGTGTGATTCACTCCCTGCATAGAAAAAGCTATCAATATCATGACTTACAGCCTATGCATATCATAATGGTTTGATACAACATGGCTTGTTAGTCAGAGCTGCAAAACTATGCAAATGGTCATATGCAAAGAAAACAAGATTTTAGGAACCGGTAAGATTTTTTTGACCATGATGATGACTGGCTTATTAGCCAATTTAGCTCCCAAGAGCCATTCAGTTTTTCTAATATAATCAGAGCAATTAACAGCACTCATAGCATTAAGTGCATCTAGTGAGAATGATGCTGCTTTTGTTTATCATGAGCAGTGACATTCTTTTAACACACAAGTCATATGTGATGTCATAAAAAACACTGATAAACATCATGGCTTGGTGACCTGGGTCAAACTATGATTCACTTATTTCGAGGCAAAGTAGTATTGGAAGACAGCTTGGTCAGAGTGCTGCTGTATGTGATGGCTGGATTTTTGTTACGGTAAATAGGTGAGCCCACAGTTTTTCATACGGTCTATATTATTCATTGTAACAATAATCATATCATTACATGTCCCAGGCCATAGTGACTACTAGGGATGCAAGTTAAAACTAGTTTGAACACTTGAGTGTCAAAACAGGTTAGGAAAAAGAAAAAAAAAAATGAAACCTTTCCTTGATGGTCCTCCCCATTTTTCACACATGATCAAATCAGTACTTGTTAATCAAGTAAGTGCTCCCTTACTGGCAGTTACACCTTTCAGAATACACGCAAGGAAGTAGCAGTGAGTTTATTCAAGCAGCGAGTAAAGAAAGTACATAAAAAGTGTGCCTTAATGAGACTGAGATGCTGACTTACACAGTATGGGTGCTCAAACTTAGGAAAAAAAATAAAGTCAGAACTTTATTGAATTCAGGACACAATATGGTGAGTACAATAAGCAGTGCTTAGTATCATTTATATCAGATGTCAATGAGCGATTGCTGCTTTAACCATTTTAAGCACTGTTACATGCACTGTTACACTGTTACAGACATGTTAGTAGGCTGCAGGTGCACAGAGCAGTATATTGTTCAAAGTTTTAGTTTTCATAAAAGAACCTTATGCGAGTTTTTAAAACATTGTGTTTAAAACCAAAAGGACTTGTGCTCTAATGGTTTTTGCTTTTTGTTCCTGCTGGAGTGGAGACACAGTTTTTGTGTCGTTTTAGTACCTCCATATCTGAATATGTAGAATCCCTCAGCAAAGCAGTGATCAAAATTTGCTGTATTGCAGGTATGCACCACTCACGTGAAAATAAAAACTGCCTTACTTTGTGATGTTTAAATGTTGTTTAAATTCATCTTATTTAGCTGAATCAAGTTAACTCCACCTATGGTTTAAATTCCTTTTTTAACTTTATTCCCCTTTTTACAAGTTGAATTAAAACAGCTATAAACAAAAAGAACCAGACAGAAGCAAGCTACTTTATTAGCCCAGCATGTGGGGTATGAGGGGTCTGGATGATGTTTGGCTGCTGTTATTTGCTGGTAAGGTGGTGTTGGGGGTTAGTGAGTGTGAAAGAGAAAGAGACAGAGACAGAGAGAGAGTGAAAGTAAATGTGCATTTGCATAAATAGGTTTTATCCAGCAGTTCAACTCACTCACTGTTAAAATTCCTTTTTACTTTATCCCTTTATCTCATTTTACACTCTGAAATGAAAAGGCTCAAAACAAACAGAAGCAGGTATAAATCAAGCTAGTTTATCAGCCACTTCATGTCTGCCCTAGCATGATCATGCAAGAGAGAGAGAGTATGCACATAGCGATAGGGCAAAAACAGAAAAAAAGAGAGACTGCAATATCAAATAGAAGAAAAGGTAATCCCAACATTTAAACAAAAGCCTCATTAGCATAAAATATGGAATAAACTGCAGAAACTATGTCATGCTAGCAGACATTTTGGATGCACATTGCAGTTCCTGTACATACCTGGCAGAAATCACCAAGAATAAGACAAACATTCAACCTGCCTATTTTGAGTTGCTTGACATTAATGAGTTCAGATTTCCATGTAAACATCTATACACTTCTGTTTCTTTACATAAAATGCTCACCAGATTTGTTGGATTTTAATATCCCTAGTGGCTTCACACTCGGACAATGTCAGCTTACGCATTTTCCCAACACCACACTTCAATGCCATGCAGAGTACACCAAAGGACTCCACAAATGCAGGCAAGATGTAGGTGGTGGGATTTGGTTGTGTCAAGTAATAGGCTGCTATATCAGCCAATATCTGCAGCATCATGACTTTGTAAGTACGAGTTTCACTAGCATAATCCACATACACTTGTTTCAGGGTGGCAACTGGGAAGGGTTTGAGGCATGTTCACATATGCACATTTACAAGATGAATGTGATTTATAAAGGGTAACATGAGTATAAATGTGCATATGCCAGATTTTATAAATCTGACTTTTTTAGTTTAATGTACCATTTTTTTTCATGTTCGAATCCATGCAATTTTATAAATAAGATCCCTGGACAGAAATTTTAAAATTAAAAAAATTACATATATCATGGAACACAGTTCAGACCATCACTAAGAACTATAGGAAAATCAGAAAAAGCAGAACAGTGAAAGATCAGTTTGCTGCTCTAAAATTGAAGATAAAGCAAGGAGAAAACTCATCAGAGGCTAACAACAAAGGAACAGCAGGACATGTTATGATACATGCATTTTATATGGCTGTACCTGATGGTCATGTTCATATTAAAGAGAAAAATAAACTCAATTACATATTATGTACATGTATACTTTTTAAACAGTTAAACTTAATGTGAAAAAGTAATAAAGACACATTTTAAACATGTTACAATATAATAGTTATGAGAAGGATTTGTTCCAGGAAAAAAAATAATGCTGTATATAATGTAAATCATGGAAAAAAAGATATTTTCCTGGGGATGAAATGCTAAGCACTCATAATTTCCTAGTATTGTCCTCCACTGCCTGGGTTCTAATAAGACATGTTTAAAATATTAAAAAAGTAATTTGAACGTAATGTAATATATGCCCTCAGGCAGTTATGCTCCTTAAAAATTACTAAATCTACTGCAAGCACAGAGCACACATTAGTGCATGATGATGCTTTCAATGCACTTACAATTGCAGAGAAGATAATGATTAGCCTGTTGAATGAACACCACTCTGATTTACCAGCACTTCATTAAAACATAATGTAGTCACATTTAAAGAATCACAATACAGAGTAAACAGGCTGGAAAGCAGTGTAATGGGGTAGGTGGTAGTAAAAGGTGATGGAGAAAAAAAACACTACAAGGAGATGAGAAAGACCTTAAGATGACAAGCTATAAGGAAAACAGTAAAGTCCAAAAAACGGCTTAATCTCACACAAGAATAAGCTGTGAATGAACTGTTTATTGACATGCATATGAAGTCACATTTATGGTTAGTAGCAAGGACTCAGTACCTACCAGTGATCAAGTATGGGTGGTTACAGCACTTTCTCAGCTCCATCATTGTGTTAATGAGGTTGGGCATATTGTGCTGATTGGCTCCCTTTGCCAGAAAGGTAAAGTTCTTTTCCAGTATCGCCCTGTAGTACTTCTTTTGAATGTTGGTCAGCTCAACCTCAATGATGGTCTCTTCTTTAGGCGCAAGATTCTTCTCCACATCATCTTTTAGCCTTCTTAGCATCATGGGCTTAAGAATAGCTTGAAGCTTTTTTACCTGATTAGGACAGTGATTAGTAGAACACACTACTTGCATGAAACATGTTATATTCTACAGCACCCTTAATAACCTAATAAAACTGTTATGTTGTTATTCTGGAAAGCTGTCAACACCTGGCTGCAAGTCTCTGATTAATTTTCTCTTTTAGCCTACATTACACATTTCCCTGAAAATTCATCATACCAGTGTTAAACAAGCTGCTGACTAAAAATCTATCCATCACTCTCATGCTTGTTTTGTCAAATATGAGTTACAGGAGCTACATCCTCTCTGTAGCTTCGGGCACAAGGCACTTCCATGTACATCCCTATGCAAAGTTAGGGACAATACAAAGTTGCCAATTAACCTAATAAATGTTCTTAGAATATGTACGAAACCTAAAGGGTCTTGGGAAAAACATTTATTTTCATGTTAGCACTTTCAAATAAATTACTTTAGGCTAATAAAGTACTTTAAGCATAGAAAAGGTGCTATATACATGCAGTACTTTATTATTATAATGAAAAAAACTTCTACACCATGATGGTAACTGTACCAAACTTTACAGCAGGGTCTTTTTGGTGAGAAGTTATGTTGAAGGTTAGTTAAGGACAAATAAGATTATCTCTGGTAATTCACAAAGTTTGTTTTGGACAACTCCTAAAATGCAAAAAAAGGAAAAAAAACTATTTTTTGTCCTTAATTAGCAATCTTTAATATTTAAAAAAAAGCAGTAATTGTCAGGTAGATTGGTAGACAGATAATACGGTAAACACACAAAGGCTGTCAGTCATCTGACTAGCTTTTTTCCATAACATGAAAGAAGCAAATGAATTGTTGCTTTTGTGAGACTTGGGTTTACTGCATTAAGGCAGAGATAGGGACTCGCTTTCTCCTCTTTCAATGATTGGTAAACATTAAAAAAAAATAAATAAATAAAAACTGTCCATACACCCGGATAACAGTGAAAGCCACTGGTCAAAGCATTCTTTCCAAATGATCTTCCTTCTTTTTTCACTTAATGATTTTGGCAGCCTCTATTCAAATTAATAATTCTGGTCTTTGGGTAGTGCATTGCTTGCTTGCTTTTAAAATCTAGACTTGCTTAACAGAAACTTGAAATTCACAGTGCACAAAGTATAAATATAGCTTTTAACAAAATTACCTTGCTATTAGTGTCACTGAAAATATCATGGTTATTTTTCCATGGGATAGCAGATGTGAACTCCCCTAACAGCATATGTTTTGCCCAGAGCAGTTTGGTTTGCCTTGCTAAGCTTGTTATAACAACAAAAACATTATTGTCATCTTTCACCATCAGAATATACTACAAAGGATGTTAACTTTCTAGACATTTTAAAACCAGTTACCTGCTCCTCTGTTTTTAGATCTCCAAATTCCTCAAGAAAGGTGTTTTCTGAAGAAAACTGATTGGGTTCTAGGAAGTTTAAAAGGCTAAAAAGCTCCTCCACAGAGTTCTGCAAAGGGGTTCCAGTAAGTAATACTTTGTGTTCCTAGAACAAAAAGATAAAAAGAGGTTAAGAGGCTACTCACTACTCAAAGATACAATGACATTGCTCTTTTTCATTTTAGGCTTCCAATAACACATTCAGCTTTCTTTGCTTAAAACATATCAGATATGAAGCACTTAACTATACATAAAATCACAATACAACATATGTCTCAGTTTGGATAGATAAAAAAAAATTTTTGGTTTGTCCTTGTCTATCACTGTTCCAATTCTAAACTGCACAAGTAATTATTACTAGCCGACGCCCGCCGTAGCATACAGCGGTGTAAGAATAGAAACGGAAAATGGTAAGAAAGGAATTCAGAAATCAAAAAGAAATAAATGCTTCTTGAAAGACACATCTGTCCCAATGTGATGCAACAAAATCTACTGCCCTATGTCATAGTGAGAGTGAATTGCCTTTGTCGACCATTTCTGTCAAGAAATAACTCACTGATAGGAACAGGCAGTTGCCGGATCCCGGAACAGAGATGACGTTGTACAAAAACCCGTCGACAGAGAAGATACTGTTGTTCATTTTATAACAAAGGCTTAGGAAACAACCGTCGCAGTATAACGAAAATACGAAGGAGCGAAATCAATGCCAATGGTCGACAGAGTACCTTTCTGTAGCAGGCTACGGAAAAGACTCCCAGGCGCACACATGGCTGAAGTGAAAGGTCACGTGGTCAGGCTAGATATAGGGCAGTGATGTGACACCAATGGGGTCATGAGAGAGGAGCGGGGAACGCAGTAGTCCGAAGGAGGAATAGGAATCGAGAAAAGCGCCATGGAGGTGTATGGGAGGCCTGAGGCAGCGTGGAGAAGGGTTTGGAAGAGCAGGAATAGGAACTGAGAAATGCCGTGTAAGCTGCATGTGGGCGGGACCGGTTTTGATGAGGAACCGCAGGCAGCGTGGGAGAAGGGTTTGGAAGAGGACGAATAGCAATCGAGAAATGCTGTGTCAGCTTCGTGTGGGCAGGACCGCTTTTGAACAGGTAGCAGGACGAACCAGAAGAGAAATATATATAAGAGATTATGATTATTACCTATTATTTGGTTGATGCCATTATAGAAGGAGACTTACAACATTGGTGAGATGTAAACAGTTACATTTACAGATATCCGTGCATGTGAGTGAGGGAGTAAATATGCATCTTTTTTCGACATTGGTTTCTTGTAAAGGGAGGTGGGTAATGGTCCTTATAACCTACAGCTGGGGTGGACTGTGTTATCATATCATAGCCAACAATAAATGACCACCAGGGAGGACCTGTGGGAGAGTCAGAGTCATGGTAGCAAATGGAAGTCACAGGACATAATGCTGAAATTTTTCTAACCTATTTAAAGGCAGCACAGCTGCCCAGTATACGTAGTCATTGACCCTGGCAGATCATTTGGAACAGCAGCCTACCTGGTAAAGGCCTGTCTCTGCAAAAGCTGGAAAGTGCAAGAGAACCAGAGATTATTGAACACATACCTAAAACAGAAACTTTTTTCATGTTACAGTGCTAACTAATGGTGCAACGGATTACTATTGATCCGTGATCCTAACCGATTTCTGTCCACGGTTCGGTATGCATGTGATCTGAAGATCAGAGAAAACAAAAGTTCCACTGTATTGTGCGCACACGCACTCTCTCAACCTCTCTCGCGCACTAACTCTCTCTCTCACAAACTCGGTAGCTATCGCGCACTGAACTGCAATTAAATTTCTCTCACACACTCTATCTCGCGAACTAACTTTCTCTCTCGCGCACTAACTCAACCTCTCTCGCGCATTTTTGCTCGACTGTTGTCCAGTTTGCCGCTTCATACACGTGGTCATGGCCAGCTGTAGCAGTTCAAGCAGAGGAGCAGAGGAGCTCGACAAACCTCCAGCATCATTTAAGTCTCATGTGTGGGAGCATTTTGGCTTCCCTGTTAAATATGTTGATGGGAAAAGGGTGGTGGATAAAACCACCACAGTTTGTCGACTGTGTGGCACGAGGAAGCCCTATGAGACTGGCAACATGTCAGGCATGGCCACTCATTTAAAATGACACCACCCTGATGTGACAGGACCCAAGACGATGGCTGCGCAACAACCAAAGATATCCACGGCATTTAAGCAGCCCTTTACTGCCCAATCAGACTGAGCTAAAGCTATTACAAAAGCTACTGGGGTGTTTATTGCTGCAAACATGAGGCCATATTCCGTTGTGCAAAACAAGGGGTTTAAACATATGATACATGTGCTTGAGCGACACTAAGATATTCCGTCACGCACTCACTTCAGTGACAATATCGTCCCATGTATGTATGAGCAGGAAAAGTCAAAAGTTATGGCTGAACTGTCCCAGGCATCTTCTGTGGCCTTAACTACAGACGGGTGGACCTCCAGGGCAACAGAAAGCTATGTGACCGTGACCGCTCATTACATCACAGCGGAGTGGGAGATACGAAGCCCTGTACTGCAGACACGCCCCCTCTATGAGAGTCACACTGGCACAAACCTGGCACACGTATTGACGGAAGCAGTGGCAGAGTGGAGGATAGAGAGGCCCAATACTAATATCCCAGTCACAACAGATAATGCCAAAAACCAAATAAATGCAGTGAATGAAGCAGGACTGGGCCCACAGATAGGGTGCTTTGCACATGCAATTAATTTAGCATCCCAAAAGGGAATGAAAGTGTGTAAGATGGACCGCCTCCTTGGGAGGATCAGGAAGGTGGTTTCCTACTTCCACCGAAGCTCAACAGCTGCTCATGTGCTTAAGACCAAGCAAGAAATGCTACAGCTGCCTACTCATAAGCTCATACATGATGTCACAACAAGGTGGAACTCCACTTATGATATGTTGGAGTGTTATCTTGAGCAGCAGGCAGCTATATACTCTGCACTAACAGACAAAACCCCGAAAAAAAAATACCAGAGACATTGTCACCTTGTCTGATGATGATGTTAAAGTGGCAGAGGATGTCCTCCAGCTGCTCAAACCACTCAAAATGGTTAAAATTCTGTTGAGCACTGAAACATCTGTGTCCATGATCCTGCCTCTGAAAACAAGGATCCTACAATCCATGGCCCCAAGTGAGGAAGACATCACCATCACAAGAGATGTCAAGACTGCCATTAGAGAGGACCTGAAGCCCAGATACACTTCACCACCAACCCTACAGGACTACCTTCACAGATCTACTGCACTTAATCCAAGGTTCAAGTCGCTGTCTCACCTAGACCTTGCCCTATGCCTGAGGACATACAGTGATCTCACTACTGAGATTGTGAGCAGTCTTGGCACTGAAGACTGTGAAGAGGTAAAGAAAATAAATATTTTGAAATTATATATTTTTTATTTTTTATTATGTTTTTAGTTAAGTTTATTAAGTTATTTATTAAGTTATTGCCACATTTTAATGTCTATGGAAAAAAAAAAGTTTTAATCAATAATGTAACTTTCCCTGCAGTGTCAATATGCAGCACCAACAGGAGCAGACATCTCCTCCTCAAAAGAAGTCAGCAATGGTGGAGCTTTTTGGCGAGACCTTTGCACAGAAGAACATGGTCAGCAAGGCTTTTGCTGACACCATCAAAGAGGAGGTGGTATCCTATGAGGCAGCAAGTGGCATTCCAGTCGATGATGATCCACTGACTTGGTGGAAAAGCAACGAATGTAAATACCCTCACCTTGTCACAATGGCAAGACACCATCTTGCTGTGCCTGGCACTTCAGTGCCTAGCGAGAGGGTGTTCTCAACAGCAGGGGACATAGTTACAGCAAAGAGATCTACACTTTCCCCAGAAAATGTAGACATCCTCATGTTTTTGAAAAAAAAATTGAAATTATAAGCTCAGGTCTGCTTTGCTTTCTTTCTTCTTTTTTGATGATGTGGACATAAGCTAGTTTTTATGTCTCTCTCCATGTTCAAAGTAAGAAGCAATGATGCCTTAAATTGCATTTAAAGTTGTTTTTTATTGTGTCCACATTAAAGGAAATAGTTATCATGCCCTATATTGCACCTTAATTTGTATTTATATAATTGAGTGGAATGAGTCTTGAGTTGAATGTTTTTTAATGGGCAAAAAATACTTAACTAAATAAATGGAGAGTTAAATTTGTCTTTTTTTTTTTTTTTTTGCCGATCTAAAAATTGATCCGATCCGTGACTTAAAACCGTGATCCGATCCGAACCATGAGTTTTTTGATCCGTTGCACCACTAGTGCTAACGACAAAATTTTGACACGGAGTGTATAATGTGTAAAGACTTAAGTCCAACTATCAAAAACACTTTCACAAAAGGCACACATATAATAAAACAAGTGCGCTTTTATTCAAGAATAAACCCAAAGAAAAAGAAATCGGTGATGGGTACAATACAAATATGACCTCTTGGGTGGCACAGTGGTAAGAACTGCTGATTCATAATCAAGAGGTATGGGGATCGAATCCTGGCGCTCTCTAGAATTATCAGTTTGAGTAGGAGTAGCTCTTATTGTTACTATTATACAATAAAAACATACATTTGTTTTGAGTCTGTAACAGCCAGTGTAAATTTATAGTGCCTGTAAAGGTTAGTGGTTTTTTTTTTTTTATTTATTCAGTTTTATTCTCTCAGTCATGTTCAAGCTTCCACCGATCTGACACTGCCATTTTCAAATAAAAACGTGTTATAACAGAGGTGAACTCAGATGAGGATGAGGGTTCTAAATCGGAGAAAGAGAACAGAAGCCCTCCCCGCAATTAAGTCCACTCATATTTAAGAACAACACCGCTACACCAGGCGTAAAGGCGAAAGATGGCACCGTTTGGATGCAGCAACAGGTCGGGCATCATCCTGCCAGTCAGTCTGCCCCACATATGCCCTTCAAAGAAAAAGCAGGGCTTACAGAGCTTTCCAAGATATCGTGCAAAATCCTGTTTGTGATTATGTTTTGTGATGGACAGGTGTGAATGGATTTAAGGTGGGCCGGGATTTTGAGTTTTTTCGTAGGCTTCAGGGATTCTAGTGTTAACAATTTCTTTCCTTATCTCCTCTTGATGTTCCTTTTATCAATGTATAGTGTTCTTCTAGAAACCTTGTGTTCCTACTTCCATCTCATGGTATGGGTCAACATATGATGAGGTTTTGATTCAACAGGGCTAGGTGCAGTTGGATCTGGGTGTGTTCAACCAGCTAAATCTAATTATCAAACAACTTTTGTCAGCTATTTGAGTAACTATGGGGGAAAATACCTTAAGCAATATATGTATTATAAAACTTTATTATTGAATATATTACATAGAAATTTAGAATTGGTGTTATATACTTATTCTGGTCCTTTTTAATATTACATTTTGTTTAAAATCTGAAAATATTTGTTTTGGGAAATATATTTAAAGGATTACCAGAAAGGGGCCAAATAATTTCACTGCATTATGTTAGATTTACTAGTGTCTATCATGGCTATGTTTTTTTTTAATTTGGTAAATATTTATAGTATTACTCTGATCGTTTATTTGATACTGTAATCCTACTTGAGCTATAAACCACTTTTAGACAGAACTTACTTTTAATGATGCAATATAAAACAGATCACTTAAATGAATTCAGAAGAAACAACATAGTATTTAATTGACAAGCCACAAAAAATTAAAACTGATGATGTGAGATAAATGACTGAGATAATAAAACAGACATTACAGCCTATGTTTTCTGATACTAATTATGTGTAAGATACTGTTTAAAATATATTCAAGATTAGTATCAGGCCCTGATGGTTACCCCGTAGAATTTTATAAGAAATTCTCCACTCAGCTAGCTCCCCTCTTATTGGCAACATTTACAGAAGCTAGAGACAACCAAATACTACCTCAAACATTTCGACAAGCATTAATCACCGTCTTTCCTAAACAAAATAAGGACTTGTTACAATGTGCATCATACAGACCAATTTCACTCCTGAATAATGATGTTAAGATACTCTCAAAAATCCTAGCTAGAAGGATGGAGAAAGTGCTGCCCTTGGTAATATCACAAGATCAAACTGGATTTATTAAAGGCAGACACCTATCTTCAAATCTCCGACGCTTGTTTAATGTTATATATTCACCAGCAAAATCAAACACCCCAGAGATATTACTATCATTAGACGCAGAAAAAGCATTTGATATGATTGAATGGAATTACTTTTTCACTGCATTGGAGAAATTTGGGTTTGGCCCGAATATTTGTGCTTGGATCAAACTACTGTATACCAATCTAGAAGCTTCAGTTTGTATTAATAACATTTGCTCAGACTTCTTTAAACTAGAACGTGGTACCAGACAAGGATGTCCCTTGTCGCCACTGTTGTTTGCAATCGCTACTGAACCACTGGCGGTTCACTGCCGAAATTCTTATCAGATAAAGGGGATTGTCAGAGAAGGACTGGAACAGAAAATTTTTCTATATGCAGATGATATGGTCTTATATATATCAGACCCAGAAAACACTGTCCCCGCTGTTTTAACAGCACTAACAGAATTTCAAAAGATATCTGGTCTTAGAATTAATCTGAATAAAAGTATACTCTTTCCAGTGAATTCACAAGCATATAATACTATATTAGACACCCTACCTTTTACCATAGCAGATCAGTTTAAATACCTAGGGGTAAATATCACAAGTAAACATAAAGCTCTTTATCAACAAAATTTTGGCGTCTGTATGGAAAAAATTAAGCAAGACTTGCATAGATGGTCAACCCTTCATCTCACTCTAGCCGGAAGAATTAACATTGTTAAGATGAATATCCTTCCTAAACTTCTCTTTTTATTTCAAAACATTCCAATATATATCAATAAATCATTTTTTAAACAGTTAGATTCAACAATAACCTCATTCATTTGGAACTCAAAACACCCACGTATCCGAAGAGCAACCCTACAAAGACCTCAGGCAGAAGGTGGCATGGCTTTACCTAATTTTCAGTTTTATTACTGGGCAGCAAACATACAAGCCATAAAAACCTGGACACAAATAAATGAACATACACAGGCTTGGTCCGCAATAGAAGTAAAATCCTGTAGTACTTCTTTATATTCCCTGCTCTGCTCTCCAATAAATGAAAGTTATCGCAAATATACTAATAACCCAATTGTGCTTTACTCACTCAGAATATGGAACCAAATTAGAAAGCATTTTAAGATGGAAAATCTTTTATCAGTGGCACCTTTGCAAGAGAACCACCTCTTTCAACCTTCGCAAGTATATCCAGTTTTTAATACCTGGAAAAGTTTTGGGATTAAAATGCTCAGAGATCTTTATATAGACAACATATTTACATCTTTTGAGCAATTACGTTCAAAATTCAACCTCCCAGCTACACATTTCTTTTACTATCTTCAAATTAGAAATTTTGTTAAACAGAAATTGCCGATTTCCCCCACCTTGCACCCTCCACAATGCTGGAAAAAATACTGCTCAATTTCGAGGAAACAAACACTATTTCCACAATATATAAAATCTTTTTAGAGTCCCTACCTTTCAAAGATCCAAGAGGACACTGGGAAGAAGATCTCTTAATCAATATATCAGAAAAGAAGTGGAAGGTAGCAAAGCAGAGAATTCACTCGAGTTCTATATGCGCAAAGCATAGAATTATTCAACTAAAAATTATATATCGAGCCCATCTGTCTCGCTTAAAACTGTCCAAAATGTTTCCAGGGCAGGATCCAACCTGCGAGCGCTGCAACCAAGCTCCTGCCTCACTGGGTCACATGTTTTGGGCCTGCACCAAACTAACATCATTTTGGACAAAAATTTGTAAGTGCCTCTCAGACAGCCTTGGTATCACAAGTCCTCCTAACCCATTAACAGCTGTGTTCGGTGTTCTTCCAGATGGACTTGAATTGGAGAAGGACAAGCAAACTGTGATTGCATTCACTACACTTTTGGCACGCAGACTTATTTTGTTAAATTGGAAGAATCCTAATTCTCCTCTTATAAGTCAGTGGGAAACCGATGTTTTATATTATTTGAAATTGGAAAAAATCAAATTTTCAGTTAGAGGATCTGTACAAAATTTTTTCAAAACATGGCAGGATTTAATCAATATTATTTTAGAATAAGAGAAATAACTATTATCGCATTTAACTCCCTTCTCCATCTCTTATTTACATAGATATTTACTTCTCCCTTTCTTTTGTTTAATGTTGCCTTATTAAAAAGCCTTAAGCAATTTTCCTTTAGCTAAGCTCTCCTTCTCAGGGGTGGGGTTTGATTAGTCTTCAAATCTGTTTGGTTATTAATTGATCTGTTTGTATGGAATGATTATAATGAAAATTAATAAAATAAAATATAAAAAAAAAAGATTAGTATTTGAAAATATTAATATTAAATGTAAAACTATCATTTTTATAATATTAATCTCTCAGCGAATGAGAGCAATACTACATCCACGGTTAAGAGAAAATAATGCTTGCTATAAAAAATCTCATTATTTGTAAAATAAATAAATAAATGGAAAATTACAAAATATCATTTTGAATGTATATAAAATGATCAAAAAAGGGTCCAAAAGTGATCTCCAGATATTATGATGAATAAGATCAAAAACATAAATTAATTCACAGAAAAATTCCAATGTAGGAAAGTTAGTACAGCACCATTCACCAGTGCACTTACCAAATTCATGAGTTTCAATCCCTCTAACAGCTTGCAGTTTCGGTTCTTGAGACGGTGAGCCTCATCAATAACCACACAGCGCCACTGGATTTTCTTAAGTTCAGGACAGTCCGCGAGAATCATCTCAAACGTTGTGATAATTGCATGAAACTTGAAAATGCCTGGCAAAGTGAGCCCCTGTGAGAGAAGAAGAGCTAATGTAAGAAAGGAAGAAGGATAAGTCATGCACAAGATTCCAATAAATTGTTACTTTAAAAACAGAACACCTGATCTGATTGAAAAGCATCTGTACTAATTGGCTCTAATTATCCCTATGTTATGTATGTAAATAACACAAATTTCTCAATATAAATGAATGCCTGTCATTCATTTGTTGTCCTATAATAACAACTTTTAAGAATAAAGTAGGACCATAGTGAGCTAGCTTAATGACAAATGCAAAAGCAATTTAAAAAATTGTTTTTTTTAAATGATCATTAGATGTGTCAAGGCGGCACGGTGGCGCAGTGGGTAGCGCTGCTGCCTCGCAGTTGGGAGACCTGGGGACCTGGGTTCGATTCCCGGGTCCTCCCTGCGTGGAGTTTGCATGTTCTCCCCGTGTCTGCGTGGGTTTCCTCCGGGCGCTCCGGTTTCCTCCCACAATCCAAAGACATGCAGGTTAGGTGGATTGGCGATTCTAAATTGGCCCTAGTGTGTGCTTGGTGTGTGGGTGTGTTTGTGTGTGTCCTGCGGTGGGTTGGCACCCTGCCCGGGATTGGTTCCCTGCCTTGTGCCCTGTGTTGGCTGGGATTGGCTCTAGCAGACCCCCGTGACCCTGTTTGGATTCAGTGGGTTGGAAAATGGATGGATGGATGGATAGATGTGTCAATTAATTTAGCTGTGTGTTGAAATCGAGTATGAAGGTATTCATTCATAAGATTGACAAGACTGTGATATAACAGCATATTTGATATCCACGTGTGAATAATACTTCTAAATGCAATATACACAAAAGTATAACCAGGAACATTTTGTTTTGTTCATTTAATTAATGCCCAACAGTTCTGAAATGTAGATGTTACCTTATAACGGACACTGTGGAAAGTCTTTGATGCTTGTTTGTTTATCACAAACATGGTCTAACAGCATAGGACGCAATTTACAGATCAACCCTTAGTAAACAAAAGTGAAACTCTAGGCTAAAGAACAATTTTCACTTAACAAAAACATGCTTATGTCAAAAGTGCATGTCTACATTAAAAATACTAATTTTGGAATGGTGTATCCCTTGTTAACAGATTTTAAATTACTGTGTAGCAGAGAAAAACAGTCAGACTGTGTGAATGAGATTAATAATAAAGTCTGAAACACAGTGCAATATGCATATAACACAAGTACACCCTTGAGCTGCACTGGCATTTACACTCTCTTCGCATCTTTACTTTCTTATCTACTGTGTGCTTAAATCACTTGGTATTTCCTGCTAAGTTTAAATTAAATTGCATTTGTAGTTTGCATACTGTAGTGTTTTTTATATCAATGTATAAACCATTAAAAACTGATGGATGTCACCTTGAGCAATACTCCTGCTTATTAAAGAGACTCAAGTAACTGCAGTCAGAACAGTTAACTGCCTGATCCGACTCCAGCTCCACAGCCCTGCTTATATGTAATTCAGAAATTTAAACTGAGGAGGATTCACTAGCAGCATGAATATATTGCAGCACTCAATTATCCTCCATACATTTGTCACCACATACTTTTGTTGTCATACCCATGATGATGTATTTTACATATACAATATCTCACGTATCTCTTTTTTCACTCTGTTTTGGAAAACAGCACTACAGTCAAAGAAAGTTTTTATGGAGAGATCATAAAATAACTCAAAAGCCACTCATACGGACAACTGCATGAGTGTACATGTTGAGTGAGTAATTATGTATACATATTCTGAAATTGTATTTACTGCTGTATACATTATCTTTTTTGGTATTGTGCAACGGTCATAACTCTATAGGCACCATGCATTTAAGAATGTCACTACATTATGTACAGTGGATTCAGAAAGTGTTCAGACTTTTTCACTTGCTACAAACTTTATTGTGTTGTCAATTTTAAATATGTTTCCCATTTTGTCCATCAATCAATACCCAGTAAACCATAATGACAGTGAAAACATTTTCAGAAAGTTTTAAAAATTAAAAAAAAATAAATAAAAATAAAGTTTTTAAAAATAAGAAACAGAAATTTCTCATTCATATAACTCTTAATTCAGTTCTTTGTAGAAGTTTCCAATTTTCTTAGGTGTATCTCTATAAGCTTTGCAAACCATTAGACTGGATGAGAAGTGTCTGTAAACTGCCATCTTCAGTTTCTCTCCACTGATGTTCTATGGTGTTTAAGTCTGGGCTTTGAATATGCCAGTCAAGGACAGTTGTGCAGAAAGGTGAACTGTTGCCCCAAGTCTGAGGTTGCATGTACTTTGAAAAAGGGTTTCTTCAAGGATGTTTCTGTATTTGGACAAATTCAGTACTGCTACATATATTTAACTTTAGAATATAAGCATAGATGAATTTAAATGAAAAAATGCAAAAGATCATCTAAATAGAAAACATACTACTTAGCAACCTGCAATATTGGGAAAAGGTTTCATAAACTAAGTGTGAAGATTTTAAAAATTTCCTGCCTCACTGGGTCACATGTTTTGGGCATGCACCAAATTAACATCATTTTGGACCAAGATTTTTAAATGCCTTTCAGACAGCCTTGGTGTCACAATCCCTCCTAACCCACTAATAGCTATGTTTGGTGTTCTTCCAGATGGATTTGAAATGGGGAAGGACAAGCAAACTGTGATTGCATTCACTACACTTTTAGCACGCAGACTGATTTTGTTAAATTGGAAGAATCCTAACTCTCCTCTAATAAGTTAGTGGGAAACCGATGTTTTTTATTATTTGAAATTGGAAAAAATCAAATTCTCTGTTAGGGGATCTGTAAAGAATGTTTTTCAAAACCTGGCAGGATTTAATCAATAATATTTTAGAATAAGAAGAAATAATTATTTCCACATTTCTTTTCCCTTCTCCATTTATCTTTTTTTGCCCTATTAAACTCAATAATTTAGGCATGTTTACAAGCCTTAAGTATTACTCCTTTGGCCATGCTATCCTTCTCAGGGGTGGGGCTTGATTTGCTTTCAATCCTATTTTTTGTAAAAACTGACCTACTGTATATGTACGGAATGACTACCATAAAAATAATAATAATAATAATAAAAAGTTCTCTTATTGTGTCACCTTTTCTTTATGGGCTATTAAAGACTCAATGGTTTAATTCCAGCCTTAATTAATAGTTGTAAACCAAAAGTTGCATCAAGTGTACATTCTTCTAAACATATGAATAGCAAAAGGACTGATATAGTCTGGTAAATTTTATAACTTTTAATATAATCAAGTAGACACAAATACTACAGGGTGTATATTATTAATATCATGAATTGGTTGAGTTGCCCAGATGATTGTAAAAACTGAGAAATTATTTTATATCTCAGTAAGGGGGGAGACAGAAATAAAAAAAAGACTCAAAAATGTTGTTTAGAAAATTACTAAAGTAATTAATTATATCATACTCATTGGCTATTCAATAAAATAGTGAAATAATTTTTTACTTCCCTTTATTATTTTTTACTTCCCTTTATTCCTGCTACCCAAACATAAATAAATATCCATATGAAAAGAAAAAGATGCCAAGTCTATCTATGTGTGAATTTATTAAAGAGATTTAATAAAATAAGATGCAATAAGACAAAAGAAAACAATATGAAGAAAAATATTCAAATTTAGGTCTTTGAAGGGACGCCCTTTGGATAGGTGGATGTTTTGACTTCTAAATAAATGAGGTTATGATTGAATGTAACTTCTTAAAAAATTATTTATTTATTGATGAATATTGGAATGCATTGAAATAGAAAAAGAAGCTTAAGGAGGATATTCATCTTGGCAGTGTTAATTCTTTCAGCTAAAGTGAGATGAAGGGGGTAGGACATCTATGCAAGTCTTGCTTAAGTTTTTCCATGCAGACAGCAAAAGTTTGTTGATAAACAGCTGTATGTTTACTTGTGATGTTTATCCCTAGGTATTTAAACTGATCTGCGATGATAAAAGGGAAGGTGTCCAATCTAGAATTGTGTGCTAGACAGTTCACTGGAAAGAGCATACTTTTATTCAAATTAATTTTGAGTCCAGAAATATTTTGAAATTCTGTTAGCGCTGTTAGGACTACAGGCACAGTATTTTGTGGATCTGATATATATAGTATCATATCATCTACATATAGTGAAATTTTCTGTTCAGGTCCTTCTCCGATAACCCCCTTTATCTTATAAGCATTTCTACAGTGAACTGCCAGTGGCTCAATGGTGATTGCAAATAGCACTGGTGACAAGGGGCATCCTTGTCTAGTATCACATTCTAGTTTAAAGTTGTCTGAAATAATGTTGTTAATACAAACTGAAGCTTCTGGAGTAGTTTGATCCATACACATATGTTCGGGCCAAACCCAAATTTCACCAATGTAGTGAAAAGGTAGTTACATTCAACCATATCAAATACTTTTTCTGCATCCAATGATATCATCATCTCTGGGGTGTTAGACTTTGTGGGCAAATATACTACATTAAACAGGTGTCGAAACTATGTATCTACCTTTAATAAGACCAGTTTGGTCTGGTGATATTACTGAAGGAAGCACTTTCTTAATCCTTTCAGCTAGGACATTGGAGAGTATCTTAACATTATTACTCAAACATGAAATTGGTGTGTATGATGCACATTGTAATAAGTTCTTATTTTGCTTAGGAAAGATGGTAATTGATGCTTGGCGAAAAGTTTGAGGTAGAATTTTATTGTCTCTAGCTTCTGTAAATGTTGCTAATAAAAGGGGAGCTAACTTAATTGAGAATATTTTATAAAATTCAGCAGGGTAGCCATCAGGGCCTGTTGCTTTCCCACTCTGAAGTGAGTTTATAGAATTTAGTACTTCTGATAGTGCCAGAGGTTTATCCAATTCCTCTGCACTGACAGTATCTAGTTGTGTTAACAGTAATGCATCCAAAAACGCATTAGGTTGCGTCTTGCCTTCTTTAAGCTGAGTAGAATGTAAGGACTTATAGTAGTCTCTAAATGTGTGCATTATATTTTTATGGTCAATGATTCTGTCTCCGTCTGTGTTGGTAATTACTGGTATTGCATTGTGAACTTCCAGTGGGTGGATTTATCGAGCTAAAATCTTATCAGCCTTCTTTCTGTGTTCATAGTAATGAAGTCTTGATTTAAAAAGGAGTTGTTCTGTTTCTTTAGTTGTCAAGAGGTTGAGTTCTGTAAGTAAAGACTGTCTTTTCCTAAGAAGTGTCTCAATTGGACACCTGGCATATTCTTGAACTACTCTGGTAATTTCACTGATTAACTATGATACCTCCTTGGTTTCTGATTTATTTTTGTGGGAAAGATATAAAAAACAATCTGTCCTCTTAAGAAAGCCTTCAGAGTTTCCCCAGAGTATTCCTGCAGAGACCTCCAAAGATATATTTGTCTACAAAAAAAAAATCGATTTGCTTGGATATAAATTTTGTACAGTTCTCATCTGCTAATAAAATTCAGTTAAGAGGCCAGCTGCAAAATGAATATGTGGGGCATAGTGATTTAATCTCCATGATCAAAGGGGCATGGTCGGACATAATAGTGCTGTTCTTACAAAATTTAATCATAATCAAGAAATTGTTATATATAAAGAAATAATCAATTCTTGAGTAACAGTGATGCACAAAGAAAAAAAAAATACACATACATACACGCATATAAATGTAATTAAAACGTAAACAAAAAGTTGACGAGAAAGAAACAGAATGTATAATTACGGTACCAGTATCATTGTGAGTGGATCAAACAGTAGGTAAGATCTTCTTTGCCATGCCAAGGCCCAAAGAGACTCACCACCTTATTTCAAAGCGTTGGGATCAGTTTTCTTAGCTCTTTTTCTGCTCCCTCCGTAGAAGTAAAAATGTAGAACTTGTTTTGCATGTTCACTTTCAGTTTGGCAGGATACAAGAGGCTGTATCTGATCTCCATGCTCCACAGGTGAAGTACCAAACCCAGGTGGAGTAAATGTTGCTGGCTTGCAAGGAGTAATTGGCGACGTGAAAGGTAAGTTTCAATGAACCTTCTGCAATCGATGAGTTATCCTGGCCTGACTCATTTGCACATTCGCACTTGTCTCCAGGTCCCGGGAAATCTATGCTTTCACCTATCTGTTCCAGGTCAGTTTGAACTTGATGCCTATTTAGGCTTGGATGAAGCTTTAGCTGTCTTTTCCGTTTCTTTCTGAACTTTTTTTTTCTACCACTCATGCTTATATATGCTTGCATGTACTGTAATTTAACCCCCTCGGGTTGAGAAAATACATGACACCTTGGGATTATAAAAAAAAAAAAAATGAGAAAACAATAACACTGTCACTAACAGAGTTCCACCTCAGACGTCCATCGCCTGTAATGGAGGAGACCAAGCCCAACACAGCTTCAATTTGGTATTGCAAATTAGCCTAATCTGTACAATTTAGGACACAAGATGAACTGAAGAATCCAGAGGAAAATTCATGTGGACAAAGAGAATATGCAAACTTCTCACATTGAACAAATGGAATTCAACCCCAGAATGCTGGATCTTCAAAACTGTAGTGCACAACACAATCATGCCGACCCAATAAAGTCTCTCCTATGTTTGTTATATTTTCTTAGTAGTTATAACAGAAATATTCAATGTTGTCTAAATACACTTGTAAACTCAGCATTTCTGCACTTCTGAAATTGTAATGTCCTAACAAAAAGATTGGAATAGCACTATAATCAAGTACTTTGGTTACTTTTCAACTCTGATCAACATTATATATGTGGTATATCTTGTACCAAAATATATCAGAAGTATGACCATTGTACTTATAGCTAGTGTAAGTTGTATTTTGTTAAAAAAATATTTTCCAAAAGTAGCAAATCACACTTCCAACATCCTAGAAATACAAGTTATACCACTGATACTACACAACGTAAAGCACCACAGTTTTATTTAAATGACATAAAATTCATAGAATTTTTAAAATGTAAAATGTTTATAACCAAACTTCCTGAAATAAAGCGCAAAAGCAAACAAAAACACTATCATTCATTGTATGTGTACAGTATCTCATGCTGATGAAATAGACTAATGACACTAATGCTTCCTTTTGTTTTACTATTTAAAATAAACTTTGTTAAAAAACCAAACAAACAAATTTGAAAAATATGGCACAATAGTTGGAAACAACGATACCTGAAGTAGATGTCATTTCTGATATGTGAAGGCACACATGGCTCAGTGGCTAACAGTAGCCAGGTTTCCATCCAAGGAGTTTTTGCGAAAAAATATTTAGCGCTTCAAATTTTTTTACCGATATAGCCGATGGAAATGCTAATTATCGATAAAATGTTGTACATGTCGACATAATATTTTTCCGTTTAACTTTAGCGCATAAATTCCATGTCGATACTTCAGATGTCGCAAAAACTACATTGGAAACAGTTTTTGTCGGAAAAAAGGGCTTTAACGCAAATAAATGTGTCACATTTTCATCACGTGCAATCAAAACGAGAATGGCGGAGCGGCTCGCATGGTCTGATGAAGAGAGTTTTTTTTTTTGATTAAACGTCGTTATTTTGTATTAATTCAAATTTCAGTTTTAATTAAAAACCTTAAGGGAAGCAGGTTAATTCAGTTGTTATCGCACTGTGAAGGGATGTTGAAAGGTAGGCTCACCTGTACAGATCCGATGCTGCAAACACAGCTGCATCATGGGCACTTCCAGGAGTGCCAACGCAAATGTCTCATATCATGCACCTGTCATCAACAAGGGCCTGGAGAACAATAGATGGCCACCCTTTGCGATTAATGTAATCGCGGTAGCCTTCTGTCGGGGGAAGAATAGGCACATGCGTGCCATCCAGCGCACCGTAAATCTGTGGCACAAGATGCACCAAGGAATTGCGGTATGCGATTTCATTGGCCTCCGCTACAGTCGGAAGTCTGATATAACGCCGCATTAATTTTTCTTTAATAGCGGTGCACACAGCATATACACATCGATGGACGGTAGTTTTACTAACCCCGAAAGTTTCTCCAACTATCTATACTCGGCGCAGGTTGCCAGCTTGTAAAGGGCGATGGCAATCCGCTTTTGGGTTGGAACCGGTGGTCGTTGGCAACCTGTGATGGGCGCAACATCAGGACTGATGAATCCACACAACATCTCAAACGTCGGCCGTGTCATTATAAAATGTTGCAGCCAGAGATTTTCTGTTAAGTGTCTCTCCACCACCTCCTCCCAGAAGGTCTTATTCCGTGGGTTTCATCGCACTGGGGTATTTTCTTCGAGCTCTATGGCTATCAGACAAGCAACTGCTTCATTCTGCTGTCGTCTTCGGATATTATGTACAATTCCAATTATTTGTGAAACTGAAATAACAGTAAGCTGGCAAATTTCAAAAAACTGTCTGAATAATCTCTCCATTTCTTTGTTTCTTTGTTTAGTGGAGGGGGTGTAACGTGGAAAACAAAAGGTAGATAATTTGCGACATACACAAAATTATGTATGGAAACGGCTCAAGGGCAGATTTTTTTCGCGATACAACAAAAGTTATGCGACAGTTCGTTTTGGGGGGGGATGACGTCATCACGCACACCATTTTATCGATAAAAAGCCAGTTTGATGGAAACAGGCTGGAGACAGCAAATTTCGCACATTTTTTTTACGTATATTCTGTTTGTCGATAACAAAACGTCGCAAAAAACTGGATGGAAACTTAGCTACTGTTCCCAATCAGCATAAGTGTCATGGGCTTCAACCCCAGCCCAGCTACTGTTTATGTGGAATTTGCGCTTTCTACCCATATCTGTATGCGTTTTCATTGGCTACTCTGGTTCTCCTCCTATATCTCATGTACAGGTGAACAGAGGTGTGTTTAAATTTATGTTTGTGCCCTGCAATTGACATACAGTGCATCTTGTATTGGATTGGTTGCAGCCTTGTCCCCGAAAAACCAGCATAAACTCCAGTACCTCACAATCTAGAATGGAATAAATGAGTTAGTAAAATGGTGGAAAGATGCTTATTCAAGTCAGCATAGTGACCACAGACTACCACAATTAATCGTCATTATCAATAATAATCGGTTATTAAAAAAACATTGTCAATGATCACTTTCATCGATTAGTTAATTACATCATTAGGATGAGTGCAAAATTAGGCTGCAAAATTGCACCACTGCTTTATTCAGTTGTGAACACATTTGAAAAAAGGCAGAGGGTGAGCAAGCGGCAGAAAAGACAGCGAGACCTAAGACTTCCAGAGTTTGAAAGTACTTTACACTGAACACAGAAAAAAAAAAGGTTGTGAGCTGCAAAACGTGTAGGTCTGACCTCGTATGGCAGGAGAGCACAACAGAGATGTATAAACATATGAATAGGAAACATACAGTTAAAGGCTCTGCGGAGGAGGAAGACACGCCATCATCCCAGTAAGCTGAACATTACTTTAGTGTTATGTGATACAGATATGTAACATAGTGTTTGCTATGTCAGGCATAATGACATGATTTTTGGAATTGAAGAAAGAAATAATTCAAGTCATATTCCAGGCCCCTAAAATGCGAATAAAACACTAGCATACACAACAAAGTTTTACAATAGGCAACTAAAAAACATGTTATTAGCCACTAGCTAGTAAACGTTCAGGTTTTCACTTGTCATATTTGTTTTGTTTTTTGATGTGGTCACTCTGTTAAATTATGGCGCTGCATTAAATATTTGCATTTATGTAGATCATTAGGTTGTGTGTGTTTACAAAAATGGTTAAAAAGAAAAGTAAGTGCCTGTCTTAAATGTTTTAAAATGTGAAAATCTTAACAGCACACTCCTAAAGGCAAGTGATATGCAGCAGGCTGCAACACTGTGTTGGCTACAAGTAACTGTGCCAAATAATCTGAATTAATAAAAGGTTCCCAAATACAAAAAACAATAAATGATAATGCAAAAAGATATGAACTTATGTGTAACAGAACAAGATGCAGAGGACAGAAAGATATGGAAGAAGATGATCCGCTGTTGCAACCCCTAACGGGAGAAGCCAGGAGAAGAAGAAAGGTAAAATAAACTCAGCATATTACATAGCAGAGGGAGAACAGAGCTTCACACAAATTAAATCACTTGTTTTGCTATAAAAGGAAAATACTTTGGACATTTCCCCAACATATGACAAATATGTTCATTGCGCTGAATCAAAGATTACTGTAGACTTGCAAACAACAACAACAAAAAAAAAAACTAATAAAGTCATGATGTTGCACCAGATTCTTCTCTAGTGGAATACTATGGTGGTCAGATATTTATGCGATGTTTTGCCAGTAAAAAATGTAATAAAAATTTAAACATGTAATTTTAAAGTTAAGTATTTGTGTTTAGTGTGGTTCTGAACATATAAGCCAAATTGAGAGCTTAGTTAATTTATTGAAAATTGTTGTTTTTAAGGAATATGTGTGTGTGTGTTCATTGCACAACCAGAGACAGAAGTGCTACTGTTTTATTTCAATTTATTTTCAGGATATTCTTATGTAATTGTTGTATAAAAAAAACTATTTTGTTTAAAATATCTAAAAGTACCATAGTTATTTTTAAAAAACACATTGCTGAAATTTTTATACAAATCTATTTATTTGGTAAAAAGTTCCATTTCATGAATTTTGTGTTTAATTTCAAATGTAAAACTTTTACAATCCGTCTAATCGATTACTCCACAAAATAATCACCAGATTAATCGATTATCACAATAATCATTAGTTCCAGCCCTACTATACATATGCTTCATATATAAGAGATGGTATGTTAAAAGAGTATGATTGGCCATTTAACTGATATAGAATCAGTGAGACAAAATCTTTTGATATAACTTTACATCATCATCATCATCACAGTTTAGTGTCATGAGCTACAGCTAATAACAAAAAAAACAGCAATTAATTAAAAGTTTCTCCTGTAATTCTGAGGATTTATAATATGTAATAGGATGAAAGGACACTAGAAGAATCTTAGGAAAGGATAGTGTACACTAATCCTTCACATTAAAAAGAGCAAATTAAAATTTAAACACTTGGTCAGGTATTTGAAGAATCAAGAATCAAATATGGAGGATGCCTATAGCACAACCCAAAACATCAGTGATAATATATATTGATGTTTTGAGAAAGAAGAGATGGAATTTCCTGCACATTTAAAGAATGATTGGCTTGCTTTTATCAGCTTTCTATTACCAAGGCACTTCAGAAGAATGACACCCAGTTACATAATCCTTATGCATATTTATTAATTTTGGAAAATGCAAATATCCTTAAGTCTGTTTAAAAACACTCTGGTTAGAGCTTACAGGCCTAAAATCCCATAACAAGCTTAATACAAGCTTACCTGTTCATCCTTATAAAACATTTCATACTGCTGGATCATCTGCCTGCTGATTTGGCTTCCATGGTAAACAATAACATTCATATCTGTCCAAGTGCGGAACTCGCGCTCCCAATTTGTAATGGTAGACAGAGGAGCAATAATAAGAAATGGTCCCCGAAGTCCCATCAGAAAAATCTCAAACAGAAATGTAATGGACTGGATTGTTTTTCCCAACCCCATTTCATCAGCCAGGATACAGTTTTTTCTGTAATAAACAAGATATTAAAATCATGGAAATGTAAATATCAGTATAGCCATTATAAAATTATATTACTTATTTCAAATTATACATAACTCTTCTCAAATCCAAGAAATGTATATATGACATTTCTTTTTTTTACACATATTTATTTCTTTTAGACCCACCCCCACAGCTCAATATTACATTTTTGGCAAAGATAGCACTGATTTTTAAGTTTGCTGGTGCTCTTTCAGGTTTATGCCCTATTTTACTTTCTTATCTACATTTAAAAACATTTTGCAGCCAGACAGACCATTATATTTTCTATAGGAAGAATCAGAAGCGATGAGACTGGGATATTTTCTGTTAAAGACTGCATTTCTTCACACAAAATGGTCTGCACCCTATCAGATTAGGCGCCAGATTCCTCCCCAACAACATCTCAAAGGTTATCGGTCTTTCCTGACTATGTAATCTTAGTTCCAATGTTGTATTAGGATGTGATAATTCTGTAGCGAGCTCACCTTTAGATGCACACTGTATCAGCACCTATAATAACTAACCATATTGTAACTAAAAAACCCAAAGTGGTATAGATGCAAATAAATTAATTACCATTTCACCTATAGATGTCCACTGTATTAGGACTATAACAATACATTTTAGATTAAAGAAAAACTCTGCATAAAGAGGCATTAACAAGAATAACCTTATTACTCTTGCAAGCTACCATAACACGCTAATTCAGCTCGGCTCTTCTGAGACCTTAAATATGGCTCTGCTAAATATTAGAGCATTGACCAGCAAGACCTTTTATAACAATCTTATCACTGATAGGTAGGGTATGCGATATTGGTAAAAAATTATATCTCAATAATTTCTGGGACTTTGACGATAACAATAATTAGACAATATTTTGCATTCTCTAAAAACATGTTTGTAAAAGTCTTATTGATCTAGCTATGGTCTTGTTAATAGGATATTAATTGTAGTGTACTAATGACATCAAAGGAAACAACAGTTAAAGAAATCAGGTCTTATTTATTTACTTAAAATTGAAGTAAAATAACAAAATCACCAGTCAAAGTATTACTGCGATCAAACAGTGCAAGTATGAGTAAACCATTTCAAAGTGGCCAACAGATTTACAAAAAAAGTCCAACAAAACTATTATGAGAATATTTTAAACAGACACTTAACCTTAATGTAAACAAGATATGAATTGAAATGGAATAAAATACTAATCATAATTGAACTACAGGGCATGAACATTACAGTCTGGATAAACTGCTTTGCCGTAAGATGAATTGTGCAGCATACAAGCAAGAACAAAAACTTAACATGCTGTATTACAGTGTAAAAATACAAAGTTCTGTCAAATACTGCACAGGAAAAAAACTACAGCATTTGTAAACAGGTCCGGTCATATATTGCACAAAGATAGAAAAAAAAAAATACCTATAACATTTTTAAACAAATTAGTAAGTTCAAATTCTGTCCAATGTTGCAAAAAGATATCAGAAAAATACAATTGTAAAATTGTGTGACAGAAACACCAGTCTGTCCATAGCATCTGGCTTCAGAGCAGCAAGGTTACATGTTAAAATATTTCCTCCGTTGCTGTTGGAGGCAGGAATGCACAGGTACTTTCCCCAATTTGGGGAAATGTACTTCTTTTGTTTTCCTCCACTGAAATTTACATTACTGTCCACCTCAGGTATCAACAAGAAGCTCTGGATCTCTTTCTCAATAGAAGTGTGCAGAGACTCGCCTTCTCTGAATTCCTGATTTTTTTTTTTAAATAGCTGCTAAAATACTTTTATTTCGTTTTTGCTCCCTCCCTTGTGTCATCACCTGCTCCATCTTCTGCAGTCATATGGGCGGGATGGAGGGGGTAGAGGAGGTGGAGATCCGTGCAAGTGTTTTAAATAATGAAAGAAAAAAAAAGTGCTTTAGATTCGAGGACCCACAACCAAGATGGCTTGTGAAATAAAATGTGACTGATAAGAATACGCTTATATTTTTTTTTGCCTGACACCTACAGGGCTATGTAATAGATCACTTTCACTTAAATTGTGTTTTGTTGAGGAATGACAGTTTTCACCACGCCAGCTCCGTATGCCATGACTCGTTCATCTCAATCTCAGTTTATTACCTGCAGTGGTTTTGACTTCATTCAGTTGTATTTGTCTTACAATTAAAGGAAAAACGGCAATTGAACTCAACATAAAAATGAAGGTGATCAAGCAGTATGAGGGATAAAAGACAGCGAATATGATCACATGTGACTAAGTTATCCCATTGTAACCGATGTTTACCACACACGCTGTACTAGTGCATTCTGGATTTGAATCCGGTTAACCTCTGAAGCTTCTGAGTTGTGGCTCACGATGTACTGCTTCATGTGAACTGCCATGAAGGAGTAACGAAACAACATTGAACTTTTTTTATCTGTTAATGTTTATTATTAACAGGCTGAAATGTTTAAACAGAAAATATCTGAGTACTCAAACTCTGCCAGTGCAATTCCTCCTCTCACAGTTAACACAATGAACAACAGGAGAGGCTCACACTGCTGACATGACATAACATAGACAAAGAGGCGTGTCTGAATGTTTTTTTTTTTTTTTTGCAAAGTGAGTGACATACTTAAATCACTTCAGCTTGCACATTGTTAAAACAGCAATTAAGATATTATTGTAGACAATACATATCGTACACTCCTAGTGATAGGAAAATCAACTTTTTCTAACTGAAACATGGCTCAGGGGCAGTTTAGGAAGTATTTACTCAAACTGATTAAACTGTAAAAATGCCAGTTTTGGTACTTTCACGTTTTTTTGAGTACATTGCCATTGTTATTCAAGGAGTCTCTCAGTCTCCCATATTAACCATTTCTAGACCTCCAAAATATAATGCGTCTTTTACTGAGAAATTCTCAGACTTAGTATCTATAATAACTACGAACTATGACAGGTTCCTAATTGTACACAAATCTAATTTTCATGTGGACAACCAGTGTGAACCGAAAGCCTGAATTCCTGAACGTACTGCAGTCGTTTGATCTGAGTCAACTTGTCAGCCAGCCCACAGTGACTTTAAAAGGATTAAAAGTTGACGTGAGGCAGGTCGTGGATGTCAGTATCTTGGACCATTTTTGCCTATTATTTAATGGAGAAATACTGATAACTACAACTAATAAGAAGCATATTGTTAAAAAACAATATTTTGATTATAATATGGAAGATTCGAAGAGTGTCTGATTTAAAGAGAACATGCCAGACAGCTGAGCGGCGTAAATGGAGAAAAACTTAACTGATAGTCCACTATGAAATACTGAAGGCAAGAATAACTGAATATAACAACGTAGTCCGTCTTGAGAGATAGTCCTATTCCTGTAAAATTACAAATGCTAATGCTAGTAACGGTTGTAATGGTTTTACTTTCAACTATTGATCATCTTTTAAACCCAGTTCACTGAATGGAATGTCTCCTAGATTGACCAGAACAGATTGACCCAAACTACATAAAATTATTTCTCACTTGAAACCCTCCACCTGCATCCTTGATCCAGTTCCAGCAGGTTTTTTTTTTTGGTTTTTTTTAAGTCTCCCATGTCCTTATTGATAGCGTACTTGACATAATGAAGTTATCAACAGATACGAGGTTTTCCCTGACTGTCTAAAGGCTGCAGTTGTTAAACCCCTGCTCAACAAAAGTAATTTCAACTCCTCTGTCTATGACAATTTCAGACCAATTTCTAATTTGCCTTTCTTAACTAAAATTCTAGGAAAGACAGTCATTTAGCACCTTAATGATAACTTGAATAAACATATTCTAAAAAAATTCAGTCAGGTATTAGAACTAACCATGGCATAGAAATTGCGCTGGTTAAGCAGTAAATGATTTGTGAATTAATGTGGACAGAAGCCTTATATCTGTTCTTGTTGTCTTAGATTTGAGTGCAGCATTTGACACCATAGACCACAGTACTCTTATAAATCGCATTAGACAGAGGGTGGGCCCCTGTGGCAGTGTCTTAAATTGGTTTCAGTCTTACTTAACAGGTAGAAAATTGTTAGTTGTGGTGATAGTACTTTGGCAATACTGTATATGATGTACAATAAGGATTTATTCTGGGTCTGCTGCTCTCTTCGACCAACATGTTTCCATTAGGTCATATTATCTTAAAGCGCAAGATAAGCTACCACAGCTATGCAGATGACACACAGCTGTATTGCACCTGATGACTCTGACTCCCTTGGTTTTCTGAGCCAATGTCTTACCAGTAGTTCCGATTGGATGAGAAGTAGCTTTCTCAAACTAAATAAGGAAAAAATAGAAATCTTAGTGATTGGCAAACATGGATATACTATAACAAGGATAGTAGAAATAAACATGATCCCTTAGGTTTAAAACTTAAGGTGAAGGTAAAGAATTTAGGGGTAATCATCGACTCTGACCTAAACTGTAGCTTCCTTATTGTTAGATATAGCATTACTCGGGCTGCGAAAACCGTGCTAAAAGCGGTAGTCCAGAGTATCATTCAGGCAACTGTACAGATGCGTCTTGGAAAAGAGTTAAAACCGAGAATCACTCGGGCTGTACAAGGGCTGTCAGTACTGCCATTATTTGGAGAAATTATGTCTGAGTGTAGGTTTTCACTAATTATGAAATATCTGCACTTTATCAACAATGAAGACTTTGATGAGAATATCCATCCAGCACCCAAAATGAAGAAAAGTTGGGAGATATACCAGGCAAATGTAGTAAAACTTCAGAGCGTATGCATTCCAGACCACGATGTCAGCATCAATGAAAGTCTCATTGCTTATGAGGGAAGACTGTCATGGATACAGTACATCGTGTCAAAAAAGAGAAAGACTTGGCATAAAGCTTTACGAGTTTTGTGAATCTAAAACGGGATACATTTGGAATTCGGTTTTGTACACAGGGAAAGGGACAATGTTTGATCCAAAATACAATCAGTACGGTGTTAATACATCATCTGTGCTGACTTTGACAGATGGCTCTGCCTGATCAAGGTTACTGTGTAACCATGAACAATTTTTATACTTTGCCAGACCTATTTGATATCTTGCTGCAAAAAAAGACGCATATGGAACAGTGCTTCCTAGTGGCGTGGCATGCCAGAAGACTTAGGCAGAGTTAAGTTACAGCAAGGTGTGCTAGTAGCTTGAAATGGAAGGATAAGAAAGATGTCTGTCTTCTTAGCACTGTACATAATACAGCTACAGTCACTCTACAGGCAAAAGGCAACAAGCAGGTTAAGAAGCCTTGTGCTGTAGTCGACTACAATGGCACAATGGACAGCATAAATCATGTGAATTAAGAATTGACTTTCTATCCCGTTATGCGGAGGCTACAAAAGAAATACTACAAAATGATATTTAGTCATCTGGTAGAACAGTGCATTTGGAATGAATTTGTGTTATATAAACATAAAGCTGGCAAAACTATCTCACGCAAACTTTACATGCCAGTGTGTAGAACAATTGCTGCACCTGCACTGTCCACACTACCCCTTAAAGGGATGAGGTCGACCCAGCACATCGCAGATCAATTCAGAGCACCTTATTGATTATATACCTCCAACAGGAAAAACAAAGAATCCAACTCATACCTGTGCAGTGTGCTGTTCAAAAACTGATAAATCTGGAAAGAAAATCCAAAAAGAAACACGCTATTATTGTCCCAACTGTGACTTTGGATTATGTCTTCCAACGTGCTTTAAGATTTGCCACATAAAGGACTCATTTTGAGATTATATACTGTTTTTGGAATCATCAGTAGCATTATTACGGTTATTATTATTTTTGGTATTATTGTTCATTTCATTTTATTATTTTTTATTCATCATTACTATTTTTATCATTAGTATACTTCTAAGATCTAATAAAAATGTCATTTTTCATGCCATAAAAAATATCACCTTAATGATAACTTGAATAAACATATTCTAGAAAAAATTCAGTCAGGTTTTAGAACTAACCATGGTATAGAAATTGCGCTGGTTAAGCAGTAAATGATTTGTGAATTAATGTGGACAGAAGCCACATATCTGTTCTTGTTGTCTTAGATTTGAGTGCAGCATTTGACACCATAGACCACAGTATTCTTATAAATCGCATTAGACAGAGGGTGGGCCCCTGTGGCAGTGTCTTAAATTGGTTTCAGTCTTACTTAACAGGTAGAAAATTGTTAGTTGTGGTGATAGTACTTTGGCGATACTGTATATGATGTACAATAAGGATTTATTCTGGGTCTGCTGCTCTCTTCGACCAACATGTTTCCATTAGGTCATATTATCTTAAAGCGCAAGATAAGCTAATATGACCTAATATTAGGTCTTTTACGTTTTTTTGGACTAAAATGAAATGCTAAGGCGGTTAAATAAGACATTAACCAGATTACTAAGACTGTATTTTTTCACTTGAGGAATACAGTAAAATTGAACCTCTTATAACTAACTTTAGAAGACACTTAAAATTTCATTCACACTTTTGTTTTTAGTCAACCCGTTTACTGTAATGCACTCCTAACAGGACTACCTAAGAAAGATTTAAATTGTTTGCAATTAGTGTAAAATGCAGCAGCCAGAATCTTAACTAGAAAATGAAAATGTATGTATATCTCACCAGTTTTAGCATCATTACTTTGGTTACCTGTGTTGTTCAAATCTGAATTTAAATTACAACTAATGGTTTATTAAAGCTTTAAGTACTCTTGCTCCGTCCTATATTATGGAATGCCTGCCTATTCCCAGCCCAAAAATAGTAACCTTAGATGTTCAAATGGAGTTCTCCTTATAATTCCAAGAGCCAAGCTTAAAAGTGGTGGTAAGGAAGCCATTTGCTGTTATGCCACTAAAATCTGGAATAATTTATCTATGGTAAATCTTAACACTGTTGAACATTTTAAAAACTGCTAAAAACTCATTGCTTTAATTTAGCTATTTTATGTTTTATGTTTTATATTTTATGTTGTATTCTTAATAAAATGTATGGGTATAAAATGATCATATTCTTCAGGGATCCACAATCTGTACTAATCCCCACTATTTACTGCTGTTTCCTTCTGGTTCTTCTGTGGTGGTGATCTGCTTCAATGAATGATGCAATGAAGCTGTTCAAAAGACAAATTTAATCAAATCCTACCATGTGAAGCATGAAAAACTTCCAGGTTTGATTTGTGAACGTTTATGTCTGGTAGTGGGCAGACTTTTGGCATTTTTTTCCTGTCTTCCCCGACATCTGATCTAACCTTGATTTGTTGCTACTTATTCTTTAATATTATTGCATAATCTTGTTTTTCTTTTCCCGTAACTTTCTTTTTGTTATTTGGTAAAGCACTTTGAGCTACATTGGTGTATGAAAATGTGCTACAGAAATAAATGTTGTTGAAAATAAATACAGAATAGCACAGCAGAATTTGTCATTGTGAAGTAATATCTATCTACTGAGAGTCTGACACAAAAAGCTTAGATTTAGTCAAAAGTTTAAGTTCATTTTGGCTTTCACTGTACTACAAGCATAATAAGAAACATATGGTTTACATATACTGTTGTATAAAAGTGAAGAACCTTGTGAACATCACAAAGTGTACACAAGCACCACATCCTGATTTGCTGGTTTTCATGTATATGAAATGCAAAAATAAATAAGTAAATAAATAACTAAATAATAAAAAAAAAAATTCTACTCCCTTCATCAATATTTGAAAACTAAATAGTTTTCAATACGTTTTGATTTTGAATGAAAGTCTAGTAAATAATTTATTGTGCAAACAGCATATTTATGATGTACTAACAAATACTAAATGTGGGAAATATGTCCAAACATAAATGAAATAATTTTAAATGCACATTCATAGAAATTAAAACAATGTCTTGCATTCTTTTTTCAACATGAAACATTGTACTCTAAGTGATTGCTTGACAATTCCACCACAAACATAAAGGCTAATCTCACAAAAAAATAACTAAGGCTTACAGTACAAATGTACCAGTATTGTGGATTAAATATACAGTATGATAACTGTTGAGTTAACAGAAGTGAGTACTGTATATATTCGTGTATAAATCGGGTCTTGAAACCTGAACAATCGATCATAAAATCAGACCCCGACTTATATGCCTGTTCAAAAATATGACATGTTAATTTTTATTTTATTTTTTTTTACATCTTCCTGCTTCCTCCAATCTCGCACCAGTTTCTCAGACGCATGGAATTTTGTTACAGCAGCGCAGTTACCAATTTCTTTCGCCACTTCAACAACTTAATTTAAAACCAGCTTCATATTTTGTTCTAATCGAATACTCCATCGTAGATAAGGGATGCTCTTACGATAAAGGTGTATGAGGGTGTGAGATACAAAACACACAAATCAGTGCAAACGTCGCTTCGGAATAGGTTGGGTATTACCGTATGGTCACGTATACACAATACATAGAAAAAATGGCAGTGTGCTCTGTGGTTACTCTCTCAGGTGGCCGTTAATATATTATAATCTCTTGGACCAATAGCGTGAGTTTTCCACATTCTACTTATATGACCAACATTATAAAATACTGGAAATTATATGGTAAAATCAAGTCCCGACTTATTCGCGGTAGAACTTAAACGCGAGTATATACGGTAAATGTTTTTATTAGGTGTAACAGAGTGAAATGTATTTGCCAACTGAAAAAATACTTCAGTTTTAACTTTTGTCAAATACTAATGTAATGTAGAAGCAAACCACAATACTTGATACTATACTAGTATGACAAAAAAGTACTACCGTATAAATTAGCTAGGCACAAATAACTCATAATTCAGTACCTATTATACCAATTGAACAAAAGCCAGTTCATCCCTTCCAGTTGATATTCTCGCAGTTCATTCCCATTCTTATAATCTCGTGACTTTTCTAACTTTTGCCAAGCATCTGAAGCTGGACGATCCTGAACAACCCACAAAAAGAAAGAAATACAAAAATCAAAATGAAGTTAAATTGTGGAGCAACAAAAATATAGATATATATACTGTACAAAGATCTACATCTTACCGCATGCTTATTTTCTGGAATCTTTTTGATGTCCTCAAATTCTTTAATCTTTCCTGGATCTACATCTTCCTGCAGCTCCCAAGTGCTTTCTTCATAGGACAGGGAGCACCACTTCACCAAATAATGTGTAACTTCCTAACATGTAAAATAAGCACAGACAAAGTCAGCTACATACGGAAATCTTAAAGAGGAGTAAAATACAAAATTACTAACACTGTCAAAAATTTAAACTTGATATCTGATTGATTTTTCTTCTTACATTTTATTTATTTTGAGCCGTACTCTTCTTAAGAATGGTATGCCTTTATAAGAAGCCAGCAAGAATTTATTTATACCTGTGATCAAGTCAAACAATATCAGAAAATTTTTAAATATTATATTACCTGAGCCTATCCTGAATCTAGCAATGTTATTTCTAAATGTGTGGTTGAGACTGGCATTCATGCAGTGTATGACAAATTTCCCTCATTCAGTATTCTACGTTATTTCATATACAGTGATCCCTCACTATATCGCACTTCGCCTTTCGCGGCTTCACTCTATCGCAGATTTTATATGTAAGCATATTTAAATATATATCGCGGATGTTTTGCTGGTTCGCGGGTTTATGAGGACAATGGGTCTTTTAATTTCTGGTACATGCTTCCTCAGTTGGTTTGCCCAGTTGATTTCATACAAGGGACGCTATTGGCAGATGGCTGAGAAGCTACCCAACTTACTTTTCTCTTTCTCTCTCTTGCGCTTTCTCTGATCCTGACGTAGGGGGTGTGAGCACACCTAGACGATACGGACGCTCATCTAAAAATGCTGAAAGATTATCTTCACGTTGCTACCTTCTGTGCAGCTGCTTAGTGAAGCGACATGCTGCACGGTGCTTCGCATACTTAAAAGCTCGAAGGGCACGTATTGATTTTTGCATGTTTGTTTTTCTCTGTCTCTCTCTATCTCTCTCCCTGCTCCTGACGGAGGGGGTGTGAGCTGCCGCCTTCAACAGCTTTGTGCCACAGTGCTTCGCATACTTAAAAGCTAAACAGCCCTATTGATTTGTTTGCTTTCTATGTCTTTATGACAGTCTCTGCTCCTGACACGCACTCCTTTGAAGAGGAAGATATGTTTGCATTCTTTTAATTGTGAGACAGAACTGTCATCTCTGTCTTGTCATGGAGCACAGTTTAAACTTTTGAAAAAGAGACAAATGTTTGTTTGCAGTGTTTGAATAACGTTCCTGTCTCTCTACAACCTCCTGTGTTTCTGCGCAAATCTGTGACCCAAGCATGACAATATAAAAATAACCATATAAACATATGGTTTCTACTTCGTGGATTTTCTTATTTCGCGGGTGGCTCTGGAACGCAACCCCCGCGATGGAGGAGGGATTACTGTATGTTGCTTTGGCTCTAACAAACTTCACCATCCTATTTGGCATAGGCATATCAAATATATTGGTCATTTTGAGGCATGCTTGTTTTGAAAAATTATTTAAAGCAAGTTATTCAGTAATACAGTGACTCTGTATGGCACTCTTTTGTCTGATGTTTATGTCAAGCTTGTTATGTCTGGACTGACCAGAATAAATCAAAACATCAAAATTGGGAGATCCAAAAAAAAAAGTGCATCAACGACAAAACAAAGAGCAGGATACAAAGTCAAGGACATAAGCAAAAGGTCAATACACAAACAAAAAGATGCATCAAGAGTCTTAGCAAGCACTACATTTTATTTTCTCCACAGCTCGGCTAGAAAAAGATTTCTCCGGAAGATTTTTTTATCCATTGTCACAGTACTTAGGTTACAACCTCCAAGGACATGCCCATAACAACCATCATTTGCCTTAACAACACGTGCCCAACAGCAGAGAAAAATGTGTAATTGCCTCCTATCAAAATTTTGTCATTATGTTATGTCATGCATGTTATTAAAATGTTACTGAAATGCTATGTAATAGGAATACACCCTGACTATTGCAAGATATTAACAAGGAAATCTAATTTCTTTTGTTATAGGACTGGTGTCAATCATGTGTTATGAACTTTACAAGTCAAACCTAAAATTATTATTATTACTGAAGTGAGCAATAAATATAATCAATAATTAAAACATCACTGCAATTAATATTTTAAATGGAGATAATTAATTTTCCTATATTTATATTTACAAATGGATTTATCTTAAACTTATACACATGTAAAAGTATTAAATCTGTGCTAGGAATATTATATGAAAATAATTTCTTCAGCTGTAAGACAAAACACAATTGAAGATTAAGAACAAGATTCTTCATTTAGATGGGAAACTATGCATTTGTGATCCTAAATTGTCCCTAGTGTGTGCTTGGTGTGTGGGTGTGTGTTTGTGCCCTGCGGTGGGCTGGCGCCATGCCCTGGGATTTGTTCCTGCCTTGCACCCTATGTTGGTGCATCACCCTATGATGACTGACTGACTATAAAGAAAATTCTTCTTACAAAGTGATACAGGGGCAAAATAAGAGGTTTCAGGAACTGCACAGTATTAAAATATTCTTACAATAATGAGTCAGGAATAAGAACAGATAAAGTGCAGCTTGACACAGATCACTAAATTAGTAATAACTTTGCACTACCCTTTTGGAATTAAAGTCATCCAGTTTTTGGATATTTTATCTAAACAAAGTCACACACACAACTGAAGGACCAGTAACTCCATAATACATGAGAAACTCGTCCATGTTGCATTTCTGATAAAAATGATGCACTGCCTTAATATCAGTATTAAAAGTCAACTTATGTACTACTTTGATGTTAATGGTGAAGTGTTTTGTCATTTTGTGGTTGATTTGCATGGCTGTGGAAGGACTAGGCAATTGCAAATGCTGCAAGATAAAATAACCTATTTTGTGGAAATGCTCCATGAAAAATAAAATTAACCTCAGTGAAACATTTCCTAGGCACTGTATCCAATAACACTGAGCAGTCATACAGTGAGGTATGAAAAAGTCAAGAGTAATTTTAGACAAACAACAATACATTTTACAATCAATTAAAAAAAGCAGGATATATTTTACCATTTTACAATTTAATGATCTTGGGTGAGTAAGGTTTTGAGGAAAACACTGACTTCTCTGAATTGCCTGGCTAAAGGTTTAAAATGTTGCATATGCAATCTCAAGATCTGAGACTAAACATGAATTTTTCTCAAATGTTTAATGCCAGCAGCAAGAATGAGGGAAGACAGAAAGAAGTTCATCACATTAGAGTGCACTAAGATTACCAACATCTATATTCCAATTACTTAATTCATTTTATTAAATTATTTAAAAAGTTGTTTATTAGCAAGTACTCAATTTTTATTTGTACTTTGTTAATGACAGGTGCATTTCATAAGTGTTTTAAGTGTATTTTTACACTTACCGTATTTACCCATGTACCACACGCACATTTTTCCCCCGAAAATTAGCATTAGAAAATCAGGGGCGCGTCATACATGAGGAAATTTTTTTCTGTAATGTTTACTTCTTCTGCTTGGGCTCTCTCTCTCTCTCTTGCTCGTTCGCTCACGCGCGCTCTCTCCCTCTCTCGCTCTTTCGTCATGCAACAAAAACAGAAGGGCATTTCATGGAAAACGTGCCCTAAACTCTTCCTATACAATCACAACACGCGTTGGACACAGGGAAAATTTTTTTCATGATTTTCTTTGTAAAAATTAGGGTATGCGTCTTACACGAGGGCGTGTGGCACACAAGTAAATACGGTAGTCATCCATTGGAAAAATGCCCCATTTAAACCATCACTTAAAATGTTACCTCAAAGTTTCCACTCTGACATTCAAGAAATGCATGCAAGCTCTGAAACATTCTCAAGCAGTCAGAGGACATACATGACCACAATGGAAGCATGGAAAAGGCAGTGGAATATTTTAATGTTTGGGATTAGGTACTTTTGCTTGACTACAAAATGGTGGAAAATACGTACCGACTTTAAAAATTTTTCAATGACTCTGTATATTACATATAATTAATGAAAAACAGTTTGTGGCATTGGTGTGGTAACAAGGTAAAGGTTATAACTAAAAAGAGATGATCAAAAATGAAAACTTTGATCACTTCTTAATATGCAAGACCAAATGTACACACATACCTCACCAGTCTCTGTGTCCTTTGTGTGGGCTACTTCTAAAACCCGGTCCACTTCAATGTAGTCAGGATTAAACAGATCTTCATCCGGCTGCCAGTAACACAATTAACATTATTATTATCATTTAAGGCACAATCATCAAATAGCACTGCAAATGGATTTTATGGAAAATGCTGAAGTATACACTACTTACAAGCTCCACTGACTGTGAGTTTTATCTTTTTAAGGTAATCAATTATTTACTTTTGAAAAATGTAGTTCTTACAAATGGTTACTTCTTTATTTACTGCAAATCAATATTCCAGTTTTAATAATTATCTTTAAAGAAAGGTTAAAAATAAAATAAAATAAAAAACTCTAATTTGAAGAGTTTCTAACTTGTTAAAGTAGCTCATAATGAAGAGAAGAGAATTTCAGGAATCCATCTTACAATATGTACTTTATGCTTCTTACTAGCAAAATACCCGCGCTTCGCAGCGGCGAAGTACTGCCTTAAAATTGTTAAGAAGTAAACATTTTTAAAATGAGAGAAAATATACAAATAATTATTTGCTAAGGGTCTCTTTGTACACCACATTGTCAGTTCGGCCCTCCGGTTGTAATATGACCAAGCTGTGTGCTGAGCTTACTCTTGAGCATGCAACGTACAGTTGGCCATGTGAAAAGCAATCTTGCCTCAAATCAATGGCAACCTTTTGTAGGGTTTGTCCCTGAGACTTATTAATTGTCATTGCGAAGCAGAGCCTTACTGGAAATTGGAGGCGTTTGAATTGAAATAGGAGATCAGAGGGTATAACGGGGATACGAGGAATAAAAACTCTCTCCCCTGAGCCACTGCCAGTAAAAATAGTTGCCTCAATTAGGTTCTTATGCAGACATGTGACCTGAAGTCTCGTGCCGTTACAAAGTTTCTGTGGCTGTACGCAAATCCACAATCGGCTTTTTTTAGCCAAACCTGTTGTTTTCGTATGAGCCGCTTTTTATTATTGGGATCGTACCTAGAAACCGAAGCTCTATTAACTTGTGGATTTGCCTGCAAGTATTTAGCGACAGTGTCTCTATGAACTTGTGGATTTGCCTGCGAGTATTTAGCGACAGCGTGTCTATTAACTTGTGGATTTTTCTGCGAGTATTTGGCGGCAGCGTCACAAAGTTGTTTCCGTCTAGCTGCATCAGAAAATGTACCATGACGTCTGACACGCCTCCTTTTTACTGTTTTCTCACAGCTTGGATTGCTGCTGTCATAATCGGTTTGAGTTTCATGGTTTGTTTCAATTACGTTAGTATTTGCAGGACTTGTTGTGTTGAAGTGACATTCGGCATCTGTCAAGAGTTGTAAGCATACAACCGGTTTTATCGATAACTTCGCATCGAGCTTTTGAGAGTTGAAACATTCATAAACATCAAAGTGTCCACTACTCAAATCGTCACCTGTGAATCTAAGATGTTTAAGAGGCATTGGCGGTTCTCCAAACGTGCAAAATAGGCAGGCAGCCAACTACGTGGGAGGTGTGGGGATGGGGGACGCAATACAGGCAGGCAGCCAACTACGTGGGAGGCCGGGGGACGCAGGACGCAACCCCACCTCACACGGCGACCGAGCTGCAGGCTATGGATGTATATATGTACGTAAGTAGGATTCAGTTATGACCGTTACACGTAGAATTTCGAAATGAAACCTGCTTAACTTTTGTAAGTAAGCTGTAAGGAGTGAGCCTGCCAAATTTCAGCCTTCTACCTACACGGGAAGTTGGAGAATTAGTGATGACTGAGTCAGTGAGTGAGGGCTTTGCCTTTTATCTGTATAGATTAAGTGAACTTGCCGATTTATGTTAATTCAGTTCTATTCCTTTGACTCCCTACAATTGGCATGTTATGCATATTCTGCTCTACGGACCTGCTTCTTTCAACCCAAGTTTAAAGCAACCGCTAACAAATTTCAGTATAGCATTGGTGACTCTTGCTAGTACACATTCACGTTGTTGGTGTGCTTACCTTTACTAAGATTTTCTTATTAGATAACTTTACAGCCAAGTGTTTTTTACTTCAACTGACTCATTCCATAGCCATTCAGTTTCCCATAGTTTGAGGCAGACTTTGATTAATCAGTCAATCTCATTTATAACAGAATACAGCTTTCCTGCACAACTTTTGAAATCCTGGCATATTTTATATATAACTCGTAATAATTCAAGTTGCTTTACTGTAGTGGATACTAAGACAATTTGTTCTAAAGGCAAGTGTGTGGTAGGGAGGTTGGGGAGAGCACTCATGCTTCTGTCTAACACAATGTTCTGGTAATTATTCTCTGACACCTTAGTACCACCTATAAAGTATACAATTCACACTTTTGACAATTAAAAATGAGGACTGAGAAGCTATTACTTTCATTGTTCTTAAGCGCTGCAAGTAATAATTACCTGAATGAAGCAAAAAACAAAGAAATGAAAGAAACAGTGATTAAAGTCAAACTATGGATACACAGATACTACTCACTGGCAGTTGTACTAAGTAAGCATTGTTTCCAATTTTTGGCTTTTTCCAAGTAATAAAAGAGTACTAGACCCCTGAGTTCATTCAGCAAAAATATACAAAATACAAAAAGTTCCAGAACTGTATGATGGATGGAAGTAAATCAGTAAGTGACTACAATATTTTACTAATACAAAACATGGAAGTTTTTCCAACACTACATTCTCTTTCCAAGAATTTCTATTTTTTTTTTTTTGCTGGAGAAATAAAGATGGCAGCTATAAAAAGCAAGTCTCTGTTTAGAAACATTACACCCACATACCAGTCAGATTTACTAATGTGTGAGCTATTTGAGTTTGTGCAATATTTTTATTTTTTTTTTTACTATATTTTCAACAGGTCTATTACCCGCATATTTTAGTAGTTAACAACATTGTAAAAACTAGCAGTAAAATTATTGGTTTGTAGCAGACATCTGTAGCTGAACTTTATTACGAACAGGTTAGAAAGAAGGTTATGTCAGATAATAGCCGTTCTCCTAACTACAAAGAGGACTACAACTATGCATTACATGAATAGGTTGTAAAGTTGCAAGAAATTCTCATAGGTTGTATGCTGTCAAGTGTCAAGATGAGATCACTGAATGCATACTTATATTGATAACAAATAAAGAAAAATACTTAACATAAAAATAAGGGTAGATTAATTTTTCTAATCTCAACATTCCACTATGCCAACTCAGGGATGGAAAATTAATTCTAATGTACGAGAGTTCTTCTTCCATTTCACATGTAAACTGACTTACTGCTCCCCTGAACTTTATAGATGCCACCTTTTGATGCTCTAACCTCTCACGTAAATTTTCTTTGCATCACCTTTAGTTCTCTGCCACTTGCACTTCAGATATGCCATTATCTCCAAAAAAATAATCATTCAAATGCAAACAACATTATATCTGCTGTTTAGTGGTCATATAAAAAAGAAAAAAAAAATCAATCCACAAAATAATCTGAAGACTCGTCACATCTAGGTTAAGCCTGTTAGTATTTCAGAGTATTTAGCTTGTATTGCCATTAGTAAAATGTACAGAATTCTACTTCTTAAACATATTTTTCTACACCACTTGCTGTGCTTTTGGATCAACTACTATTAACATCTGATTTATAAATTCTTCACAACACCTGGTCCTATTCTGGGCGCTCTCTTGAGCCCACGATCCCTGATTTACTGAGGCTTTATGCTAGGATCATTAAGTATTCATCACAGCAAGCAAAAGCTAGTTTCCATTTTCAGTAATGACAATGGAAAATGAGTTGTGTGTTTCTGATATAATTTTCATTATTATATTGGCTTTAGAATCATATTTTAAATAATTTTTGAACAGAAATATTATGTAGTCACTCCCATGTATACATCACTACTTATTCAAGATTTTCAGGTCAGTTCAATGAACACTATTTATCTGAGCCTGTTCAGCACCTCACTTTACTTAATTGTCCACAACATATGGCCTTAGATCTGCACAGCTATTACTGACTCATGGACCATGGTACCAGATATGAGCATTCTTGGGTTTGAACGAGGTGTTCACTATGTAATCCATGACTAGTACAGAACTGAAGTACCAATTCATTAGTCAGGTTCAAACCTCCTATGAAGAAAAACCATTTTGGACGGCGTTTTCCCTTGCCCGGACGCGGGTCACCGGGGCCCCACTCTGGAGCCAGGCCTGGAGGTGGGGCTCGATGGCGAGCGCCTGGTGGCCGGGCCTGCACCCATGGGGCTCGGCCGGGCACAGCCCGAAGAGGCAACGTGGGTCCCCCTTCCCATGGGCTCACCACCTATGGGAGGGGCCAAGGAGGTCGGGTGCAGTGTGAGTTGGGTGGTGGCCGAAGGCAGGGACCTTGGCGGTCCGATCCTCGGCTACAGAAACTGGCTCTTGGGACGTGGAATGTCACCTCTCTGAAGGGGAAGGAGCCTGAGCTAGTGCGCGAAGTTGAGAGGTTCCGGCTAGATATAGTCGGGCTCACCTCGACGCACAGCTTGGACTCTGGAACCAATCTCCTTGAGAGGGGCTGGACTCTCTACCACTCTGGAGTTGCCCCCGGTGAGAGGCGCCGAACAGGTGTGGGCATACTTATTGCCCCCCAACTTGGAGCCTGTACATTGGGGTTTACCCCGGTGGACGAGAGGGTAGCCTCCCTTCGCCTTCGGGTGGGGGGACGGGTCCTAACTGTTGTTTGTGCGTATGCACCGAACAGCAGTTCGGAGTACCCACCCTTTTTGGAGTCCCTGGAGGGGGTGCTAGAGGGCATACCTTCTGGGGACTCCCTCGTTCTGCTGGGAGACTTCAATGCTCACGTGGGCAATGACAGTGAGACCTGGAAGGGCGTGATTGGGAGGAATGGCCCCCCTGATCTGAACCCGAGCGGTGTTTTGTTATTGGACTTCTGTGCTCGTCACGGATTGTCCATAACGAACACCATGTTCAAGCATAGGGGTGTTCATATGTGCACTTGGCACCAGGACACCCTAGGCCTCAGTTCGATGATCGACTTTGTGGTCGTGTCGTCGGACTTGCGGCCACATGTCTTGGACACTCGGGTGAAGGGAGGGGCGGAGCTGTCAACTGATCACCACCTGGTGGTGAGTTGGCTTCGATGGTGGGGGAGGATGCCGGTCAGGCGTGGTAGGCCCAAACGTGTTGTGAGGGTCTGCTGGGAACGTCTGGCAGAGCCCCCTGTCAGAAGTAGCTTCAACTCCCACCTCCGGCAGAACTTCGACCACATCCCGAGGGAGGTGGGGGACATTGAGTCCGAATGGGCCATGTTCCGTGCCTCTATTGTTGAGGCAGCTGACCGGAGCTGTGGCCGTAAGGTGGTCGGTGCCTGTCGTGGCGGCAATCCCCGAACCCGCTGGTGGACACCGGCGGTGAAGGATGCCGTCAAGCTGAAGAAGGAGTCCTACAGGACCCTTTTGTCCTGTGGGACCCCGGAGGCAGCTGATAGGTACCGGCAGGCCAAGCGGAATGCGGCTTTGGTGGTTGCTGAGGCAAAAACTCGGGCGTGGGAGGAGTTTGGGGAGGCCATGGAGAATGACTTTCGGACGGCTTCGAGGAGATTCTGGTCCACCATCCGGCGTCTCAGGAAGGGGAAGCAGTGCAGTGTCAACACTGTATATGGTGGGGATGGTGCGCTGCTGACCTCGACTCGGGACGTTGTGGGTCGATGGGGGGAATACTTCGAAGACCTCCTCAATCCCATTAACATGCCTTCCAATGAGGAAGCAGAGCCTGGGGACTCAGAGGTGGGCTCCCCCATCTCTGGGACTGAGGTCACCGAGGTGGTCAAAAAACTCCTTGGTGGCAGGGCCCCGGGGGTGGATGAGATACGCCCGGAGTTCCTCAAGGCTCTGGATGTTGTAGGACTGTCTTGGCTGACACGCCTCTGCAACATCGCATGGACATCAGGGACAGTGCCTCTGGATTGGCAGACCGGGGTGGTGGTCCCCCTCTTTAAGAAGGGGGATCGGAGGGTGTGTTCCAACTACAGAGGGATCACACTCCTCAGCCTCCCTGGAAAAGTCTATTCAGGGGTCCTGGAGAGGAGGGTCTGTCGGATAGTCGAGCCTCGGATTCAGGAGGAACAGTGTGGTTTTCGTCCTGGTCGCGGAACAGTGGACCAACTCTATACCCTTAGCAGGGTCCTGGAGGGTGCATGGGAGTTTGCCCAACCAGTCTACATGTGTTTTGTGGACTTAGAAAAGGCATTCGACCGTGTCCCTCGGGGAATCCTGTGGGGGGTACTCCGAGAGTATGGGGTACCGGCCCCCCTGATAAGGGCTGTTCAGTCCCTGTACGATCAGTGCCAGAGCTTGGTCCGCATTGCCGGCAGTAAGTCGAACCCGTTTCCAGTGAGAGTTGGACTCCGCCAGGGCTGCCCTTTGTCACCGATTCTGTTCATAACTTTTATGGACAGAATTTCTAGGCGCAGCCAGGGTGTTGAGGGGGTCCGGTTTGGTGGGCTCAGGATTGGGTCACTGCTTTTTGCAGATGATGTTGTCCTGTTTGCTTCATTAGGCCGTGATCTTCAGCTCTCTCTGGATTGGTTCGCAGCCGAGTGTGAAGCGGCTGGGATGAGAATCAGCATCTCCAAATCCGAGACCATGGTCCTCAACCGGAAAAGGGTGGAGTGCCCTCTCAGGGTTGGTAGCGAGATCCTGCCCCAAGTGGAGGAGTTCAAGTATCTCGGGGTTTTGTTCACGAGTGAGGGAAGAATGGAGCGTGAGATCGACAGGCGGATCGGTGTGGCATCCGCAGTAATGCGGGCGTTGCATCGGTCTGTCGTGGTGAAAAAGGAGCTGAGCCGCAAGGCGAAGCTCTCAATTTACCAGTCGATCTATGTTCCTACCCTCACCTATGGTCATGGGCTATGGGTAGTGACCGAAAGAACGAGATCGCGAATACAAGTGGCTGAAATGAGTTTCCTCCGCAGGGTGTCTGGGCTTTCCCTTAAAGATAGGGTGAGAAGCTCAGTCATCCGGGAGGGGCTCAGAGTAGAGCCGCTGCTTCTCCGCATCGAGAGGAGTCAGATGAGGTGGCTCGGGCATCTGATCAGGATGCCTCCTGGACGCCTCCCTGGTGAGGTGTTCCAGGCACGTCCAACCGGGAGGAGGCCCCGGGGAAGACCCAGGACACGCTGGAGGGACTATGTCTCTCGACTGGCCTGGGAACGCCTTGGGATTCTCCCGGAAGAGCTAGAAGAAGTGGCCGGGGAGAGGGAAGTCTGGGCATCTCTGCTCAAGCTGCTGCCCCCGCGACCCGACCTCGGATAAGCGGGAGACAATGGATGGATGGATGGATAGTCAGGTTCAGGTCAGGCATGTCATTCTTCCAACCACACTCCTCCAGGTACCTGTATTATTCCCTACATGAGCACTGACATTTCCATGTAGAACTACAGAGTCAGGAGATGGTACTCGCCTCAAACACCAGGAGGTGTTTATCACTTAAAATACTGAAAAGTCTGAATAGTTGTTTAATGCATAAATTCCAAAAAGAGTCTAAGTCTTTGTCTAATTTTAAGTTGCTTTTAGGCACCATTTTCATTCACTGGAATGAAAACAACCGTCCAGTTTTCAGCAGGTCTTGTAACTAACCGCACATCCAACTGGTGCTTCTCTTCTGGGACACGCTAGAGTAGGAGAAAGACCAGCTTTTATCAAAACTTTTGGTTTCATCGCCACTGTTGTGCACAGAGATGAATCCAATGATATCTAGCTAGTTTTTTTTCACCCTTTTGCATCAGTTCTGGTTCCTTCCCTGACATAGAACATAAGAACAATCTAGATAAGGACAAGCCATTCAGCCTAAGAAAGCTCACAAGTCCTATCCATTAATTTCTTCCAAAATAACATCAAGTGTGGTTTTGAAAGTCCCTAAAGTCCTACTGCCAACCAGACCACTTGGTAACTTATTCCATGTGTCTATAATTTTCTGTGGAAAGAAAAGATTAAATTTCACACAAATATTATTAAGTTTAATGAGTTTCCAACTGTGGCCCCATGTTCTTAATGAACTCATTTTAAAGTAACAGTCTTGATCCACTCTACTAATTTCCTTCACAATTTAAACACTTCAATCATGTCTCCTCTTGTACTACTTTTAAACTGAAAAGTCTCAGCTCTTTTAATCACATAACTCCTCATAATTCATGCCCTGTAGCCCTGGAATCAGCCTAGTCACTCTTCTCTGAACTTTTTCCACTACTGCTATGTCCTTTTTGTAGCCTGGAGACCAAACCTGTACACAGGACTCCAGGTGAGGTCTAACCAGCACGTTATAAAACTACAGCATAACCTCACTGGACTTGTACTCTACATATAATGCTATACAACCTAACATTCTGTTAGCCTTCTTAATGGCTTCTGAACACTGTCTGGGAGATGAAGGTGTTTTCATCTTTCACAAATCTGCCCAAGCTTGAATGCTGTTGAACTCCCTCTGTTACCAACTTATTTCTTTTATATTCGTATATATATATATAATATATATGATATAATATTATATAGTAGAGGTGATAGAATTGATCCTTGTGGAACACCAGTCTTACCATTGGCTGATTCTGATAGGGTTCTTCATACCATAACCCTCTGCTTCATGTGTCTGGGCCAATTTTTCAGCCATCTACACACAACATTCCGAGTTCCCACTTATTTTAACTTGATGCCCAACCTGTCATGTGTGACCTCATTAAATGCTTTCTGAAAGTCAAGATAAATAATATCATATTTTACACTTTGATCACAGCCTTTTGTTGCTTCCTCTTAGATTTCCAGCATGTTGGTAAAACATCTCTTCTGAACCCATGTTGACTTTAATAAAACTCCTGTTCTTGCCATGTGTTGCTCAATCATTTCTTTAACAATTCCTTCCATTAACGTACCCATGATATGCATTGAGCTTACTGGCCCATAGTTGCTTGGATCTGCCCAATCACCCCTCTATATATAATGGGATAATATTTCCCATTATCCATTCCTTCGGAATTTACCCAGTGCTCAGTGACTTACTAAAAATATGCATCAATTTTTTAAATATGTACTTGCTAACCTCTTCAAGAACTTGAGGATGAACATTACCTGGTCCTTATGATTTGTTTGATGTTAGCCTATTTAATCTAAGCAGGACTCCTACTACAATTTCAAAATCACTTAGTACCTCCTTTATTATTCCCTTTTACTGCCGGGAGGTTGATATATCATTGTCTGCATTTTTGTTTTTTACTTCCCTTAACTATTTCTGATGCACTTCACCTCCTTATTATTCTTTTACTATTACTTCTTTTACTTCTTACTTCTTTTGCTTTATCTCCTATAGTCCTCTCTAACTGCCTTTTAGCGTCCCTAATATCCTTCTTAATGGTTCCCCTCATGTTTTCATACGCCCAACAATTGACACTGGAGTTATTAGCTTTATACAGCAGTTTTCCTTTGCAGCTTCTTTTCAACTCTTTATTATCCCCACTGCAGTTTTTTAAATTTCCTACTAATTCCAAATTTAGGTATGTTCCTGTCCTGTACCATAAGTAAAACATTTTTACACTTGCTCCTCAACTATCTCCACAATTAAAAGCTAACCCCAGTTCATTCTCCTTAGATTTTGCTGCATCTGTTTAAAATTTGCCCAACACCAAAGTTAAACTTAAGAGTTATAGTCTTTGCATCTGTTCTCTTCCAAAACACTGATATTATGGTTACTTGACTCCAGTGGCTCAACCACCTCTACATCCTCAATTCTATACTTATTACAGTGATCCCTCGCTATATCGCGCTTTGCCTTTCGCGGCTTCACTCCCTCACGGATTTTATATGTAAGCATATTTAAATATATATCGCGGATTTTTTGCTGGTTCGCGGATTTCTGCGGACAATGGGTCTTTTAATTTCTGGTACATGCTTCCTCAGTTGGTTTGCCCAGTTGATTTCATACAAGGGACGCTATTGGCAGATGGCTGAGAAGCTAGATTGCTTACTCTTCTCTCTCTCTCTTGCGCTGACTTTCTCTGATCCTGACGTATGGGGATTGAGCAGGGGGGCTGTTCGCACACCTAGACGATACGGACGCTCGTCTAAAAATGCTGAAAGATTATCTTCACGTTGCTATCTCTTGTGCAGCTGCTTCCTGAAACGACATGCTGCATGGTGCTTCGCATACTTAAAAGCTCGAAGGGCACGTATTGATTTTTGACTGAAAAACAAACTCTGCTTCTCTCTCTCTCTATCTCTCTCTCTCCCTGCTCCTGACGAAGGGGGTGTGAGCTGCCGCCTTCAACAGCTTTGTGCCACGGTGCTTTGCATACTTAAAAGCCAAACAGCCCTATTGATTTGTTTGCTAGAGATTGTTTTCTCTATCTATGTGACATTCTGTGCTCCTGACACGCACTCCTTTGAAGAGGAAGATATGTTTGCATTCTTTTAATTGTGAGACAGAACTGTCATCTCTGTCTTGTCATGGAGCACAGTTTAAACTTTTGAAAAAGAGACAAATGTTTGTTTGCAGTGTTTGAATAACGTTCCTGTCTCTCTACAACCTCCTGTGTTTCTGCACAAATCTGTGACCCAAGCATGACAATATAAAAATAACCATATAAATATATGGTTTCTACTTCGCGGGTGGCTCTGGAACGCAACCCCCGCGATGGAGGAGGGATTACTGTATTACAAAATACTAAAGGCTCCTAACCACACATTCCCCAGACGCTCACGTTGCTATTTTAACATAGTGTGTTAAACAAAACAGTCTCAGATTATTTTCAAAAAAACTCCTGCTGTTGTGCTCTGCTATTTTTAAGGTTAGCCTAATTAATATCTGGGTAGGTAAAGTCCTTCATGATTATATTATCCCTCTGTAAACTTGCTTTTTTAATATTACTAAAAAGGTGTGCATTGAAATTACTGTCTATACTGGGCAGCCTATAACATACTCCTGAAACAAGACCTCTTTCCCAAGTGGTTTCCAGACGAAGTCAGATGTCCTCACGAAGATGGGGCTCATCGTCTGTAGAAATGATTAATCTCATTATCTTTTCTTCTCCTCTTACAAATTTATAATCCATCATGATCTTTTATTGCTTAAAGGTCTTATGCATCAGATGTTAAAAGATGCTCTCATACATACCTGTACCTAAAGAATTTTTACTTGAGTATGTGTGGCAATTCTGATAGATTTAATAATATTGTGAAAAAAATTGTGAATTTCCCCTTGGGATTAATAAAGTATCTATCTATCTATCTATCTATCTATCTATCTATCTATCTATCTATCTATCTATCTATCTATCTATCTATCTATCTATCTAATAGTAACTATTCTACTCTGACGTAATAAAGCCATTTTGTTCACAGAACTCTGTTCACTAGATGTTTGTTTATTGTACCATTTATTGCCAAATTTCCTCCTGGTGGCTAATAAATTTGTATCTATACATGTATTTATTCTCTGTAAATTCTACAGATTTCAGTGTGTGAAAATCCAAAGAGCACTTATTTCTGAGATGGTGAAACTACATCAGGCAATAACAACCATAAAACAGTCACAATTGCTTATTACATACACCTTGCCTATTCTATTAAATTTAAACCAAAATTGGTTAAAAAGTACATAATAAACTGTCTGCTTGGTGTATTTCTTGTATATAATGTCATTAAAAATGCAAGATTACAAGAGATTTTACTTGAATTACAATCTTACAAGGTAGAATTAAATACAAAACTGAAAGATATAATGCAGAAAGAAGAAACCCAGTAATTAAAATAAATGCACCAATGGGAGACACCAGGAGGGACTTGGAAATACAAACTGCAGTCCTCAAGCTCTCGTCCTGGATACGTAGCTGCAATGACCTTATCAAAAAAACTACAGACTTCTTATTTTCCAGTTTTATGTCAATTTGAAGATACAAATATTTAAATTCTTGTTTTCGAATATACAATTTTGTTTTCAATCACTAGTTGAATGTCTACTTTCTTACTACTCGAATGTATTCTGTACAGTGTAACCTCAGTTCACGACCATAATTCGTTCCAAAACTCTGGTCGTAAACCGATTTGGTCATGAACCGAAGCAATTTCCCCCCATAGGATTGTATGTAAATAAATACAATGAATCCGTCCCAGACCATACGAACTGTATGTAAATATATATATTTTTTTAAGTTTTTAAGCACAAATATAGTTAATTAAACCATAGAATGCACAGTGTAATAGTAAACTAAATGTTAAAACATTGAATAACACTGAGAAAACCTTGAACAACAGAGAAAACTAACACTGCAATAGTTCGCGCTATAGCGCTACCAACCGCTGGCTAAAAACACTTTTTTTAATGAGTTTTAAGCACAGGGAAAAAAAATGAACATTTGAAAAAATCCGTAATTTAATAAACCACCAAGAAAAGTAACATTGCAACAATGCCGCTACGAACTGATCGCTGTAAACAGAAGTGTAAACAAAATCAAGCACAGTGCATTCTTTAACTGCCTTCATTCCTTATGCATCCAGCTCTCTCTCTTGCACTGCCTGTATGTGTGCGCGGCTCTCTCTCGCGCGCGCGCACACTGCCTGTGTGTGTGCGTTGCTCTGTATCTCAGGCTGCCTGTGTGTGTGCGTCTGTCTCTCTCGCGCTGCCTGTGTGTGTGTGTGTGTGTGTGTGTGTGTGTGTGTGTGTGTGTGTGTCGCGCTCTCTCGCTCTCTGCACAGGAAATGCCCAGGGAGAAACTGAACATGTACAAACCAAAAAGGAAACTGGCTTGTTCGTATACCGAGTGTGTGGTCGTGAACCGAGGCAAAAGTTTGGCAAACATTTTGGTCGTAAACCGATTTGTACGTGTACTGAGACGTTCGTGAACCGAGGTTCCACTGTATGCATTTTTTGTAATGCACTTTAGATAAAGGCATCTGCTGCTCAGCTGCAGTATTAATAACGGTGGTGGTGAAGTTGATGATAAATCACCAACTAGTCATTATAGTATGATGACTTTGTATATTCAAGGGTCCCATCTGTGAAACATGTAAAGGCTCATGTAGTGATATTACATGTTTTAGTGTCAAAGTGGCATAACTAAAATTAGTAGAGCTTTAAGAAACAAAAATAGTTTTATTAACAGTGCATAATATTTGATCACAAATGACTAATATCTACTGTTTTTCCCTGCAGTAAAATTTAATTGCCATACTGTTCATGATCTGTAGAAAGGAACCAATTATTTAAAGTATGGACTTTTCCAGTTTCCTTTTGATTATACCAGTTTGTGCTGCAGAAGCATTTAAAGCATGCATCTGTATCATAAATACATTTTAATTAATTTTAATTATTTTAAAGGTATAAATTTACCTTTAGAACCTGTTCATTTTGTTAGTAACAATAAAAACAACCTAACAAACTGTTTATGGAAGTGATAAGAAAATTTATGGCCAAGTTAGACAGCAGGATGAAAAGAAAACCTATAATGTCACATTATTCCTCTACCGTAATGAAAGATTATGTGAAGGAAACCTGGAATGTTCGATTCAACCTTGTAAAATTCAAAATGAATGTGAAAACTTTATATGATAAATCATAGTAAAGATCATACTCACCTCGGTAAATATGTGTTTCATTTGTGCTTGCTTATTTCTGAAGCGTTTGATCTTCTGATGTATTCTTGGATCCTTCTCAAGTTCTTGAAGAGTTGCCCATTTACAGTGAAGGTAAGAGCTGAAAAAAACATATATGTCTGAGAAGCATGGTTACCATGATATAATCGTAAAGTATAAAAATGCAACATTAAATCAATGTCTTTACTTAGTGTTTTAAATTGTGAATATAAGAAAGTCCTGCACAAGAACAAAACATGCATGCTATTACACAGATCTTGGAAGGTAACTGATTAAATGTTGTGGTCAAAGACTAGATAAAATCAATACCAGTGGTTTGAGTGAGATTGACAAGATCCAAATATCCGTCCCATATGGTTTTATTAAAATGAGAAGAATTAAACTTTTTAGCCAAGTTAATTTTAAAAATCATTAAAACTATTACTTTTGTTGAATTTTTAGCATTTTTTTCAACAGTATAGTTAGTATAAATATTGTTAAGTATAAATGTTGTTAAAGTAATAAATATGTATGCTCTATGAAATCTGTTATTGTGGACATTAATAATGTTAAAATCTAAGACATTTAGTAAAAGATTAGTATAAGTAATCAGAAATGTAAATATTTACAAACAATTCTGAATTTAATATCAAATTATTGCAGCTCAAAATTTGCATGTTGAAATTTCAGCATGTTTTTACATATTATACTTAAGCACAGGAAGGTTCTGCTAGTCACTCTCTTTGTTCCAATGCAGAGCACACCAGTTTTTAGTTTACACATGTGAGCTCTTTTGCAATTAGAGTAAACATTAAGAAGTGACCTCTGTAAGAGAAGGCTACACTTACAGATATTGATTACTAAAAAGCTGAGCCACAAGTGAAAAGAATGCACAGAAATATGGGAAAAGATGAACTTGCATAAAAGTAAATACTATACAGAAATGTTAGTGTGCTTCAAGTAAGGAGAACCACTCAAAACATGAGACATTATATCAAACATGTGAAACTGTTAAGATTCCTACAGTCTTGCCATAGAGAATTTGGCTGCTCACATGGCAGGACTTCACCAGTCTGGTATAAATAAAGGATGTCCATCATTGAATTTAACTTTAATGGTGACTCACAACTCTTCTTTATTTACAGACTTTTCCCTAACAGTTGATGCCAAAACCCAAGATCTAAACAGGGACTTTTACATAATGTGAACAGGGATTAGGTATGTTACTAGAAAATACCATTTATCTGTGTTCTGATTGGCTTACTTTTGAATGATTTGAATATGAGATCCCAAACCGTTGTTTAATGCCAAGACCTTTTTATTAAAGTAAATGGGAAACAACTGTCACAATTTTCATTTTTATTTGATTACAAAGCATTAAAACCCCAACTTTAAGAGTCTCGTCACCTAATACGTCTTGTCCAACAATTAGTCACAGTTTCACGTGGCTGATGGTTTTACACATGATGCCTAAAGAATGAGGTGTAATTAAAAATATTCAAGCCAACTTTATTAAAACACTGGTGAATATGTAAAGGAGAAAAAAAAAGAAGACAAATTGTGCAATCCCGACTTGAAACTGCAGTGATCCCGTTTTTCTAGGTGAGTCCACAAGTGCCGAATGTTTTTTTTTTTTCTGAATGCCACTACCCATTAGAGTAGCCACTACCACAAGTATATTAAAAAAAAACAAAAAAAAAAACCTTTATATTTTGGCTAATTTGACAGCCCTACTCATGACTAATTATTTAAAGAGTATTCTCCCTAAACCCTATATCATATTAGATGACTTTTCCAGCAATTTTGAGTCTTAACCTTCATTTACATAACCTTAGCCAGTCGGAGGCAGTTGGCGGCATGCGCCCGTGAAGCTGTTCACTTAATGTGACCCCTCTAACGATTGAGACCAACTATTCTGCAACTAGCTAGGATAAAATCAAACATTTAATTTTCTCTTTAGTCACGGGGTAGCATCAGAACCAATGAACGTTTAGTCGGCAGGATAACGCATAGAATTTAGCAATGAGGAGACTGAAGCACTGGGTAGGTCGGGCAGTACTCTACCGGCTATCAGAAAAAGGGGTGAGCATAACTGTGCTGGAAGATCAGTGCTCAGTCAGTAAATTTTAGTGCAATGAAAAACAAAGCCAATGGCATACTGTGACATTGGCTTTACAGAAACAAAACTTGTTCAATATACTTTTCTTAAATCACAACTCACACCACAACATCAGTGCCTTTTTATGCAGAGGTTTTGAATGCAGTCATATTAAGTGTTAATTCACATTACTCTATAAAAGGAAGTGAAAGTCTTTAAACATGAAAATTACTCAAAGGCTGGACACTTATTGTTGCTAACAAAATGAAGCGTGAAACTGTCACAACTTGGTCAGGAACAAAGACAGGTACCACTTTAAAAACTCTTATGATTTTATTTTAAAAAGGAGTAAAGGGCAAATCTTCCTACTGTTCCGCATACCACTTAACTATATGCAGCAAAATCAGCCCAGCTGCAAGCCAAGCCATCAATGGTTATAAATAAAGCAGCAAGAGCTCACTAATATCGACAACCGCTATAATCATAAACATTTCTTACTGTGCTCACAATATTGGGCCCTTTTCTTAGTGTGTTTATACTACACAATCTAGAATTTTAGCCTCAAGATTTCATCGCTCTACTTTCTTTGCTGGCTGCCTGACAATTACCATCACTTCTATGCTTGTGTTATTAAAGGTGACAGTCTTGAAGCACTTAGCTGTATTTAGATAAGGAGGACTGACTTGGAACGAGTTCCTCAACTAGCTTTACCTGGCCTGTGAGAGGTTACTTTGCTATTATAATTCTTGATTAATTGTGCAATTTTGAATTATACCATTGATATGCATTTTGACAAGGAAAATATATTGAAATCTTGGTTTCTCTGTAAAGCAGATTGTGGTGAGGCAGTGTGGGTCTTAGGTGCTAACCATTTTTCTTATTGCCTAAACAGTTTTAAAATATTTAACAGGTTTCATTCACATCCTTAGAGGACATCAATCATTTAAAGGAAATAAAAATATATTAATTTCTTTATAGTCATGTTTTACTCTGCATTACTATTAAGCGGTTTAACTGAATACAGGTTAATCAAATCCAAAGCAAGCAACTGAGGAAGGTTAACACTAGCATGTTTCTGTATGTGACTGTAGTCATGAACACAAAGGAGAATTCCACTGATAGATATTGGATCGTTAATACCCCTATGTCAGTTGAGTGTAAGTGTAGTGAAAATACAGATAACTGTGGGCCTTCATCAATGTTCCCAAATTACTTAGTCATATCAACAGATCAAACAAAAGGGGAAAAAATATGCAGGAGATTAAAACACTTGCCTTTGATACTACAGAGGAAAAACAACATTATTAACTCTGTGTTAGCATTTCAGCTTGTGCGTTTTCTGTTTCAACCAAAAGGTCGTGGTTACACTATTCAATTTGGTTTAAGTATCAATTTTTAACTATTCTTATTTTTACTTTTTATATTATTGGATATATGTTTTAGCAAATTATTTATGGTTCTTTTAAAGTGACTTTTAAGCAGAAAACATTTATTAGACAGTGGTGAAGCAATAACACAGTTTGTGTAAACTGCCATTTTACCAATATTCATATGACTATACATTTTATTTCTAGTGCAGCAAATCAGGCCAGAAGTACTGACGAACAGCATCAGATCAACTGTAAATGTATGGTATTTCTAAAAGTTAGCTTTTTTCAGTTTTATTCTCTCAGTCACGTTCACGCTCCCTAACCACAACCCCCATCTTTCTCTAACTAACAGCGCCAGTATAAATTCCACACCTGATCTGATGCTGTTCATTTTCAAATAATATTGCATTAGTGCGACTATGTTTTCTGATTGGTACTATTCAGGTCATAAAATGATTTCTTCAAAATGTCACATATATTTGTCTGTTTCTTTTTTGCCCAGTGCTGCGTCGACATCGTGGCGCGTGCATCGACATGCACGGGTCCACTGATAAAAGAAGAGCGTTCATGGCTCACCTTGCAGAGGAACTTTATCATCACTTCTTACAAGAAAAGGCAATGGATAAAGAAAAAGAGGATGCAACATCGACAAGCTTCTGTTCCAAGACTGCCACTTCTCCAGCCCCTTCAGTGTAACAGTAACCACAGCACAGAGAGAAGTGTGTACACTGCAACAGGTACACATGTCGTAAACGTAGAAAGAACGGTCCTTGCGTGTGTTTGAACTGTTAACGTTTGAACATGATGATTGCCTATTGCGTGGAACTGACCTCTCTGTACTATTCTTTCCTCTGCATGTCCTGGAGTACAAAAGAAACAACCCCATGCACCCAAAAGTGGACACTCGCAAGATCGGGGAGGGGGAAAAAAAAAAAAAGCGGTACAAGTGCAAGATGTTATACGAATGAATATGAATAATGTTGCATCAGTGCCACAACGTTTTCCGAAATGTACTATATAGGTCATAAAATGAGTTATTCCAAATATCATATATACCCATGTCTCTGTTTTTTTGTTAGTGCGGCTTTGAAATCATGGACCATAAAGCGCATACTAATTCAGCGTGAGCAGGATGACTCAGTAAAACTGAATTTTAAAAAAAATCAAGTGATGGTGTGATAGGAAGAAGGCAGATTCACCAGCGTTTGTGTGTCAGCTTTTATCCCTCCAGATCACAGAATTTCCAGTTCCATTGTCTCAAAACACCACTCACGTCTAGTTATTCCCAGTTTCAGATAAAAAGTAACTGCGTCAGATCTTGTGGCAGGAGGGGGAGTGTTGTATCGTGATCGTGACTGAGAGAATAAAACTGAAAAAAAATTCTACTTTTTACAAGTCCTATAAATATACACCAGCAGTTACAGACACAAATCAAATGTATGTTTTTATTGTATAATATTAACAAAAAGAGCACCTCACTACTCTAAATGGTAAAATTGCCCTAGAGCTGGTTAAAAACTCAAGAACCTCCAGATTATAAGTCGGCAGTTCTAACCACAGCACCACAGAAGCTGTCGCATATTACTTACACCTTTTGTGAAAGTGTTTATTTGATATTTGGCCATCAGCCTTCAAATATTATACAGTTCACTTTTACATTTTGTTATTTATTACTAAAACATGAAAAAAGTTTGTTTTAACGATGTGTTTACACAGATTGTTGTAGACACAAAACACACATCAAATTATTTCCCCTTACAATTCTGGGTAGCTCATTCCCAGATAATCAATCAAGGCAGGAACTGGGAGAACTTCTTGCCTGTTCTGAGGTGGTGGGGGGATGGTATAGCAGGCTGCTTGCTGCTTATCACCACATTTAGAAGACAAAAGACGCTGACGGAGAGGTGCGAAGGGATTTAAGGTGGGCCGGATTTACAAGTTTTTTCGTTGGCTCTGGTAATTCTGGTGTTAAGTTTCCATAGTTAACATTCTGGATAAATAAAGTTTTCACAAATTTTAAATTCTTTCTGCTCTTACACAGCACTCAAGAGAGACAATAAAAGAGACACTTGTATAAAATATTTTAATGTAATCCTGCACTATGAATTTTAGTGACAAAGAAGATATTTTTCCTTGCAGTTTACATGTATAGTGCATAAATTTGAAAATGGATTTAATTAAACATTTAGTTAGCGGTAAAAATATAAACACAATTTTAAGATCATTAAAATTCATGATTCACATAAAATAATACATTAGTATAACATCACATAAATGAAATTATAGAATATTAACATGGTTCAATTATGCTTCTTTGAGATACTTACAAGTTTCTGTACTTCACATAAAACTCTTCAGTCTCATTCAGCAGCTCAATGGGTGACGTCTAAAACAGATACACCTATGAGTTGGTCAGGCTAAATAATTAATAATAAATATTCAAGGGCATGGTCATGATATATTTACACAGTAGAACTGAAGTTGCCATTCTTGGAATTAAAACAATAGGGTTAAACCAAATATTTTGCCCTAAACTTAAGATTATTAGAAATAAGTGATCACTGACTTGCAACCCTCAGCAAAGATGCATTTGAGCAAACTCAAAACACTGTTACTTCTTGAATCTTGGTAAACAAACTATTAAAAAAAGTGTCATGACATGCCAATGTTTAAAGCTGAATTAACACAGTATATTCACATAAAATTTATAAAATTAAAACACAGACTACAGTGATTTAACATTTCGCCTCTGCAAAATACCTCTTTTTTTACAATACGAACAGAAAGGATCTTCTCAATTATGTTAGCTTCATCTTCTGGGGGTTCCTGCAATGAAAATTGCTTTGTAAGTCACTGCAAACCATCATTTGAAATCAGGACTCACATGAATCCCACTGAAGAAGTTTAATGAAATATGCAGGTTCTAATTAAAAAAAAAAAAAAGTATTGCTCATAATAAAATATACACATCTCCGCAAATACTAAATAGCAGTAGAGTTCAAGGCCTAATCAGAAAATGAGAAAACAAACCTAAATATTTCTATTCAGATGGAGCATACAATTGTAAGACAGTAAGACTAAAAAGCCTCCTACATGATTAATCGAACACATTCTACTTACATAATGTTAAAAAAATCGCATCAACTCAATAACATTCGCAGTGTGTGTCCATGACTATCAGCTGTGTAGTATAACATCCCAGTGACAGTCATAATTCTATGATTTACAGCAAGTCACAAGCTGTAGGTGTGGATTCTCATGTGCGCAGTAGTTAACAGCCAATGAGCGCTCACCCAGAAATGGAATGGATATAATACCCACAAATAGTAAAAACCAATTTTCACAGTGCTGTGGAAACTAATGGACACCCATCTGTGGAGCGAAACACTTGAGTTACAAAGACAAACTCAGAAGTACCTCCTTAGCATCACTGTAGGAGGAATGTCAGGACAAATGGCTTGACAAATAGGATTTGAACTGTGGGTGGGTGGAATGTAGTTGTCCAGCAGTCCTGGACACAGGGTGGGGGCTAACTGAAAGTTCAGCTGATATCACAAGGAAGTGCATTGCTTGCAGCAACTTAGAGGTTCTCCTGTGCATGGTAAAGGGGGAGACTGTCTCTTGCTCAGAATATTAAGAAGTGACTTCTGAGCACATCTTTGTAATCCAAACATTACTGGAATGCAGATACAAGGAAAGAAGGAAAGCAAGTGTTCTGTGCCAACAGAGGCGAGGTTCATCAAACTTGGAGCCAGTACATATGTCTGTTATTTCAAAATAAAAAAAGAATGAGCATAGATTGCAACTGAACTCAACATACTTGATACAATGATGTGATAAGCCAAGGCAACACAAACTGGCCTTATATTCACCACTAGATGTCTGAATTAACAATAGCCAAAAACATAAAATAACCCATAATCAGATAAATCGCCACAAAACAATCAGATGATAAAAGGGCGCAGCTTGCTTACTCCATGAACTTCACCTCCCCTCAATCACCCTTCTTCTACAGTAAATATGATGAAATAGCAAATAAGAAATAATAGAAACTGGAGGAGGAGATAAGGAGAAGACTAACATAAATGCATTGTAACCATTCTCAACTAATGTAAGCAGTACAATTTAGCATTATGTAAATTAATTTTAAAAAGTGCTGATGCAGACCACCAAGCAAGGAGACTTTATGCAGGAGATCTGATTACTGTAACGATGGAACCTCTTGCTAACGTCATAGAATTGACACATAAGATTCAGGGAATACAAGAGAAGAGGAGAAGGGCTATGCATCTTAGTTCTGCTGTATGCTTGTGTCTCCCTTGTCTGTTGTATAATGTTTTAAAAGTATTGTTAAATATTTAACTGTTCTTGTTTGTTAAGTTCCTAATACATTGTGTGAGATTTGTATTAACACTTAATAAGACCATAGTTAAGTGATACTTATGATCTTGTCTGTCACTGCTTAGATTAAGGCAAGAATTCCTAGAGGTATGTCTGTGCCAGTGCTTACAGGGTTGTAACCTTTGACGAGACGAATAAACAGTATGCATTAAAGGTATTATTCCAGGTAAGTGGGCCAATAGCTCTAAGTGGAAACAGCATGAAGAAACCAATGTTGTGGCTTACTTATACAAGATCAAAGTCAGACAGACATTTGTTTCTGGGGTAATACACCCATAAGGCTTGTTACATCACTGGTTTCTGAGGCTTAATATAAAAGAGACAGAACCGTGATATAAAATCATGGGGGAATCATGTAATATGCCACAAACTGCTCATCCTCAGAGACAACAAAATTTAGTAACTATACTTGTGTAATTTGACATGCTCCAAGGCTAGAACTCATACTTACTCATTTACTGTAACACCAACTTAAAGACTAATAAATGTCATAAAAGATTACTTATAGTATTGTCATATTTTTCCTTACCTCTGCTTGCCAAGCTAGTGTGGATGTTGAAAGCGCTGGCAACCTTCCTGTACCAAGCACAGCAATTGTCTCACCATCATCATCGACCACTTTGAAGTCCAGGTCCTCATTATATTTCCTGCGTTTCACTTGTCTGCCTGATCGCCTCTTCTTAATGGAATATAAATTAATAAATATGTCAGCACTAAGCTTGAAGCCATAGGATGGCTAAATATACAGACTTAAGAGTGGCTGAAGAACTCTACTGTCACATTTACATAGTAGATTGAAGTTATTACACATTCAACTAAAGCCAATACATTTAACAAAATATACATATTCAGAACACCAAAAAAAAAAAAAACTAATGGTAAAAATGCTGAGAACTGTTGCTTCGGAAGGGAACCTAGAGATCAAATATGTTCTTAATTTAGTTTGCAACTTCCAGGTTTAGCTAGATCAACAATACCTGTCCATCCACAGAGTCATTTGTATCTTCTGTACTGGGGATATTTGTAGTCAGGGAGAGTCCTTCATCAGATTCTAAATTGTCCAGAGAGTTCTCATTTTTCCTTTTTCCTTTCTTCTTTTTCTCCACTGGTGTTGGGCCTTGTTCTTTACTACAAATTTAAAGACATTTCATGCACGCTGTTAACAGAGACCAAAACATTTAAGCATTATGGAAAACTTAATTTTTAAGGTTATGTATTTTAATCAAGCAGTAACACCACCTTAACTCCTTGCACCTCAGTCTCTTACTCATTTGTCCGAAAAATTAAACATAAAAGTTTTTCTAATCATTATGAATGATCATTGTCATTCTACTACTCTAGTCCAGTATGTCTTAAACCAGTGTTTCCCAAACTCGGTCCTGGTGAACCCCTGTGGGTGCAGGTTTTTGTTCCAACCGGATTCCTAATCAGTGACAACACCTGATAGCACTGATCTGATTTAATTAGCTGGTATTTTTTTTTTCTTTTATTCAACATTCAGAAAAGCATAGCAGCATGATTTTTACATTTGTAAGACATTTAGAAATATTTCTGCTTTTGCTATAGATTAAATGCTTAACTCTCTTTTGTTGATTTCATTGTACTTTGCCCTTTCTCTGTGCAGTTTTTCCCCCTTTTGTTGTATCTTAATAATGACAATTTAAAACGAGCAGAGCAGACACGCAGGCAAACAACACTAAATAATCAAAGGCTGCAAGTACTTTAGCAACCGACCCACTAATGAGTAAATAATGGATTAATTAAACAATTAGAAGACCTAGAAAAGTAGAATGAAAATCAAGATGAAAATACCGTTAAAAAGAAAAAAAAATACATTATTCCTATATAACTGCTTGGTACATTTTAATTTTTTTTTTTTTTTTAAGCAAACTTAGTTTTCTAATTTCTATATTGTTCCCTTAACACAGAACTTGGGAAATATTAGTTCACTTACTTAGCCCAGGAGTTCAATTAAAAACAGAAGCTGGTTGGAACAAAATAACTGCAGTCACAGGGGTTCACCAGGACCAAGTTTGGGAAACACTGTCTTAAACTATGGGCTGCAATCCAATCTAATGGGTCACCACATGATTATGTAGTAAAAATGAATAAAGTTTGTCCAACTGTACACTCTTCCACCCTCTGTTTAGCATACTATTTTTGGTAGTAGTGTGCAATCCAAGTAAATGTGTATCCAGTAAACAACACTGTTGATTCAAAGGCTTTTCATTTCTATGCTTCTAAAATATAATAAATATTAACCAAACGTAATAAACCTCACTAACCTTCTTCCATTCTGTGAAATAATCAAACTGAGATGACTGACAAGTAAACACATGGGTAAGAAAGAGGGAGAGAGGAGGGAACGACTGATGAGTTTGTCAGGTGAGGTACAGAATGCCAAAAGGAAAATAAAAGCTGACCGCAAAAGGATCTGACAATTTTCAGGGAGTTTGAGGGATGAGTCGGTAAGGTGCAGTTTTATATAATGCTGTGGTAGTGTTGAAGGCTAAATGCAGTTAGTTGCCAGGGACAACTTGTCAGAACCTTGTCATTTGTTTACCATTATACACTGAATTTAAATCTGTAAATAAGGTTGTATTAAGTTTAATATACTTTCTTGTAGTGCTGGGCGGCATGACCAAAATTCTATATCACGGTATGTTTCAAAATTATACCGGCTTAACGGTATTCAACGGTATTTTTTTCCCATGCATGAGTGGATGTTTACCATATTTTCCACTTCAAGTACTGCAGTAGACTGGCTAAGAATAACCTATCCCACTGTCCTGAGAATTGTACATTGTACAAAAAACATTTTAATGTGCACACAAGTATTAATACAGGTTTGCATGGCCCCATAAAGTGATAGTTTTCAAGGGGGTGGCACTAATGAAGAGAAGGAATCACATTGCATGACAGTTGCAGTCAAAATATAGAACCTTTTTTATTGAACAAATTTTGCAAACAATTTAAACTATAATTTTGACAACATATTTTCAACCATCCAAAGAGGCATTTAGACTTAGTAAAATATCCAGAGGTGCTTGTCAAAAGTTGTATTGCACTGAACATGTCTTAGAAAAGGAATAAAGAGTAAAAAATTTTTGTAAACCAACTACACTTTCTGTTAATGTATAGCAATCTCTGTCCACGGACACGTTAGCTATATTGATTGTAATGGCGTTGGTTATCTCCAGGCGGCACGGTGGCGCAGTGGGTAGCGCTGCTGCCTCGCAGTTGGGAGATCTGGGGACCTGGGCTCGCTTCCCGGGTCCTCCCTGCGTGGAGTTTGCATGTTCTCCCCGTGTCTGCGTGGGTTTCCTCCGAGTGCTCCGGTTTCCTCCCACAGTCCAAAGACATGCAGGTTAGGTGGATTGGCGATTCTAAATTGGCCCTAGTGTGTGCTTGGTGTGTGGGTGTGTTTGTGTGTGTCCTGCGGTGGGTTGGCACCCTGCCCGGGATTGGTTCCTGCCTTGTGCCCTGTGTTGGCTGGGATTGGCTCCAGCAGACCCCCGTGACCCTGTGTTCGGATTCAGCGGGTTGGAAAATGGATGGATGGATGGATGGTTATCTCCATCCACCACTTGTTTTTTTGTCATATCTAGTACCTCTAGCAAACACGTCTACAAGTGACGTCTGACTCAAGTGTCCACTAGCTGTTTCAGTTTTACCTGAGAACGTGGAGGGTGCCAATCTTAGTTCCATACATTCATGGTACTCCAAAGCATGTAAGCGGCTAAGGTGGTGCAGCAAATTGCTCGTGATGCCGCCTCTGGTGACAACTTTAGCTCGACAGCATTTGCAGTAAATAGTTGTTTGGTCCACGTCTGACCTTTTAAAGCCAAAGTATCTCCAGACAACAGACACGGTTCATTTTTTCGGCAAAAGTTCTTCTGTGTCATCATGTTCAACTTTATCATCTGCTACAGCTTCAGTTTCGGAATGTTCTCTGTCCATTTTCACCACGCAATACCTCCACTAACACATGTACTCCATTGCATGCGTGTTTAGCGGTGTAGCAGTAAAAATGGTCCCCCCTTAAACAGTTTCCCACTGCACCACGTTCCGAACATTGTTTAGGCTATTTAAACCGGTATTGCAGTATAAGAAAAATCCATATCATAACAAAAATAATAAACGGTTTTTGGCATGAAACTGCATACCTTCCAGCACTACCTTCTTGTAATTATATTTTAAAGATTTGTGATAAATTTCAATGTACAGTGTGAAGGATGTGTTTGTTGGACCACTGAAACCTGTAAGAACAACAGACAGTGTTAAAAAGGGTGAGAAAGGTTATACAGCACAGGCCTCTGCACTCAAAACATAGTTAGTCAGTAGTATAAACCTTTCTGACTAGATTAACTCTTCATGAAGAATTGAGTGAACATTCTATCACCTGTGTAAATTTCACATACTGTAGAATTTTTTAGTAATAATTTAGTTATGCAACTCATCTTTCATGTTGTGTTTACTGAATAGTTAAATGAAAACTTTTATATGCCGAGCAATTTGTAAACTCATTGGGAAGAATGTTTTTGAATAAGCTCACTCATTAACAATATATTCTTTTGAAAAAATAAGGTAAATAACCTGTTTTGATTAATTATTTTTTGACTACGTTATTACTCATTCGGCATCATGAGTCAGGTGACTACAAAAGGTAACCATTAAGACCATGCTTTCAAAAATCCACATATCTTTGCGCCACACCCGTTATATAGAATTTAATTCTATCAACTTGACTAAAACTTACAAAAAGTATTTACATATATCTGTGGAATCTCTTCTGTTTTGAATGATAATTATTGTTTTATTAAAAATATGTTTTCTGTCTACTTGTCTCTAGTAGTAATATTCATGTGACAAAAATGCTTGGATAAAAACAAAAACATTTTACAGCTTCCATGATTTGTCACGGAGTCGAATCAAATGTTTGTTTTTATTATATACTGTAACAGTAACAATAATAGCAGCTCACTGCTCAAAACGGTAAATGTGAGGATGACCCACAACCTCTTGATTATGAGGCAGCATTCCTTACCTCTACACCAGTCAAGCAGACATGTCTACTTTGTATAGATTGAGAGTTGTGCTTCAGTTTTTACACACTGCCAGTAACATGTACATTGAACAATTACTATTTCTTCAGTTATATTCTTGAATAAAAGCTCACTTGTTTTGCTATACCTTTTGTAAAAGTGTTTATTTAATATTTGGACTAACGTCTTCACACATTAATTTTCTGTTTTAGTTATGTGTTCAACATTTCTTGCCTATCATTTCCTGTCATCCTACATTTACACAGATCATTTTATTCCCAACAACGATATATTATTTACCCTATACAATTCCAGACACCTTACTCCCAACTCTTGAGAATTTTGCATGTGACTTGACTTCAGCTGCCTCGGTGGGGGATGGGACAGCAGGCTACTTGCTGATTGTGCTGATTGACACATTAACAAAACAAAGACACTGCTGACGAGGTATGAGGGAATTTAAGGTGGTCCAGCATTACGAATATTTTCGTAGGCTTCAGGGATACTAGTGTTAATTGACTAGCTGTCCCTGCCCTTCCACAACATTATACGCTGGCATGCTACAACTCTTTGTCCTCTTTATGACTAGGCTAATCATAGCGGCATCCGCACCACATTCACTGGATGAAAGTTCCACCAATTATTGGGTAAACTTCTCATCTGTGTGGGAGTATTCTACTGAACAGTTAGATACAGTGGCTGTTCATTGAATTTTTTGTTGAAAAACAGATTGTGTTCCAAAACAGCAATAACTGAACTGCAATTGCCCCAAAACAAACAAAGCAACTATTATTTTGATTACGAACAATAAGATAAATTGAAATTTCAAAATTAAAAGCATTTATGCACACATGCAGTATGATGCATGAGGTATACAACATACATTAAATATGAGCACTGCCTGAAAAAAAAACATGTTTCTGATTAAAACATTCAGCATAAATGTCTGTACAAAATGCATTTATTGTAGTCAATTTCAAGTGCAAAATGCCAAGTGATGGTAAAGTGCATTAAGTAAAAACAGATACATAAATGCCACTGCACTGTAACTGTTATGGTTTTCAAAAATGTGTAGATACACATTGCTTATTTTGGCTATAAACTGTGTAATATACCCATAACAGAAAGTGTAACCAAACAAAAAGCACTACGTAAAGAAAATAAAAGTAAGCGCAATAGGAAAAAATTAATGAAAGTTTACAGAATTATCATTTTGTCCTGAAAAAGTTTTGAAATGCCTTACTTGGAGTAAGAAAGTATATTAACCAATTTTGAGAAAGGAATATAACATGCAGGTCTTTATGTTTCCAAAACATTAAAATGAGCAGAAAATTAACATTACTCACATAAAAAAGCAAACGTTTTACTATTTGTAAAATAATGTGAGGGCAAAGGTTTTCAATTGCTAACAGCATATTAATTTGGAAATTAGTAAGTTGCCAAATACCAAAAAAAAAAAATTCTGGGATCTGTAAAGATATAAGAAATGTTTGAAAGTCCTATGGCTTGAGGAAAGGGAGACTCAGTGTGTGGCTTTGATGTGGCAGATAATACATTTGCTTCAGCTACCTTGGGTAAAGGATAACCCAGAGGGAAAGAAGTGGACAAAAAAATGTTCCCTAAAAAATTTACTGAATAGAAGAAAGGTTAATACATATTATTTTTAATTACCTTAGACAGTCATTGCATAGTACGTAGTTTTTAAAACTATTGGTAGCAGCCCAAAATTCCCTTCCGGAATCAATATTCAAATTCAATTGGAAAGGGTCACAAAAGGTTTGCAAAGTGTCCTGCGATGGGCTACCACAGGCAGTTTAAGCAAACAACATTTCTCTGCTATAACTGTTGGTGGCGATTACCCAAGTGAGATCTCCCACAATGCCCCACCCATCCTTCCTTGACCACCACCATTCTGACGAACATCATTGACTGAGTCTCTAAGATACAAAAGAGCAAGATTGGGTAATGAGTAAAAAAAAAATTTAAAAACACTGAAAAACTGCCGGACCAACAAGAAACAAAAAATATAAAATGCACAAACAAAAGCTTAACTTTCCAAAACAAAATATCAAATAGCTTTGAAAATGTAAGCACCTTTGCACATTTTTTTTTTGTGACATAAAAATAAATCTGTAAAGTGATTAATAAAAAACATCATGATTTCTAAACAGATTTCTATATAGTTTACATATTTTATATGAGATATATAAAGTCATCTGACATGTAGTAAATATATATACTGTCAAACATGTACGCATGGGAGGCAGCTAAAGGGCTTGGGTAAGGGCAATTCCGAATCAGACCAGGATGTGACAGAGTGCACTGACTCTTTTTCTCCCTTTCCTGCAAACCATTCACGGGAGATTCCATCTGGTCCTCTTGACATCACTTCCGGGTCCGAGCCTATGGAAGACCTTGCCGGCTCCGGCCCCTGTGATGTCACGTCCGGGCTCGAGCCTGGTTGAAGACCCTCAAAAGCCCGACCCCTTTGACCTCACTTCATGTCTTCCCCTTTAAAAGCCTCCACCTTTTCCCTATTCCCTCAGTTCTGTTTTGGACTTAGTTTTGTGCACATCAGTGCTGTATTCATTTTTCGACTTTGCAGCCAGGATACCAATTATACAGGTGGCTGCTCCAAACCTTGCTATGGCTCTGTGTGGAGTTTGTGACAATACGTAAAACAATATTTTTCCATTTAATTTTCTTTGTCTAGATTTTAACTTCTAGCTAGTAAATACTGTTGCAATATCTTATGTTATCTAAGTTAACTATTTCTTTCAATACAAGGGACTCCTAAAATCAGTGGCACAGGAACCTTACAGCCCAGAGGTTGTTCATCTCACTTACAATATATAAAATCAAACTGTTTTCACAATTATACAAAATGTCTGCAGTTTTAAAATCAATAAATCATGTTTGATCGAATTTATTTTACACTTGGAAGTTAAAAATATTCTAAAAACATACAAAATAAATTTAACAGTATGGTTTTCCCATTTATGACAATTAACATATTGTTTTTCTCTAAATTCTTTAAAGTATAGATTGCCTGTTAGCAACGTATTTTAAAGGAATGGAAGTTTAAAAGGAAAAGTGAATGTAGACTCTTTAAAATCATATTTTAAATAAAAAAGCTACAATTCCATAGATTTTATTTTAGTAAATAAATGGTGATCTCATATTACTGATGTATTAAAAATTGATATATAAAAGCAACTATCACAATGAATCTATAGTAAAGCAATCAATTTTGACACTGAAAAAATGTTACCTTGAATTTAACATTTTGCATTTTATTACATATTGCATAATAAAAGCAATGCACTATTTAAAGTAGCAAATAGTGCTGAATGACTTGAATACCATCAAAATATTAGCTGCTTTACAATCTAATGCAAGGATGACATTTTTATTACATTTTTAATTGGTATATAATATAGAACAATTATCATAAAAGCTGTGACTTGTGGCTCAGGAGTAATCCACAGACAGAACATTACTTAGTGATATCCAGCATTTAGCTTATAAATTTACAAATCTAATAATTACCAAAATCAGTAAATATAATAAAATATAAATGTTACGCAAAATATCTAACTATTGCACATTCAAACAAAACATTTACTTACAGATAACCAGCATATATGTTTTGAATTTTTTCACAAAGGATGCCACTACAGGATATAGTGCAGGGTAGAGTGGAACTTTATTCAGTACAACTCTGTTTGGTGCTTTCACTCATTATTTGATAGATGAATTCTTTTGCCAATATGAGGATTTTCCGATGAGATATCAGGTAGTTAATCATGTAATTAAGGAGGTAATATTCGGCATTTTGCAATATCAGTAATTTAATTTTTTACATATTAATGGTCCACATTGGTGACTTTGGACATATGGACAACCTCCTGCCGAAGGTAATGCTGAGTTACTGTCCTCAATAATTAACCAGTTTGGAGATGAAATGTGTGCAGAATGTACACTTTATATGGAAGATTATTTTTTCTTCATTAAAAAAATTATTAATGGATGGCCACAGTGGTCTGTTTGGATGGGCACAGCCCTTTGAGGCCCTCCGACTTCTGAATAAAACAGCACAGCAGTGGGGCACAAACAAAAAGAAAAAAACCTTTTGAAGGTGTATATATGTAAGTTTTACTAATTTAAAAAAAAAAAAGGTAACTATTCAAAATGATGAAAAAGTCAATTGTGGATGTGAAGTGCAAAAGCAGATCTGCAAAACACTATAGGTCAGAACAGCGCGTCTGAAGTAACTCGATGCCAAAATCAGTGCAGGTAAAATTAACGACCATTCTTTTAAAATCGAATGTCAGCTTTTGCCTTTGAATAATAAATAATACTTTTGAATAATTCTGCCTTTGTAATAAATTTGAATTACACTTGAATAGCAACTTTCAATCTGATAGCTCTATTGGTCAGACACTCTGCATAATGTATATCCTAAGTCACAGCTTTTACCGTGTTTCATTGTTTCATATCGATTTCCAATTTTGATTTGAAATAAATTCTTCAGCCCTATTAGCAAACAATAGTGGGTGGTAAAAAAACAAATTTACATATTCAGACTTTTCAAAAAAAAAAAAAAGTAATATATCAAAGGACAGTCAAATTCCTAAATAATCACTTTCTGCAGACATAACCATAACATGCTGCTTACCTGTTCTTTCGACTTTTGTGTTTCTGGTTCAAACCAGTCATTGACTTTTCCTTGGATAGCTTGGCCTCCCGAGGCTTTCTTGGTTTCTTCGGATCTTTTTGTTGTTTGAGTTCCTTGGACTTTTTTGGCTCCTTGGGCCTTCTGGGTTCTTTGCTTTCCTTAGGTTCTCTCTTCTTCTTTGGTTTAATTTCTTTTATGGTTGCTCCATTTGCTGCACTACCAGGTTCATTCCTTTCTTTTTTCTTACGCTTTTTTTTTACTCGACAGCCTCCGCCATCATCCTCAACACCATTTGCAGGTTTTGTTAAGTTTAAGTTTACACTTTCCATTTGCTCACCTGTGCAATCGTGCCTTGTTGAAGATGTGAAATAACTGGAAAGTTCAGTGGCCCTTACTTGATCATGCAGATCTGACTGCTTTCTTGTAAATAGTGACTGTGCATTTTGGTCAATGACAGCTGAGGCAACTGTTGATGGAGTGTGCTTTAATACAGTCGAGGCAGACATCTAAAACATAATAAAGAAAAAGACAATGGTTATGATCATTATTCCAATAAAATAATATACATTAGACATATAAATTAATATCAAGTGTGAATGTAATAAGTCTCTGACATTATGTTCATTAACTACAAATCAATTGACTTTCAATACAAATTTGTAATCTTATCTCCTTGGGGCCGGTATCAGAATTTTGAATTTTTCAGATCCCAGAAATGTAAGAACACAGCAGTTTATATAGGTGGGATCATAGGTTCACCTCCATTAGGGATGTAACAAGAACCGATATTTGGTACCAAGTCTAACGTGTTAAAGTTGGTACTGTACTCATTCATGACCGCAAGCAGACAAAGTACTACAGAAGGTACAATAATATGCGAGAGTAAGAAGTAAAAACTCCATATAAAAATGGCCCTCACCATTGTCACCAGTGGCAGTGGTGATAACATTGCACTGCCCTGGGTGTGTGCATTTTGGCCGGTTTTAAAAATAATAAGCACAATTCCTGCAGCTACACACTGAAATTTTGCTGCCTTTAAAGACAAAGCATTTTGTTGTTTTTCTTTTTAACAGGCTTTGATGCGGTGCTGTATCATCACCACCGTGATTAATTTTTGTATGTAGTTTTTATTCATGTTTTGGTTACGTATTACTGTGCCTTCTGGAGCAACTCACTAACTTGCAGTCACTACTGAAACTGTAAAAAGCTAGTACCATTATGTTTTTGTAAGTCTGGTATAGACTAGTACCAAAAGTATCAGTTCTTCTGGTATCCCTACTCAGTAGCGAGTTTTTAACCAGTTAGTGATGCAAATATACATATTACAATAGCAAATGTTAATAAACTAAAAGAGTACTTGGCATTATTTTCTAATTTATTAATTGGACAATACAAGTATAATAATGTTTGAATTTTACTTTTAGTATTGATTTTATGCAATATTTATAGTTACTGGAAAGAAAATGTCATAGAATATACTGTATTTAGTTGTGTAGACATGTTAAGATAAATCAAGCAGTCCATCATAAAAACCCTATGCTGAAAATTCCACAAAGTTTATAGCATCCTCCCACTTGTTACATTGGGGGAATCCAATCCATCACAGAATCCTATCTACCACAAAGTAAACTGAAACCCTATATTGTATTTTGATATTCATGAATGTCAATACTAGTTTACTTAATTATGTCTAACTACTTTACAGATATACCATTATTCAAAAGCCACTGTTACTATTATAGTTTATTTAATTTATATTTTATTATTTACTAGTCATTTAGCCCGTTACAATAACGGGCGCTAGAACAGTAGTGCATAAACATTAGTAGGAACAGTCTATATTAAATGGCAAGGGACTTTGACCTCATTCTTTTTGTTGGTCGTATTTTTCTTTCTTTCAGCCTTTCTTTTGTTGATGTTTACTTGCTGAGCTGACCGTTCTTCGTGGGCTGCCGCCGTGTATTGTGTGTCTTTAATTTTCTATGACAGTAATACTGTCTTGTACGGCTCTATTCAATAAGGGCGGGTAGATAATTTAGTTCAAATGGCTCTGGAATATGTGAAAAGCAACAGGTGCAAATCTTTATTTACGCGCGCCTTTATTCGCTGCGCCCAATTGAGGTCGTCCTTTTGAGGCTCGCCTTTTTGTGCGCGCCCTTATTGAAGGATACCGTCTTGTACGTCCGCTGGCTTGTATGTCCGTAATATACGTCCGTAATATACCTTTAATTTTCTCTGGCGGTAATACAGCCGTGCGTGTCGGTAATATGTCTTTAATCTCCTCTGACAGTAATACTGGCTTATATGTGGCTGTAATATGCGTCACTGTATTGTGTACCTTTAATTTCCTCTCGCAGTAATACTGGTTTGTATTTCCGTAAAACGCCTCTAACTTTCTCTGACAGTAATATCGCGCATAGCACCGTGCCCCGCGCATGCGCACTTCACCAGAAGACACCCACACACGGACACCTGGACGCACATAGGGATTTTATATATATAGATTGGTGCAGAAAGAATTGTCTACAACTTAACATCAACAAACCAAGGAACTGGATATTGACTTTTGCCACACCAAAGAACCTCCATGTCCAGCAGAACAATGACAGGTCAAGCTGGACTCATAACACAAAGAAAATACATATATATATACAGTATATATATACACAGTGATCCCTCGCTATATCACGCTTCGACTTTCGCGGCTTCACTCTATCGCGATTTTTTCTCATACGTCTTTCTTACGTCACTACGCATGCGCTTTCTGAGAACTTTTATCTAAGCCCCACGATGGCTCCTAAACGTGCTGCTTTTTCTAAGGCTTCTGACAATAAAACTAAGTGCCGGAGGAAGATGCTTACTATCCAGGAGAAGGTGAAACTCTTGGATATGATCAAAGATGGCAATACCCTACAAAAGTCTCCTCATGCATATGAAAAGACAGCGCCAGCAACTGCCTATCAAGATGTTCTTCAGCCGCGCACCCAGACACCCACTGCCTACTCCTAGTACTCCTTCAGCGGAAGAAGCCAACGACACACCTGCTGAAGATACTGCACCACCTGAAGACTCTCCTACTGAGGTCGTGCCTTCATAGGTTATTGGTTGTGTGTGTGTAATTAAATGTACAGTACAATAATCTACAATATAAAAGCGGTCGGGATTGTCCTTCCGTCCCGTGAGTGCAAAGCGTAGCGGAATTCTGCTTATCACAGACTTACTACTTGCGGCTTGCGGTACGAAGTGACGCGATGTGAGTAGAGTTCTGGTGCTCCCATCATTCCCTTGCTTTTGTGCGCGATGCGCTGGAAAAATAGACGAAATTTTGTCTCTGGAAATAACTAATGTTGATGGAGTACAAATGCCTCACCGCGTAGTAAATATCAGGGGAGATGTTGCTTGCTTATTCTCATCTATAGCTTATTTAGTGCATGAAACTCCGTCTTTAGCGGTACAGATTCGGGCTAACATTGTACGACTTTGGACAGGCACTCGAGGGGATAAAAAAAACTTAGGTTTTCGGGAGATGTTATGAATGGGCACTTTGATGTTCTCATTCCCTCACACTTACATGCCTGATGTACACATGGAGCGCGCACAAATTGAGGATAAAAGGCGGGTGAGCCTAGTAATATATTTGTAACGTCTAATGTCTTATTTTCTCATATATTGTGTAATATATTGGGTAATACAAGTGTAATGGTGACTAAAGGGTATTATTTCATGTCTAGAGGGCTCTAAAAATGTTAAAAAACATATTTAGATGGTCATAAACAGGTTTTCTATACTCTGCGAAAATATTCGATTTATAAATATATAGAATCCTACTTCGCGAAAATTCATTTATCATGGTAGAGTCTGGAACGGATTAACCGTGTTAAATGAGGGTTCACTGTATATGTATATATATTATATATATATAAAGGAAAAAAACGAGCAGGCTTTTTTTTTTGTAGGAGGCCATGCTTCTTTAATGTAGGTAGTGGCATTCTTCATATCTTCTACAACTCTGTGATGGCCGGCATTATTTTCTACGCTGTTGTGCGCTTTGATGGTAATATTACTTCAAGATAGGCCCACCAAATCAATAAGTCAATTAAAAGGGCAGGCTTAGTTATGGGACAAACTCTGGACCCCCTGAATGTAGTAACAACAGGAGAGAACTAAAATAAAACTAAGTGCCATTATGAACAAACTGCACATCGTCTCTGACACACTTGAGAACTTCCAGCCAACGAATTATTCAGCAGAAGAATCTCTGCTGCTGCTCTTTTGTACCAACAGCAATATACCTGTAGTATACCTCACTGTGAATGTAACTGCCAAATAAGAGGTTTACTTTCTTTTTAGTCATTCTGGTATGTGTTCAGACCATAGTGTTTTTTTTATATTATATATTATAAAAATATATATAAATATATATAAATATATATATATATATATAAATATATATATATATATATATATATATATATATATATATATATATATATATAAATATATATACACACACACACCCACACACACACATATATATACAGTTAGGTCCATAAATGTTTGGACAGAGACACCGTTTTTCTAATTTTGGTTCTGTACATTATTACCACAATGAATTTTAAATGAAACAAAGATGCAGCTGAAGTGCAGACTTTCAGCTTTAATTCAGTGGGGTGAACAAAATGACTGCATAAAAATGTGAGACAACTAAAGCATTTTTAACACAATCCCTTCATTTCAGGGGCTCAAAAGTAATTGGACAAATTAAATAACTGGAATTAAAATGTTCATTTCTAATACTTGGTTGAAAACCCTTTGCTGGCAATGACAGCCTGAAGTCTTGAACTCATGGACATCACCAGATGCTGGGTTTCCTCCTTTTTAATGCTCTGCATACTACAACGGCTTTCAGTTGCTGTTTGTTTATGGGCCCAATCAATTTGACTGCATTTAGTTGGATCTGAGCAGACAGTATGTCTCTCAACACCTCAGAATTCATTCGGCTGCTTCTATCCTGTGTCACATCATCAATAAACACTAGTGTACCAGTGCCACTGGCAGCCATGCACGCCCAAGCCATCACACTGCCTCCACCGTGTTTTATAGATGATGTGCTATGCTTTGGATAATGAGCTGTTCCACGCCTTCTCCATACTTTTTTCTTGCCGTCATTCTGGTAGAGGTTGATCTTGGTTTCATCTGTCCAAAGAATGTTTTTCCAGAACTGTGCTGGCTTTTTTAGATGTTCTTTAGCAAAGTCCAATCTAGCCTTTCTATTCTTGAGGCTTATGAGTGGCTTGCACCTTGCAGTGCACCCTCTGTATTTACTTTCATGCAGTCTTTTCTTTATGCTAGACTTGGATATCGATACGCCTACCCCCTGGAGAGTGTTATTCACTTGGGTGGTTGTTGTGAAGGGGTTTCTCTTCACCATAGAAATGATTCTGCGATCATCCACCACTGTTGTCTTCCGTGGACGTCCAGGTCTTTTGCGTTGCTGAGTTCACCAGTGCTTGCTTTCTTTCTCAGGATGCACCAAACTGTAGATTTTGCCACTCGTAATATTGTAGCAATTTCTCGGATGGGTTTTTTTCTGTTTTCGCAGCTTAAGGATGGCTTCTTTCACCTGCATGGAGAGCTCCTTTGACCGCATGTTGTCTGTTCACAGCAAAATCTTCCACATGCAAGCACCACACCTCAAATCAACTCCAGGCCTTTTATCTGCTTAATTGACAATGACATAATGACGGACTTGCCAACACTTGCCCATGAAATAGCCTTCGAGTCAATTGTCCAATTACTTTTGAGCTCCTGAAATGAAGGGATTGTGATAAAAAAATGCTTTAGTTGCCTCACACTTTTATGCAATCGTTTTGATCACACCACTGAATTAAAGCTGCATCCGAGTTGTTTCATTTAAAATTCATTGTGGTAATGTACAGAACCAAAATTAGAAAAAAGTTGTCTCTGTCCAAATATTTATGGACCTAACTGTATATATACAGAGCATCCAGAAAGTATTCACAGTGCATCACTTTTTCCACATTTTGTTATGTTACAGCCTTATTCCAAAATGGATTAAATTCATTTTTTTCCTCAGAATTCTGCACACAACACCCCATAATGACAACGTGAAAAAAGTTTTGAGGTTTTTGCAAATTTATTAAAAATAAAAAAACTGAGAAATCACATGTACTTAAGTATTCACAGCCTTTGCTCAATACTTAAAGTCTTGTTGAATATGATGCCACAAGCTTGGCACACCTATCCTTGGCCAGTTTCACCCATTCCTCTTTGCAGCACCTCTCAAGCTCCATCAGGTTGGATGGGAAGCGTCCAGAGATGTTCAATCGGATTCAAGTCTGGGCTCTGGCTGGGCCACTCAAGGACATTCACAGAGTTGTCCTGAAGCCACTCCTTTGATATCTTGGCTGTGTGCTTCGGGTCGTTGTCCTGCTGAAAGATGAACCGTCGCTCCAGTCTGAGGTCAAGAGCGCTCTGGAGCAGGTTTTCATCCAGGACGTCTCTGTACATTGCTGCAGTCATCTTTCCCTTTATCCTGACAAGTCTCCCAGTTCCTGCCGCTGAAAAACATCCCCACAGCATGATGCTGCCACCACCATGCTTCACTGTAGGGATGGTGCCAGGTTTCCTCCAAATGTGACGCCTGGCATTCACACCAAAGAGTTCAATCTTTGTCTCATTAGACCAAAGAATTTTCTTTCTCATGGTCTGAGAGTCCTTCAGGTGCCTTTTGGCAAACTCCAGGTGGGCTGCCATGTGCCTTTTGCTAAGGGGTGGCTTCCGTCTGGCCACTCTACCATACAGGCCTGATTGGTGGATTGCTGCAGAGATGGTTGTCCTTCTGGAAGGTTCTCCTCTCTCCACAGAGGACCTCTGGAGCTCTGACAGAGTGACCATCGGGTTCTTGGTCACCTCCCTGACTAAGGCCCTTCTCCCCCGATCGCTCAGTTTAGATGGCCGGCCAGCTCTAGGAAGAGTCCTGGTGGTTTCGAACTTCTCCCACTTACGGATGATGGAGACCACTGTGCTCATTGGGACCTTCATAGCAGCAGACATTTTTCTGTAACCTTCCCCAGATTTGTGCCTCGAGACAATCCTGTCTCGGAGGTCTACAGACAATTCCTTTGACTTCATGCTTGGTTTGTACCTTTGACTTCATGCTTGGTTTGTGCTCTGACATGAACTGTCAACTGTGGGATCTTATATAGACAGGTGTGTGCCTTTCCAAATCATGTCCAGTTAACTGAATTTACCACAGGTGAACTCCAATTAAGCTGCAGAAACATCTCAAGGATGATCAGGGGAAACGGGATGCACCTGAGCTCAATTTTGAGCTTCATGGCAAAGGATGTGAATACTTATGTACATGTGCTTTCTCAGTTTTTTTATTTTTAATAAATTTGCAAAAACCTCAAGTAAACTTTTTTCACATTGTCATTATGGGGTGTTGTGTGTAGAATTCTGAGGAAAAAAATGAATTTAATCCATTTTGGAATAAGGCTGTAACATAACAAAATGTGGAAAAAGTGATGCGCTGTGAATACTTTCCGGATGCACTGTATATACCTATTTATTTATTTGAATAGCTTCTGTAAAAAGCAGAATTTTCCCTTGGCGATAAAGTTCTCTCTATCAATCTATCAAAAAGAATGCACCACATTGTTCACTTGAATAATGGAGGTACTTTTAATAAAATTAACGGGATTCCTGTCTTGCTGTGGTATCAAATAGGTATCAAGTACTGTGAAATTTCCCTGGCGCTGAAAGTGAATACAAAAATTCTGGTATCGTGATATCCCTACATCTCAAAGATACAGGTAAGACGATGCCAAAATCTAGTAAGTACTGTTAGGTTTTGGGACAAAATACTACTTATACCAAGCATGCATGGATCTGAAATCTGCAAATTATGCAGCAAGAATGGCAAGTAGGAAAATTAGAAATGGATATTTTCAATAAATGTGTACAGTAATCCCTCCTCCATCGCGGGGGTTGCGTTCCAAAGCCACCCGCGAAATAAGAAAATCCGCGAAGTAGAAACCATATGTTTATATGGTTATTTTTATATTGTCATGCTTGGGTCACAGATTTGCACAGAAACACAGGAGGTTGTAGAGAGACAGGAACGTTATTCAAACACTGCAAACAAACATTTGTCTCTTTTTCAAAAGTTTAAACTGTGCTCCATGACAAGACAGAGATGACAGTTCTGTCTCACAATTAAAAGAATGCAAACATATCTTCCTCTTCAAAGGAAACAGAGAGGAAAGCAAACAAATCAATAGGGCTGTTTGGCTTGCGGTACAAAGCTGTTGAAGGCGGCAGCTCACACCCCCTCCGTCAGGAGCACAGAGAGAGAGAGAGAGAGAGATAGAGAGAGACAGATAAAAAAATCAATACGTGCCCTTTGAGCTTTTAAGTATGCGAAGCACCGTGCAGCATACTTAAAAGCTGTACACAGAAGGTAGCAACGTGAAGATAATCTTTCAGCATTTTTAGACGAGCGTCCGTATCGTCTAGGTGTGCGAACAGCCCCCCTGCTCACACCCCCTACGTCAGGATCACAGATAGTCAGCGCAAGAGAGAGAGAAAGAAAAGTAATTTGGGTAGCTTCTCAGCCATCTGCCAATAGCGTCCCTTGTATGAAATCAACTGGGCAAACCAACTGACGAAGCATGTACCAGAAATTAAAAGACCCATTGTCCTCAGAAATCCGCGAACCAGCAAAAAATCCACAATATATATTTAAATATGCTTACATATAAAATCCGCGATAGAGTGAAGCTGCGAAAGGCGAAGCGCGATATAGCGAGGGATCACTGTATTCTTACATCATAATGTGACATACAAAGGACATCCAAACGTAAGTAACCACTGTACTTCCACTTTTAAGGGCAAAATCCATCCAATATTCTGTATATCTTTCAGACAGCCTTAAACTTAAAATCACTCCCAGTGCCTCAATGGCAATATTTGGAATAATACCAGATGGGCTAATAGTGTTGTATGAAATATAAGTTGCAACACACCACCTGCACAAAGATTTAATTTGCTTAAATGAATGAAATACCATTCCACCCTTACTAGTTTAATGGAAAAGAGATATTCCATATTATCTCAAATTGAAAAAACTCAAATATTCTTAGTGTTCATTCAGAACTTTTAAAGAACTCGACTAGAACCTCATTAATGTAGTAGTAAGGTAAACATGTTGGGCCTATACTAAAACTTTTTTGGTAACACTGTAGTTTAGGTACTGCAAAAATGCATCTATTAATCATTTACTTCTATGTAACTAGACATGAAAAGGGCTTTTTTGTGTTAACCACACTTACAAAGCATCAGTAAAATGTTTATTCACCTTTACAATATGGTCTACTAAAACTGTCACTTTGGAATGGTCACATGTGGCTTAAGTGACACATATTTCTCTTGATATTGTATATTTCAGACCTATAAATCCTTTATAATGTATAAGACCTGTATATCCTTCCATATTCAAGTAATTTTACCACTCATTTCTGCCTAGAGTACATTAAAGCTCTGCCACATCTATTCATGGCTTAGACAGCTCAGATTCTGACAGCCTGTTACTTAAAAAGTATTTTAAAAAAATAGAAGTGGATGACGTGCAAAGAAAAATCAAACCACTCAGTGAACCACTATTAAAAAAATAAGGGTGTGGGGTTTTGAGACATCTAAACCAGGTTTTCACTATTTTTAGATTCTCATACAAAGGACATGGACTATGTGGCTCAAGGTCATTAGAAAACTGTGCACCAGGCAGGAGGGGACCAACACAGTTTACAGATAACAGAAAAAGGCAAAAGTGGTCAGAGTGTGTGCAGGAATGGTATTAAAAAGGCACTACTGTATAACAACCCTAGGCAAGGTTTCTGTAACATCCCTTTAGTGAATTACTGTACTACAATTAGACCATTCCTGCATCTTGCCAGAAATGACAATGTGGGACCAACGAATAGGAAATTTAACACGAAACACCTCTTGAAAGTGTTAAAGCCTAAAGTTTTAAATCTAAGAAAAAATAAATACATATTTTTTACACATTTTATGAAAAGCCTCATTTTTCCATTATAAGGGCATCCTGGGACAAATGCTGCAAGATCAATTTTTTAAAACATACTGTAGCATTAGTGACACAGAGCAGTAACTCTAATTATGTATTTAGAAAATGAAGGGGTAGCCTGGGCCACTGGTGGCTGTTTTATTTTATTAATATTGCAGATTATATTAAGACAAACTAATCAAAAGGTACAATTAGTACTACACTATACCATATACATTTTATTAGTCTCAACATCAATTCCTTACTCAGATCAGAAGGTTATGTAATCAGGACTTAAAATTAAATAATCACTTAAAAATATGGAGACACAAATAAGGTTAACAAAAGGATGGCCTTGACTATTTAACAGTACTGACAAATTTCTTCCAAATTCTGAAAATGTTTTTGGACTGTTCCTTTAAGAGAGAATTGCATTCTCCAATTTTTATGTGAAATAACTCACTGAGTTATGCGGGACTTATTAGAACTTTTACAGCTGAGTAAGATGAAATGAGAAGTAAGCCATGCAGAGTAAAATGTCAAAATAGCCTTTCCATAACAGATGTTTATTAATTCTGAGTAACTACAGTATCAAAATCGTCTAACAAATAAAGCAAATATTTTTTTCAATATGTGTAAAAAAATCAGTGTAATGCATTCCCAGAACATAATGTATCGTCCAGCACAGCAGGCACTTGTTGAAAATGTTCACAACTTGGGTCTTGTCCCATATATTCACAGTCAAGACAGATGTACTGGATGTTCAATATTTATATAAATAACACAACATATATGTCACACAAATTAATCAAGATTTTTTTTTTTAAATAAAGATCAAATTACTTTTATCTATATACATTTCTAGCAAAGATTTGAAATTATTATAAAGAAAAACAGCTAATATATTAAAAACAAAGTATCTTACATAAATACATTAGCTGCACTTCATACAGGTACCATACAAGGCATATTCACTGTTGTGCAAGCCATTTCACAGTGTGACTACATTAGAAATAGAGGACACCTTGTCTGGGGTTGGAAGAAGAATACACCAAGGCCAAACATCACATTTTAATGGCTCAGGCTACCGTGGGGAGCAGAATACACAACCAACCTATTGGCTCTCTAACTGGCTGCAGAAGCACTTAAAGTAGCATGCTTGGAGAAGGTGACTCCAGCCAGGTTACTCCAGAGACCTGCAGTTGTAGTGGAGAGAAGAAGCTTGCTGGCATGTGAAACAGTTAGTGGAAAAAAAAAAACTCTCTTTAGTAAATAGGTAAGGAGTGTAAGCTATTGGGAAGAAAAACAAGGGCTGCAAATTTACAAAAAAATGTTCAAAAACGTCTGAACAAAAAAGAGCTCAAAGTAATCCTGGGTAGTAGTAAAAAGAAAGAATAACATTTTACTAATAATCTTACTTGCAGAGGAATTTAAAGGAATTGAAAATTACTGCTATACTGAGCTGCAAACTGCTGGGTATTTTCAGGTGATTAAAGTTAAAACACTCTAAAATGAATTTAGTATATAAATCATTTGATTTGTTCATATTAAAAACACTTTCATATTAGGGCACGTAACTATAAAGTTAAATCAGAAAATGACACGTGTTAATTATTTTAAAAGCAGTGAAATATCTAAAAATAGTAGTGAAGTTACCAAATCTACAACAGAATTATTGGTTTTCAATATGAGACATTGTACAGGCTGATCTATCTAGTAAATTACCTTCTACACAGTCTTTCTAATTTAAAACATTCATATTTACACCTTTTATAAGGTAACAGCAGTGAGTAGTTTAAAAAAAAAAAAAAAAAAAAGGTCAAAGATAATGGAATAGTGTGTGACATGTGTATGAAATAGTCAAAGAGACAACCTACAAACAAGAAGGTGACTTGGCAACTCTGCCCTGCACAAGACTTTGAAAAAAAAACTTATGAAAAAAAGCTATACCCGCTATATCCTAACACAGGGTCACGAGGGTCTGCTGGAGCCAATCCCAGCCAGCACAGGGCGCAAGGCAGGAACAAATCCCAGGCAGGGCGCTAGCTGACTGCAGGTCTCACACACAAACACATACACCCACACACCAAGCACACACTAGGGACAATTTAGGATCACCAATGCACCTAACCTGCATGTCTTTGGACTGTGGGAGGAAACCGGAGCACCCGGAAGAAACCCACTCAGACATGGGGAGAACATGCAAACTCCACGCAGGGAGGCCCTGGGAAGCGAACCCAGGTCTCCTTACTGCGAGGCAGCAATGCTACCACTGTGCCACCGTGCTGCCCATGAAAAAAGTAAAATCCTTAATTATACAGTTATAAATGAAAACCATTTTCTAGACAGAAAGACAGAAGCACTTCCTGATCAAGGACTATATAAAGAACTGTTGGAGACCCAGCAAGCAGGCCAGAGTTGGGAGGGAGTGAGACAGAGCTTGCTGGGAGGTGTGAAGGAGAATTTAGAGAATTATTGTATTGAATCATTGTGTTTATTGTGGATGTGGTGCTTTGAAGGCACTATTTTGGGGAAAAGATTAAAAAGTCTTCTTAGTGCTTTTAAACCTGTGTCCAGAGCATGCATCTGTTGAGTTTCATGGGGGCAACAGCGTCCAAGTGTCCACAACATTTAAATACGTCAGTCAATTACGGTAAATAAAATTTCAGAATTAGTTTTATAGCAATCTTCAATATGACCGATGCCAAAGCAAAGACTATAACTAATATACTCATTGAGGCCCCATGACAAGTCTAGGTTTAGAAACTTGTAATCTGGTTAGCCTAGGATCCAATAGAGCAGTTGTTATGATTGGGAAACAAAAGAGAGATTTGCAAAACTTCTCTAAGACAGAACAGACAAACTTATGGTCAACCGTCATGGTGTAAACCTCCAACTGGCTCTTGGTAGCGACCAAGTGCTTTATTTAGTGAAAAGTAACAAAATCAAAAAGGCAACCATTTCTCTTCTTCCAAAATTTGTCTACCAGGATGGCCAATTTTACTCTGATCCAAAATACACTGGACATTCTTCAGAATAAACTTGAAACAGCTAGTGTGACAGTAGATAGTTATTCTAAGTTTCTGCAGTTCAGTATCTAAGAGTACAAATAATGAGTGTTATAGCTTCATTTGAACAGGAAGCCACCAAACTAAAAAATAAACAGAGGTAGGTTTGCATAGACATATTAAAACATACCATTTTGTTGCTTCACTAATGATACTTTTTCTGTTTGTTCTATCATGGTTTGAAAGATAGCATTGACAGACATTTTCAAACACTTTATCAACATTTTGCAGAAGAAAAATCAAACCTTTACCTTGCTTATTCACATGGTAATGTAATTATATTCAAAACTACAATTTATCATAAATACATAAGAACAGCTCTTAACCACCTAAATGCAAGAATTCCCAATATGAAAGTTATGATAAAAGTGAGGCTGCTAAGATTTTTATGATTATCCATATTACTAAACGAGAATGGTAAACCGGATATGGACGCAGGGACCTGCCCGTGGACGCAGGAGATATAGTGCGCAGGCGCCACACAAAGCCCCCCTCCCCAGAGTGAGACGGGAGAGACTACGAACGTGCGCAGGCGCCACACAAAGCTCCCCCCCCGCCCCAGAGCAAAACGGGAGAAACTAAGAACCGTCTGACATGCCGCAAGCAGGATAAGGCGAGGTCAGAAATAAAAGACAGAGTAGGAAACAAAGTAAAACGTCATAAAGAGGTTAAAGAACGGGGCCAAACACATGGAGAGCAGGTTACGGCACCACACAAAGCCCCCCCGTCCCAGAGCAAAATGGGAGAGACTACGAACCGTCTGACATGCCGCAAGCAGGATAAAGCGAGGTCAGAAATAAAAGACAGAGTAGGAAACAAAGTAAAACGTCATAAAGAGGTTAAAGAACGGGGCCAAACACATGGAGAGCAGGTTACAGATGATGAAAACTGGAATGCAACAGCTTCCAAAAAAAATAGGCACGAAACACATGCACAGCGAGGGACAGAATATAAAGGCGGAAACAACGACAGTTAAACGTCCACACCACACAGCGGAGGCAGACCCAGAAGGTGCAAGCGCCTACATCGCGCGTCGGAAGGCGCAGGAAAGTACAAAAGGCAAAGGCGCCTACACAGCATGGTGAAACCCGACATAATACGGAAGGCGCAGACGTTGCCGCCATATTGTGAGTGGCACTAATGCGTAGTGAGGGCGCAGGCGTCACCGCCATATTGTGCGTGGCACTACTACTGAGTGAAGATAGGAATAATGTGCTGCTTGGTGTGCCACACAAACCCCCCCCACCAGACTACGGAGTCCATGGAGACTACAAACAACAGGACAGAATACGGAGTCGAGAAAGATTCACAAATCAAACCCGACATAATACGCCACCCCAGAGTAAAACGGGACAGACTACGGAATCCAGAAAGGGTCACAAATCAATTGGAGTACGGAAAGCGCAAGATAGTACGCAAACACACTACACAGCTTCATCCATGCACCTCTAATGACCCGCAAGCAAAAACACGATATAGTACAGAAACCCAACAAATACGGACTCCACAACATATTTGAATCACATTACAGTGATACAATCACACAAACAAAAGGAGTCAGTGCCCCACCCCAGAATAGAATGGGACAGAATACGGAGTCGAGAAAGGTTCACAAATCAAACCCGACATGATATGCCACCCCAAAGTAAAACGGGACAGACTACGGAGTCCAGAAAGGGTCACAAATCAATTGGAGTACGGAAAGCGCCAGATAGTACGCAAACACAATACACATGTATGATCCACGCACCTCTAATAACCCGCAAGCAAAAACATGATATAGTACAGAAACTCCACAAATACGGACTCCACAACATATTTGCATCACATTACAGTAATACAATATTAACAGTGCAACCACACAAGACACAAGCACAACACCTGATGGGTAATAAGAATAAACGAACACTCCATATTAAAGGTTCGTCATCCTCACACGTGAAGACTATACAGCATAAGTGAATCATCACATTACAGTCATACATTATTAACAATTCAACCACAGAAACCGCTACGTATTAACAGTAAGTGCAATCCATTATCCATATTACTAACGCTAAACAAGTAGGAACTAATGTAGTTGCGCTCACGCCTCCAAAACAATAGACCAGATACCACTGTTAACGCGACAGGCTATATTATGTCCAAAGAATATTAATGTTGATCACATAAATAACCAAGTCGTTGCATTACTTCCTGGAGAAAGTCGCCTCTTTCTAAGTACTGACAAAATTGATTCTGAAGACGACATTGAACATCTTAATTTCCCTTTACAATATCTGAACACTATTAACCCAGCCGGATTACCACAACACAATCTTAACCTTAAAATCGGAACAATTGTCATGCTATTAAGAAACCTTAATACTAAACAGGGTTTATGCAACGGTGCATGTTTAGTTATCAACACCAAGACAAACAATATTACTGAAGCAAAATTACTTAGAGGATCACATACTGACAATACTGTTTTAATTCCTAGAATTGACCTTACAAGTTCTGCCCTTGAATTGCCATTTACACTTGGGCGGCGCCAATTTCCCAGTAAACCTGCATTTGCCGTGACAATCAACAAATCCCAAGCACAGACCATGGACAAAGTTGGCATATACCTCTCTGAGCGTGTATTTGGACATGGACAACTTTATGTAGCCTGCTCATGAGTTCGGCGTTCATCTAACATTAAAGTTAAAGTTATTAATACTCCAATACCAAGGAAAACTCATTCAAGGACAACAAACCATCTTTACTACAAATATTGTATATAAAGAGATATTCCAATAAATCTTTGTGATTTACCATACAATGCGTTCTTTACTTCCTATCCACCATCTGAAACTGCAGAAGCAAAGCAGGCACGGGTTCAAACCGAACGAGCTCAACTAACGGATATTCGCCTACAACGCGCGTCTCAAACCGCAGAAGCAGGGCAAGCACGGGTTCGAAACAGCACAAGCTCCTACAACGCGCGTCTGAGACTACAGCTGCCCAGCGGGCACGGGTTCAAAATGCATGGGGTAGGTGAGCGAAGCAAGCAGGGGGCGGAGCCCCCTTGTCATTCTAGAAATGGCAGTCCTGCAGTCGTAAAGTATTGCTGTTCTAAACAACAGTGGAATGTTGCATCAAAAATGATTAAAAGATAGTCATAAAAATCTAAATCCAAAACAAACACTGCCAAAATCAGCAATAATATCTGAGCCGAGTCTTTTCCACATTTAGTAAAACTAGCTGCTATTGCACTAGTTATACCTGTATGCATAGCTGAATATGAAAGGCACTTTTCTTTCCTAAAAAGAATAAAAACCTGTTTAAGGTAATAACAAAGTAAAACCACGCTAAACAATCTAACAATTATTTCTTTGGAGATTAGGAAAAGGCTACAGATACCTAGGCTTCTAAGAGAAGAATTCATATCTAAAATATTAAGCTTGGTAACCACTATGGGTATTAAAAGGTTTCCATTTTATATATATTTTTTTAAACCCACCCTGCACTCCTTTATCCACCCCACCCCTCAAGGAGCATGAAATTTTCTAAGACACTAGCTCAAGTAAGAGCTCAATTCACATTATTGATATGTCCAACTATGAAGACTAGAAAACATTTCGCCTTGCTGCTAAACGTTGACTATATGAATCATAATATAATGATAAAGAACTAGAAAAATTTGAAGAGGAAATGAAGAAAATAGACAGCCAAAGGCAGAGAAATCCACACCACCAAAGTCATGAATTTTATAATATCGTCTAGCAAATTTCATATATGTATTCTGATATATACTGTGCAGGGAGAGCAGTTTACAACTCGGGCTTAAGAAAAGGGCAATCTGAAACATTTTCACTTATACCAATATCACATCATGAAACTTCTAGTTGTGGGGTATGTCAGATTAGCCAATTGAGTCGCTGATCTCTTCACCCGACCAGGTTGATTTTAATGACTGAAATATCACATTTAGCAATCATCTGCCATCAAGCACAGCCTTGCATGTCCTTTTTCTCTCATAGGTAATAGCATGCTATGATGGAGCTGGAGCTGTATGAAGGGTTAATTGCTGCAATAAGACAGGCATCTCTTCTGATTGTGAGGTCCAAAGACCCCATAGTACCGGACACAGCCCAAATTGTATAAAGGGTTAACAGGTACAGCAAATACCTCCACACTCTAGGCCCTTCTTTTTTCCTTTTTGTTTTTGTACGTAAAACACATGGCATCAGAAAAACAAGCCTCTCTTCTGTTTGTGAGGTTCAAAACATGTGAGCTCCTTATTCCACATCACTACATTCTATGCACTAAAGCCAAAATGAAATCTTTTTGATATAACTGTAGCCAGTTTCTACAATTAGCTGGTTTCAGTCATTGGGTATGTCTCATTAGGACAGCAGCTTCACAGGAGCATGCCACCTCCTGCCTCCAACTCACTAAGATTATGTAAATGAAGGATATGACTGAAAACTGCTAGAAAGGTTGTCTAATGTGACATAGGCTTTATGTTGCAAGCAGCCAGCCTTGGAAGAACGAGTGCCATAATCTTGCAGATCTTGTTTTCTAAGGACCAAAAACAGGGTGTTTACATCTAACATAAGCACCAAAGTAAGGAGTCTATGAAAACTATACACATGAAATTTTTTTACATTTTACTTCTATATACCAAATGTGTTAATTTTCAAACTATTTAAGGTGAGAGATAATGTATTAACTAAAAAGCTACAGAGACATGCTTGTCATATTGTAATTTCCACTATGGCCCCTGTTACAACTGCTGCTTTACAAGAATGCCTCATCCAGACCAATTGCTGTGAACAAAGATGTGAACATTTAAGAATTCTTACTTGAGAAAAATAGTGCTAAGAATCTGTAATAAAAATTAATTACTTCCAATTTTGCATTGTCAGAGACACACCTCAGAAGTGCGAAACAAATTCAAGGACCTATACTGTAAGGTGAAGGAAGAGGCACTTTTATTCTAATTTTTAAATAACTACTCACCTAAAAATAACCAGTTTCCTGGGAAAAAAACATATAAGCCAAGATTGTCAAGAAAATGTTCGAAATTAACCAACTAATCCTGCAAGCACACTCACTGAAAGCTTTTATTTCCATAACTGTTGTGGAATATGGCCGGCCGTTCACCCCGGCCAATACCCCCAAGCCGCCAGGTAGAGCCTTGCTTGCAACATAGAGGTGCCCCGAGTTCCAGCAGGGCCTCATGGACAGTGGAGTTTTTTATCACAGCCCTGCTGGATACCATGGGAACCTCCAGGGGACGCTGCAGGAAGGCCCAGAGACTTTTGTTTCACCTATAACCCGGAAGTGCGTCTTAGTCACGGCGACAAAGTGAATGAAACACTTCCGGGTTGAAGAAAAGGAGCTTTCATCTGACCTGGAAGTGTTCACGGTCACATAGACAGAGAGATTCGAAACACTTGGCAGAGCGAAGGGCGCTCAGCAGGCTCCTATCAATTATGGAGAATCCACTGCATCCACTTAATAGTATCATCTCCAGACAGAACAGCAGCTTCAGCGATAGACTGCTGTCACTGTCCTGCTCCACTGACAGATTGAGGAGATCGTTTCTCCCCCAAACTATGCGACTCTTTAATTCCACCCAGAGGGGTAAACGTTAACATTCAACATTATACATAGTTATTGTCTGTTTTTCACCTGTATTGTTATCATTCTTTAATTTAATATTATTTATTGTATCAGTATGCTGCTGCTGAAGAATGTTAATTTCCCATTGGGATTAATAAAGTATCTATCTATCTATCTACTTCCGGGTCAAAGACTATAAAAGGACTGTGGGAAATCCCAGACATTGAGCTGAGCTGAGAGGCAGGGTGGCTAAACGTCTGGCAGTGGAGGATTGGTTATTGATTAGTGATTTGTTTATTGTTTGAGTATTGTGGAGAGTAGTGTGCTTTGTGCACTTATTTGTTCAAATAAATATTATTATTGGACTTTTATCTGGTGTCTGACGTCTGGTCTGAGGGTTCAAGGGGTCGACAGTGCCTCAAATTGTCACACTGTATTCTCAATAAATGCAGGATAGTCACTGAACTGCTGCAAGGGTTATTCCATACCTCCATAACGAACCAGACAGCATAAATCATACATACAGAGAAGCTGTTGTTGCACAGTTTAAAATACTATTAAAGTCTTTATTTATTGTCTTACACATTTTTTATTTTAAGGTTATGTAACCTTTTTACTTTCTTTTTTTTTTTAACTGTATTAGCTTTTATACTGTAATTGGGAGTAACACACAAGTAATAAATGTAACAACAATTATGAAACATATAATGACAGTGATTCTATGCTGCCTTTGGTAATATTCTGACAATTATGAAGACAGAACTGAAACATGGATACCGATTATGTACAAATATATACCATCTATGGGGTTAAATAAACGATCTTATCCTGTAGTCCATATTACCATGTCTGTCGCCACAGAAACAGACCCCCTTCTGAAGCAGCTAGAATGCAGACTACAGCAAATCATTAATTCTCTCACATATTCTCAGCAAAGCACTCAAGTCATACAGATTCCAAGCCGTGTAAAATAAACTGGGTTGTCTACTGAGACTTGGTTAAGTTTCATGGTGACTGCAAGGTAATCTGCAGGAAGACTGACACATTCAGTTTCAGTATTTCTGAAACTGGTCCTTACATACAGAGCAAGATCAGTATTTTAATACAAGTTATGTTTACTTAAGTGCCGGACTTCCTCTCTCATATTAAGATAGGGTCCTAATAACTGGCAAATAAAAGCCCCCAATTAATAAACTGGCTAGCATAAATACCATCAGACATAGTGGTAGTTCAGGTGAGACTGAGTAACACTCAATTACAGTATAATATTATGTCTAATGAAAATTCATGTGTATAGATTTACAGGGTAAAGCAATCAAAGTGAACATATTTGGACCTTCTACTTATACATAATGTGCAGATTTATAACCATTTACATAATCATATTATCCCATTAACATAGCGCAAAAGGAAGGAGACACAGTTCCACTTTTGCTTGTAAATGTAGTTTGTTTAATTTATACTTGTGCCAATCTGCTGCAAACAAAATATTCAATGCCGAAGGGATTCTAAATATTTTTTCTGACTTCACAGTTGGAGTTTTTAGACATGTATATGATCTCACCACAGCAGGACACCAAGTCAGTGGTGCAGACATGAAACAAGAGTGATAATAGTGCAAGAGCACAACCATAGTGCAACCAACACTAACACAAGAAAGAGGGATTACAGCATTACATTTTATAATTAGCAACAATACACATGTTTAGTTACATTTTTGTAAGTAATGAGTAATGTAACTGAATTATTTTTAACAGGAACATTTCCTGACATTGGTCCTTTGATGACATCTGCTTTCTATATCTGGATATGTTGTTAATAAAAAGTATCATCCCTTGAATGAGCAATGTAAATAAACTGGTGTGTCTTATGCAATTTGCTGAATAAATACAAGTGGAATACCGATGTAACAAAATTCATGGGACCATAAAAATATTTTGTTATAACAAAAATGGGGAAAATACGTATACTATTGTGACCAGGGTCCCCAGCAATTCGTCATCTCTTAACAGCAGCGGCGCAAAGATAGCTCCGCAGCCGCTCTGCTGTGTCTGATAAGCAAGGACAAAGCAATTGGTTGTACTCTGCAGGATCAGGTTTACCGCAAAACATACTTGTTGCATGATATTTACATCATTTAATTCCGGGCTTTGGCCTGCTCTTCCTCGCACTCTCCTGGTCTGACACAGTGGTGATTCCGAGCTACTGGTGTTCTTCTAATCTGAAAAAGGGATCTAAAGTAGGATGACTGAACCCATGTGGAAGCTCCTATCTCATGTGTTTGAGTACTGAAGCAACAGCTCAAATTTTGAATGAAGTCTTAAGACTGTACCTGCCTTCTCTATACAGTAATAAAGTGTCTGTATTTTCCTTGGAAACCTGGGGCCTCATGTATAACGCTGTGCGTAGAATTCACACCATATCATGGCGTATGGACAAAAGTAGAAATGTGCTTACGCACAAAAAATTCCAGATGCATAAATCTTTGCATACGCAAACTTCCACGTTCTTCTGCTACATAAATCCCAATCAGCGTGAAAAGTAACGCACGTGCACGCGCCTGCTGCCCCACCCCAACTCCTCCCAGAATTACGCCTCTTTGAATATGCAAATCAATATAAATAGCCGTTAAGCGCAGCGTTCTGTGAAAAGACAATGGGAAAAGCATGGGGGAAAAATAGAAGAATTTCAGCGAATACCAAGTGGAGGCAAAGAAAAACTTACTATTCGTTGGTTTAAACAGTGATATAATCAACAAAAGGAAGTTGATCGAGTGACATATAGTGTCGGAGAAACTCGAAAGCTCAAGTTCACAAAGTCTCACAGTGCCTGAAATAAAAAAGAAGTTGTCATATGAAAGCTTATTATGTTACAGAGAAAAAAAAATAGGCACACAGTGGGGAAAAAAGCTCGAAATTTCCACTTTAAATCACGTAGTTTATTTTGTCATTAAAGTAGAACATCATAAACTTCATCTTAAGATCGTTTAATTTACTAGTTTCTCAAATCCCATCGTAAGTAAAGTAGCACGTTAAATGCTTTGTTTTGTATTTGATCTTCTATGTGCTCTGTGTGTGTGAATCACTACGTGCTTCCGGGCTTTCTATTCCTCCGACAGGACACAGAATCCATTACATTTGCAATATTACAGCTCTCTGAATAATTAAAATATAGAGGTGTATACGTGATATCTTTTTCATGATGATAGGAATGAAAGCATGTTATTAAACATGGGAACATGGTGGCGCAGTGATTGTTCATGTCTCACGCAAGATGCTTGCTGCACCATGTGCGACCGATAAAATAATTTATTGCAGCAGTACTGTCTCTTTCAAACGTACTAACCTCCAATTCTTGTTCTTATTTTTCTTTCTCCAAATACCCAATCGCCACACAATCAGCTCTGTAATAGACGTTAAGCCATCTGTAAGCTTAGAACAACGATTCTTCAAAACGTTTAAGGAACACTGATGAAACATCTTCGTAGTACGTGTTTAATTATTCTATCCATCTATCCTTCCAGTGTCGCGCCATCCCAGCAAGAACACAGCACGAGGTAGGAACAATCCGTGAACTAGCTAGCGCTGCGGCACTGTGTCCCCACGTTTCATTATTAACAATGTAGATTATTTAAATGAAGTTAAAGTTTTATCTGTATAATATAATCAACATATTTTGCTGCATTTCATCTTAAAAATGATATCATCATCATATGTAAATACGTGTTTTATAAAGTGGCACAGGTTGTGCAATATTATAACTGTAGAGCAAGTTTACAGTGAGGTAATTGTACTTATAAGTACAAACAGCTCTACAAGGAGCACTTGATGGACTGATTGAGTGCATTTATACTTCTTGGGATGAAACTGTTTCTGAACCGCGAGGTCCGTACAGGAAAAGCTCTGAAGCGTTTTGCCGTGGCTGAGGCAGCGTGTGCTTGATACTGTATACCAATAATTCTCTTTCTGATCAGCTGCTGCTGTGAATCCAAACTCAGATACAGTGATATAAATACTCCGAGTGGTGCAGTGAGAGTAATATGGAAAAAGATGATCCACTGTGGCAACCCTTAATGAGAGCACCTGAAAGAAGAAAAAGAAGGTGCAGTGAGAGTAACAACGCTAAAGCAGTTATGGTATTTGGAATACTTTGGCTATTCCCTGGACCATTATATTGTTACAGGTTAATTACAATCAGATGCATTACAATAATAAACAATATGCAGTTAGTTTCAGGAATGTGGATCTAAGAAAGAAAGGGTAACCACACAGGAACAGTAGCACTGCTTTGACGCTGGGTGCCGCCAGTCTATAAAATCGAGCGGAGAACTTGCGTACGCCAGGGTATGAGGTACCGTGGAAATGTGCGTGGCTTTAGGATTTATACATCGCGATTTGAGCGTGGAAACATTCGTATGCAACATTTCTGTGCGTATGCACCGTTTATACATGAGGCCCCTGGACTCTACTTCCTGTCTCTTATGCAACTCTGTGACCCAAGTTTGACAATACTTGTATAAAAAAAACAGCTTCTTAAACTGCAAAAAATGTTTAATTTGAAAATGGAATATTAGGTGCAACTTTTTTTTTTCATAGAAATACAAGTATGAATACAGAATGACAATGAGACATCATATGCAATAAACTAACGGCATTTCTCACTTTTTTTGTTCATCACAAAGAGAACTTTGAAAAGCGCTATGAAACTTGAACAGTACAGTAGCCAGTAATGACACAAATACCCACATATATGCTTGGTGGAGCACTGACTCAGAATTTGGTTATGTCTATGATGTCATGCCAACACTCTTGCCGAGACTGCCTGAGACTGGAAATTTCGCAAAAGATTGTCATTTCCTTTTGGTCTAACAAGAAAGAGACCGCCAGTTGCAGGGTTCCCGAGACTCAGCAAAAGTATAGGCATGGCATTAATCATTTTTTGCATCGCGTTATTATCTTCATTATACTGAAATTTAAATTTTGTTAAAATGCAATCCCTTAAACATGATGCTGTATGAACATTTGTCTGGGCCAACAAAAAGTATTCTGAAAATGTCATTACTTCGGTATTTCAACTCAAAATTATATATTGAGCTCATCTGTCTCGCTTAAAACTGTCCAAAATGTTTCCAGCAGTGATCCATGACTTTCTGTTTCACTGGGGTACCAATATGATAGATAGATAGATACTTTATTAATCCCAAGGGGAGATTCACATCAGCAGCATACTGATAAAGAAAATATTAAATTAAAGAGTGATAACAATGCAGGTATACAGACAGACAAAAACTTTGAATAATGTTAACGTTTACCCCCCCGGGTGGAATTGAAGAGTCGCATAGTATGGGGGAGGAACGATCTCCTCAGTCTGTCAGTGGAGCAGGAAAGTGACAGCAGTCTATCGCTGAAGCTGCTCTTCTATCTGGAGATGATACTGTTCAGTGGATGCAGTGGATTCTCCATTATTGACAGGAGCCTGCTCAGTGCCCGTCGCTCTGCCACAGATGTCAAACTGTCCAGCTCCGTGTCTACAATGCCTTCCTCACCAGTTTGTCCAGGTGTAAGGCGTCTCTCTTCTTTATGCTGCCTCCCCAGCACACCACCGCGTAGAAGAGGGCACTCGCCACAACCGTCTGATAGAACATCTGCAGCATCTTATTGCAGATGTTGAAGGACACCAGCCTTTTAAGGAAGTATAGTCGGCTCTGCCCTTTCTTACACAGAGCATCAGTATTGGCAGTCCAGTTCAATTTATCATCCAGCTGCACTCCCAGGTATTTATAGGTCTGCACCCTCTGCACACAGTCACCTCTGATGATTACGGGGTCCATGAGGGGCCTGGGCCTCCTAAAATCCACCACCAGCTCTTTGGTTTTGCTGGTGTTCAGGTGTAGGTGGTTTGAGTCACACCATTAAACAAAGTCCTTGATTAGGTTCTATACTCCTCCTCCTGCAGCCCACGATAGCAGTGTCGTCAGCGAACTTTTGCACGTGGCAGGACTTCGAGTTGTATTTGAAGTCCGATGTATATAGGCTGAACAGGACCGAAGAAAGTACAGTCCCCTGCGGCGCTCCTGTGTTGCTGACCACAATGTCAGACCTGCAGTTCCCAAGACGCACATACTGAGGTCTGTCTTTAAGATAGTCCACGATCCAGGCCACCAGGTATGAATCTACTCCCATCTCTGTCAGCTTGTCCCTAAGGAGCAGAGGTTGGATGGTGTTGAAGGCGCTAGAGAAGTCTAGAAACATAATTCTTACAGCACCACTGCCTCTATCCAAGTGGGAGAGGGATCGGTGTAGCATGTAGATGATGGCATCCTCCGCTCCCACCTTCGAAGGCGTAATGGACCTGTGGCCTCAGGTGGTGAAGCAGCAGCCGCTCCATGGTTTTCATCATATGTGACGTCAGAACGACAGGCCGGAAGTCATTCACCTCACTAGGATGTGATACCTTTGGGACTGGGGTGATGCAAGATGTTTTCCAAAGCCTCGGGACTCTCCCCTGTTCCAGGCTCAGGTTGAAGATGCGCTGTAGAGGACTCCCCAGCTCCAACGCACAGGCCTTCAGCAGTCGTGGCGATACTCCATCTGGACCCGCTGCTTTGCTGGCGCAAAGTCTCCTCAGCTCTCTGCTTACCTGGGCTGCTGTAATTGTGGGTTGGGGTAAACTCTCTCCTATGCTGGTATCAGCAGAAGGATGGGTGGAGGGTGCAGTACTCCAAGATGAGAGTGGGTTAGGGTGGTCAAACCTGTTAAAAAAGTTGTTCATCTGGTTTGCTCTCTCCACATCTCTCTCGATGGTGGCACCCCACTTCGAGCTGCAGCCAGTGATGATCTTCATCCCATCCCACACTTCCTTCATGCTGTTATTCTGCACCTTCTGCTCCAGCTTTCTCCTGTACTGCTCCTTCGCCACCCTGAGCTGGACTCGGAGTTCCTTCTGCACGCGCTTGAGCTCATACTGATCACCGCCTTTATTTTCTTCTGGTTCAAAAGGCCCTTGATGTCACTTGTAATCCATGGCTTGTTGTTAGCATAGCAGCGTACTGTTCTTACTGGAACTACAATGTCCATACAGAAGTTGATGTAGTCAGTAGTGCAGTCAACAACCTCTTCAATGTTCTCACTATAAGATCCCTGCAGGAAATCCCAGTCCGTAGTTCCAAAGCAGTCTCTCAGAGCCTGCCCTGCCTCAGGGGACCACTTACTGAATGAGCGTGTGATTGTAGGTAGCTCCCTCACTCTTGGTTTGTAGTGAGGCTGAAGCAGAACCAGGTTATGATCTGGTTTCCCAAGCGCAGGCAGCGGGGTGGTGCTGTATATGTGTCTTTAACGTTTGCATACAGTAGGTCAATAGTCCTATTTCCCCGGGTGTTACAATCCACATACTGGGAGAAGGCAGGTAATGTTTTGTCCAGTGTTACATAGTTGAAGTCTCCAGCGATTAGCACAAGTGCCTCGGGGAGCTGTGTTTGTAATTTAGCCACATCGGAATGGATGATGTCACCCGCTATCTCCATGTCCGCCCGAGGAGGGATGTATACAATAACAAGAATGACGTGTCCAAACTCTCTGGGCAAGTAATAGGGACGCAGACTTATGGCCAACAGTTCGATGTCCCTGCAGCAAGTGGAGATTTTAACGTTAACATGTCCAGAGTTGCACCATCTTGTATTGACATAGAGCGCAAGTCCTCCTCCTTTGTGCTTCCCGCAGGTACTTGCGTCTGTGTCTGCTCTAACTGTGCTAAACCCAGGTAGCTCCACGCTAGCATCTGGGATGTTAGTTGTTAGCCACGTTTCACTAAAACACAACAAACTGCATTCTCTGTAGGTCCTGACATTTTTCACCAGCGCAGCCAGTTTGTCGATTTTATTTGGTAGTGAGTTCACATTTCCCAGGATCACAGAAGGCACTGAAGGATTGTAGCGCCACTTTCTCACTAAATTTTATCTTAGCACCGGCTCTACTGCCACGATACGGCCTTCTTATCTCGTCAGGTAAATAAGGAACCACACCAGCGCGGGCATTTGTTCTCAGCGCTTGAAGCTGACTACTTGAATAGACAAGTCTTGGCCTGTAAAAATCCATGTCCAAGTAGTAAAAAGTGTCCTGTTTACAAGTCCACATAAAAGAAAGTGGTAGAAGTTAACAGTGAAATAGAAAAAAGGTATAAAAAATAAAGTCATACATGGAGCTGCTGGAATAGCTGCCACTCACGGCGGTGCCTGAGTTATATACCTGATGGGGTGTAGAGGCCAGATTCCTGTATTCATTCATCAACATGAGAAAAATAAGACAACACACAGTTCAAATGAGAGAAAAGTGTGTTGACCTTAATAAGTAATGGAAGGGCTTTAAAAAAATTGTTACTTAGCAGAAAATGCCCATATCTACAGTTGGGGCAATATACACATCCAATAGAACATTTTTGATCACTCTGAGCATAGATTTATATGGGCCATTATTACATACAGTGCATCCGGAAAGTATTCACAGCGCATCACTTTTTCTACATTTTGTTATGTTACAGCCTTATTCCAAAACGGATTAAATTCATTTTTTTCCTCAGAATTCTACACACAGCACCCCATAATGACAAAATGAAAAAAGGTTACTTGAGGTTTTTGCAAATTTATTAAAAATAAAACAAAGTAATCACATGTACATAAGTATTCACAGCCTTTGCTCAATACTTTGTTGATGCACCTTTGGCAGCAATTACAGCCTCAAGTCTTTTTGAATATGATGCCACAAGCTTGGCACACCTATCCTTGGCCAGTTTCGCTTATTCCTCTTTACAGCACCTCTCAAGCTCCATCGGGTTGGATGGGAAGCATCGGTGCACAGCCATTTTAAGATTTCTCCAGAGATGTTCAATCAGATTCAAGTCTGGGCTCTGGCTGGGCCACTCAAGGACATTCACAGAGTTGTCCTGAAGCCACTCCTTTGATATCTTGGCTGTGTGCTTAGGGTCGTTGTCCTGCTGAAAGATGAACCGTCGCCCCAGTCTGAGGTCAAGAGCGCTCTGGAGCAGGTTTTCATCCAGGATGTCTCTGTACATTGCTGTAGTCATCTTTCCCTTTATCCTGACTAGTCTCCTAGTCCCTGCTGCTGAAAAACATCCCCACAGCATGATGCTGCCACCACCATGCTTCACTGTAGGGATGGTATTGGCCTGGTGATGAGCGGTGCCTGGTTTCCTCCAAACATGATGCCTGGCATTCACACCAAAGAGTTCAATCTTTGTCTCATCAGACCACAGAAATTTTCTCTCTCATGGTCTGAGAGTCCTTCAGATGCCTTTTGGCAAACACCAGGCGGGCTGCCATGTGCCTTTTACTAAGGAGTGGCTTCCGTCTGGCCACTCTACCATACAGGCCTGATTGGTGGATGGCTGCAGAGATGGTTGTCCTTCTGGAAGGATCTCCTCTCTCCACAGGGGACCTCTGGAGCTCTGACAGAGTGACCATCGGGTTCTTGGTCACCTCCCTGACTAAGGCCCTTCTCCCCCGATCGCTCAGTTTAGATGGCCGGCCAGCTCTAGGAAGAGTCCTGGTGGTTTCGAACTTCTTCCACTTACGGATGGTGGATGCCACTGTGCTCATTGGGACCTTCAAAGCAGCAGAAATTTTTCTGTAACCTTACTCAGATTTGTGCCTCAAGACAATCCTGTCTCGGAGGTCTACAGACAATTCCTTTGACTTCATGCTTGGTTTATGCTCTGACATGAACTGTCAACTGTGGGACCTTATTTAGACAAGTGTGTGCCTTTCCAAATCATCTGAATTTACCACAGGTGGAATCCAATTAAGCTGCAGAAACATCTCAAGGATGATCAGGGGAAACAGGATGCACCTGAGTTCAATTTTGAGCTTCATGGCAAAGGCTGTGAATACTTATGTACATGTGATTTCTCAATTTTTTTATTTTTAATAAATTTGCAAAAACCTCAAGTAAACTTTTTTCACATTGTCATTATGGGGTGTTGTGTGTAGAATTCTGAGAGAAAAAAAATGAATTTAATCCATTTTGGAATAAGGCTGTAACATAACAAAATGTGGAAAAAGTGATGCGCTGTGAACACTTTCCGGATGCACTGTATATATAGTCATCATACTGTTTGGTCTGAGACCAGTCAAAGGGAGTCAGGCAACACAGTGACCAAAAAACAATCTCACATTTAATATATATGCAATCTTATGGTGTAAATCAATACTCAGCAAAAATCTGTTCATTAAAAATTAATGTTATAGTTATCAGGCTTTTGAATAAAATAAGAACTGAAGTCATATTAGCCCCAACTGTATGTCATTTGGAGAAATCAGAATACAATTTCATCTAACAAAGTAAATATACAGAGTAAAATGACTGCAGCCTAAAATTTATTCTTTAGGTTCTTGAGGTGATTTTTTGCTCAAGTCACGGTCTTCTCTGGGATTAAGCATGACAAAGCCAAATAACAGTGAGATGGGCAGTGCAGGCACAACACACACAATAAACAATGGAAAGCTGCCTTTATAGGAGTATGTGCTTCTACTGAGACCCATACAGTGAAACCCCACTTGAAGAAAGTAATCTTTGCCTCAAATGAACAAAACAGGCTACTCTCCATACAAAATTAGTTGAAAGATGCCCATTCTTTATTAATTATATACGTTGTCACACACATGGGCAAAAGGGAGGCAGCTAAAGGGCTCAATAGAAGGTAATTTCTGGTAATACCGGGGGTGGCAGGGTGAACTAATCCTTTCACTTATCTCCCCGCAGACCAAATGCAGGAAATTCTGCCCGTCTCCCATGACATCATTTCTGGTCCCACCCCTGAAGACGTCACTTCCAGACAAGCAGAAGAGCCCACCTCCTAATGATGTAATTTCCACATCCCAAGACGTCCTATCCTGATGACCTCATTTCCAGTTCCAGTCCCAAGATCTCTCCTCTTTCTGTTTTTTAACTATGTATCTGCAATGTTTCCTAACCTGTTCAGTTCTGTTTAGGACTCGTCTGTAAAGACCATTTTTCTTAACTTTTGCATTTGCAACCACTTTCAATTATACTGGAGGCTGCCCCAAATCTTTTTTTGTTGTGTCAAGGCATGTTTATTTACCATAATGTTCACCTACATTTTCTTTACCCTAACTAACACTGCATGCTTAGAAAAACAGTATGATCAGCCTGGACAGTTAATAAAAACAAATACACTAAAAAAAATAGCAATATGAGGGATCACAAAGTAGACTGATAAATACTACCCTTAACAGACATGAATAGTAAAATAATATGCAATCTTTGGAATAGAGTGATTAAATGAACAAAAATAATAACTTAACTATAGTGGTTCATACTCCTATGGTATTACAGTTATAGAAAGTCTAGAATATTCAACATTTATCTGCAAATAAATGGTTGTATGGCTGAAAGTGACATTAAGCAAACTTCTTTTCTGATACTGACAAACTTATCCATGCTTTTATTATACCCCTCATTGACTACTGTAATTCTTTATTAGCAGGTGCACCTGCTAATCTTTTATCACAACTCCAGCTGGTTTAACACTGTGCTGCAAGAGTCCGTACAAAAACCCACAGCAGTGAGCACAATACACCCATCCTGCTCCAGTTTCACTGGCTCCCTGTATCTTATAGGATGGAGTATAAAATTCTATTAATTATCTATAAAGCTTTAAATGGCCTTGCATCAGACTACATCAGTAACCTCCTCCATCAATATACTCCTGGATCTTGTTGTGCCTCAAACTAACCTGTGCTCTATGGGTGAGAGAGCCTTCTGCTCTATTGCAAAAAGATTCTGGAATGATTTCACTAAATTAGATCAGTTGACTCAGTTAATTCTTTTAAAAATACCACTTAAAACTAATTTGTTCAAGAATGAAATTTATTTACCATGGCATTCGGACACTTTATATCAGTGTACCCTTTCTGTTCAGGTGCTCAAAATGATATGCATTTGTATCACAAATTATGTTATTTGTTCAGGTTTTTTTTCATTGTACTTTTATTTATTACTCTGATTTATTGTAATTTGTTTTAATTCAAAGATTTGTGTTTCCTGTGTTAATCATTACGTATTATTTTATGCTGATATTATTTTGTATCCTATGTTGTGCATTTAAACTTATCTGCTTTTTCCAATGTTCATTTTTAATATATATGAATCAATTTGAGTATGGGAAAGGCACTATGCAAATAAAATGTACTAATTTTATTAAGGGCTTCTTAGTACCATTAAGTGAGATACTGCTATAGAAGTGTTTTATAGCAGACTGCATAGACAGCAAGAAAGACACAATGATATGCACTATGTGAGGTAACTCTGGGCATGATATGTATATTATAAAAACAACCTTTTAGGGTGTTTAAATTTCAAGCACAAAAAAATCCTACTGCACAGTGATATTCTACGTGGCAAGCTAGAATTTTTCTCTGACAATTTTCAGCAAGGTTTACATAAATATCAATCTTGTAATAATGCAACTTACTAAACCAAACGAAAATAGCTTATGTTTAATAATGCTGGTAAAGACATTTTACACATACAATAAGTAAGAGAGGGTGTTTAATATTATTATATAATACAACAATTCAGGTGTACCAATCCATTTGTTGAGATTCTGAAGTGGATAGGGTGTGTGTGCATGCTTAGTATACAAGAGTAGGCCAATCCAAAACAAAATTTTGCAAGCCCTACTCAACGCACATTTACTGAATCATACCTTGTACAGGTCAGCCCTTAAGTTTGCTGATTTACAATTGGTGGATCCACATATTCCCAGGTTACTCATTAATAATTAAGTTGAAATTATTTTGTAAGTTTCACAATCTATTGCGGAAAACTATAAACGATGCTGTAACAGTGCTATTTAAGTGGACTGAAAAACCCAGCAAACCCAGGAGTACTGCATCAATGGGCAGCTTCGCCAGTTGCTGCAAGGGCTGCTAGATGAAAGTGTGCCCTAAGAAGCCAATAGGATCGCTATCGGCAGTGTCTTTTTCTTTTGCTGCTTCACTGCACAACTGGAGTACAATTACACCCATCGTATTATAGTTTTCTCTGGATTTATGTTCTTGTCCTGTGCTCACTTGTTCGTGTGATTTCGTCTTGGTTGGAAAATGTCTTCATCTGGGAGTGCTCCCAACTTGTAGAAATCTTCACATACATTGGCATCATAAGCCAGGTTTCCATCCAAGGAGTTTTTGCGAAAAAATATTTAGCGCTTCAAATTTTTTTACCGATATAGCTAATGGAAATGCTAATTATCGATAAAATGTTGTACATGTCGACATAATATTTTTCCGTTTAACTTTAGCGCATAAATTCCATATCGATACTTCAGATGTCGCAAAAACTACATTGGAAACAGTTTTTGTCGGAAAAAAGGGCTTTAACGCAAATAAATGTGTCACATTTTCATCACGTGCAATCAAAACGAGAATGGCGGAGCGGTTCGCATGGTCTGATGAAGAGAGTTTTTTTTTTGATTAAACGTCGTTATTTTGTATTAATTCAAATTTCAGTTTTAATTAAAAACCTTAAGGGAAGCAGGTTAATTCAGTTGTTATCGCACTGTGAAGGGATGTTGAAAGGTAGGCTCACCTGTACAGATCCGATGCTGCAAACACAGCTGCATCATGGGCACTTCCAGGAGTGCCAAAGCAAATGTCTCGTATCATGCACCTGTCATCAACAAGGGCCTGGAGAACAATAGATGGCCACCATTTGCGATTAATGTAATCGCGGTAGCCTTCCGTCGGGGGAAGAATAGGCACATGCGTGCCATCCAGCGCACCGTAAATCTGTGGCACAAGATGCACCAAGGAATTGCGGTATGCAATTTCATTGGCCTCCGCTACAGTCGGAAGTCTGATATAACACCGCATTAATTTTTCTTTAATAGCGGTGCACACAGCATATACACATCGATGGACGGTAGTTTTACTAACCCCGAAAGTTTCTCCAACTACTCTATACTCGGCGCAGGTTGCCAGCTTGTAAAGGGCGATGGCAATCCACTTTTGGGTTGGAACCGGTGGTCGGTGGCAACCTGTGATGGGCGCAACATCAGGACTGATGAATCCACACAACATCTCAAACGTCGGCCGTGTCATTATAAAATGTTGCAGCCAGAGATTTTCTGTTAAGTGTCTCTCCACCACCTCCTCCCAGAAGGTCTTATTCTGTCGTCTCTCCCATACCCGTGGGTTTTGTCGCACTGGGGTACTTTCTTCGAGCTCTAGGGCTATCAGACAAGCAACTGCTTCATTCTGCTGTCGTCTTCGGATATTATGTACAATTCCAATTATTTGTGAAACTGAAATAACAGTAAGCTGGTCTGAATAATCTCTCCATTTCTTTGTTTCTTTGTTTAGTGGAGGGGGTGTAACGTGGAAAACAAAAGGTAGATAATTTGCGACATACACAAAATTATGTATGGAAACGGCTCAAGGGCAGATTTTTTTCGCGATACAACTAAAGTTATGCGACAGTTCGTTTGGGGGGGGGGGGGAGGAGGTGACGTCATCACGCACACCATTTTATCGATAAAAAGCCAGTTGGATGGAAACAGGCTGGAGACAGCAAATTTTGCACATTTTTTTTACGTATATTCTGTTTGTCGATAACAAAACGTCGCAAAAAACTGGATGGAAACTTAAGCTAGTGTAGGACAAAACCTTCATAACTTTCAGGGGGCTGTTCACAGGGCAATTCATTTTATAAATATACCACCATCATCTGTTTCTGTGAAACTGGACTGTGTCATGAGTGTTTGTCATTTATCATTTTGTGCATAGTGTTTTCTTGGATTTGTTCTGCAACTGTAATATTAATCATTTTTGTTGTTTATTAGCAAAAACATACACACAACTTCATTATAACAAGCTAAATTTTGTAACAATTTCACTAAGTAAATGCTGAACTATGTACTTTGGAGGATGACACACACTTTTTCTCAGCAGCCAGTCTCACACATATGATTTCCTTGCACAGTGATCATTCTCTCTCACGTTTCTCAAATCTTTTTACATCTTATTTAGTGCAATAAACTTAAGAATATACAGTAATCATAGACACAAAACAAATTCACGGATTTTTGCATTCATTCCTGTGCCCATAACCCCCTTAAATCACAATGGAAAATTTATACATATAAATAAAAGACCACTCCAAAGTTTTTTTCTGACAAAAACACTTTCAGTAAAATTACTTTGTTTTTACCTGCTTTTCTTTCTTCAGTATTTTCATTAGCTGTACTCTTTTGTATTTCTTAATTTACCAAGAAAAGTCTTGACATCTTAAAAAAAAAAGGAATTATGACATATTAATTAAAATCTATTTTTAACATTATGCACATATTTTAAACTTAAACAATGGGGAAGGATACACTTTAAAACAGAAAAAGAATCAAATGTGTGTTTTAGAATTGCATTAACTTTAAAATACCAATAATACTATAGCCCAAAATCGCATTAATGCTACAGCAAGAAACAATGACCAAATTAAAGCACATAGCTAACTGTGTAATTATTCCTTAAAGCATTACCCAAGCATTCTGAATTCAACTAAATTTTTACCTCAAGATGATAATGGCCATTTGGTCGTTATTGAAGATACCTTGCAAATATGATTAGAAAACCTCCTAATGTTAAACAAATTACAGTCATTTTTTAAAAAAACTGAAAATTAAAAAAAAAAAAATGTAAATACAGATACAACAGCAGAATGCAAGACTTTCTAGTTGGAAGAACTCAATATCTATTTATAAAAGATATAAATTATACTCATTGTAATAATTTCAGTGTTCTTTTATTAACATTATAAGAGTGATATGTCCAAAAACATTCTAGGAGCTCAGCAAAGTGATAATGGATGCATCAGGATCATGGATCAAGCACATCAAAGCTTTTTATCTTTATAAAGAGTTAACAGTGGAAAAGCATTCAAACATTTTCTAGGAAAATGCAGGTTGTATTTCAAGTATTACCAAAAACATGCAGCTGCAAATATATTCTTCAAGTCTTCTGTACACTTGAGCCTATTTGTACTGACCCACTATTAAGGGAACAAGCAGGTAATAGTGATGGTGACACGGTTTCTCTACTTCCCCACTTTCACTTTCCACAATGAAGTTAGGCATCGTTTTCAAATAATGCATGCACACTAGATATCTGATGTTTTATAACGCAGTTAGTATCTGTTATATGTGCTTGGTACAACATTCAGCAAGCAGCATGTATATGCTATGCAGGATATTCAACAATACAAATAAACAATCAGTGAGTCAGACATGAAACTTGTACTTGCATGAGTTCAGTACTTTAGGGATTATACATGTAACATCTACCAGCACGCAACAGACTTCAAAACTGCCCATGGTCAAATAACACAGATTCTTCAAAAAAAATAAATAAATAAAAAAGCTGAATAGTATATTTATGAATGACAAGAGTGTAGGAATCTGAAAAGCAACATTTACTACAGTAAATGTAGTAGGAAAAGTATTTTCAATGACACTAGAAAGAAACATGAATGATGAAAAAGTAATTTTCAAGATTTCAGCCATCAATCAATGGCTTTAATTAACTAACAAATGTGTGCAGGAAATACTACATATGCTAAAGGTACCTACCTCCTTTACAAGACGTTTTAGCCTAAAGACGGCTGCTAGTGAAGCCAACACATGCTCTTTAGGCTAGTACTTGGTAGGGAATTGATTACAATTAGGATAAGTGGGACTGTGATGTTCAAAGGACACAACTACAATGGCAATATATCTACATGAATATTTCCTGGATATACTTTATATACAGTAATCCCTCGCTATATCGCACTTCGACTTTCGCGGTTTCACTCTATCGCGGATTTTATATGTAAGCATATCTAAATATATAACTCGGATTTTTCGTTGCTTCGCGGGTTTCTGCGGACAATGGGTCTTTTTACTTCTGGTACTTGCTTCCTCAGTTGGTTTGCCCAGTTGATTTCATACAAGAGATGCTATTGGCAGATGGCTGAGAAGCTACCCAATCAGAGCACACAGTTAAGTTCCTGTGTGCTGCTGATTGGCTCAGCGACGGAGTGCTGCATTAACCAGGAAGTCTCATCTCACTCATTCAGCATTAACGTGCTCCTGCTACTGCTTCAGGGGCCGTGTCCAAGCGCCAATAGAAGATGCAAATGATTGCAGAAAAGGTAACAGTTTTGGATATGTTGAAGGAAGGGAACAGCTACACCGCTGCAGGACACCATTACAGCATCAATGAGTCCACGATTCTTTTTATTTAAAAAGGAGGAAAAGCATATAAGATCTACGGCCGCAGTGTCCTTTAACCAGGGCGCAAAACGAGTTGCAAGTAGACGTGATAAGGCAGTAGTCTGGATGGAATCTGCTTTAGAGATTTGGACTGAAGAGTGCTGGAAGAAGAACAACGGCGGTGCTACACAGTCGCCTGAAGAGGATCCTTTAGAAGAGCTGTAACGCTATCCTTTGTTGTGCAGTAAAATTAAACTCATCGTTATCAGACAAGTCGTCGTGTCATTGTTGGTGAGTAACCATAATTAATTATCTATGTACAGTACTTATTACATGTACATAGTTTAGTGTCACTGTACACACATTTTACTGTATACAATTTTTCTTGCATTGTACGTATTTATTGCTGGTGGCCTGTCTGTCGTAATGGCTGTAACATGTGATATCGGAGACGCTCGATATCTTTAAAATAATATTTAGGTTTTACTGTATATAAACTGTGTTTACATACATATTTTCAACGAATCTTACCTAATATCTAAGAGAATACAAAGTGTTTATGCTGTATAATTGTGCGGGAAATGTTTATAATAGTGTGGGAGAGTTTATAAGGGCTTAAAAGATATAAAAATAACCATATGAACATATGGTTTCTACTTCGCGGATTTTCACCTTTCGCGGGGGGTTCTGGAATGCAACCCCCGCGATGGAGGAGGGATTACTGTACAAAAAAAAAAAAAACACTGGATAATAAGAATACAGTATGCACAGAAATTGGAATGTATATTATTATACACTTTTTAAATTTAAAATAAGCACTTGATTTATTGTGATTCTGTACCTTATAAGACATTATTTTTAAAAAGTTTATTGTAACAACACCAATATGGTCTAAGTACTGTTAAGCAATGAATTGCACTGAGCCTTAGATAGTTAAAACACTGAAATACACCAATATGCACTAAGTCTTATATGTAATCACTCAATCAAATGACACCCTGAAAGTCGATGCCAAAGACTGGGTGGAGGTTTACCAATAAGGAGGCATACTGTAGTTGAAAAATATACTGGACAAAGACGGCAAAATGCCAAACAGGTGTATTAGCATAATGAATAATTAACATGAAATCGGCATACCCTAAGAAAGTGGGCAAGACTAAAGGGCAATCACACAAAGGTGGCAAAATGCCAATAGTTGTTGCTCATTAGTATAGAAGGTGTGTCATATTTTCTGGTCTATGTTCAGCTATGTATAAAAATGTATTCGAGCTCAGAACAGCAGCTTTCTCCACGAACAGAGCACAGCCATTTATAATCTTTAATAACCATCTAAACTGAAACCAGAAGGATTTCAGACTCTGCATGATTTCCTGGCTTTGGATATAATTGGTTTGGATTTTTATTCTACGACACTACTAGCCTAGAACCAACAACACACTTCTGTAGTATTGCATAGCAAGGACACTTAGGTGTGACAAGAATCTGGAGGCTGCCTAGCCTAAACTTACAAAATATCCTGTTGGACAAGTCCATTTGGCAGCACTAAAGGTCCAATGCTACAAGACTCTTTTCATTTTAACAACTTGATGAAATTTCTGTGAAAACCCGAAAGCTATTATTAGTGAGAGAGAGAAAGTTGCAGCTTTCTTAACTTTTAGCAGTAACTTGTTGCTCAGGTAATTTTCCTTAAACATCTGCTTTTAACACCTCAGCTGTTCCACCCAGGGGGTCTCTGGTTTTTTTTTTAGTGTGCTCGCAGGTCTGTTTATAAGCTGTCACCTGTCCCTCCTTTGTGAATGGTTACATTTTGTACAGGTGCTCAAATATTTTTAAAGAATGAGTAACTAATTTTTATCTCTTACCATAGCATGATAAGTAAAAGTTACAAGTAATTAAGTAACAGATAACTGAAAAATGTTTAAATATGTTTCTTGATTATAATTCACATGTTCATCAGGACTGTCTGTTGGACTAATTTTTTTAATGTTTTCTAATTTGTTTCATTCATTAAATTAAACTGCAACTGCAGCAGTACAGTAATCCCTCGCTATATCGCGCTTCGACTTTCGCGGCTTCACTCTATCGCGGATTTTATATGTAAGCATATTTAAATATATATCGCGGATTTTTTGCTGGTTTGCGGATTTCTGCGGACAATGGGTCTTTTAATTTCTGGTCCATGCTTCCTCAGTTGGCTTGCCCAAGTGATTTCATACAAGGGACACTATTGGCAGATGGCTGAGAAGCTACCCAACCAGAGCACGTATTACGTATTAAATAAAACTCAAATATATTCTGAGCACGGGGGCTGTTTGCACCCCTAGAGGATACAGCCGCTCCTCAAAAAACACTGAAAGATTACCTTCACAGTTCTCCCTTCCTTGCTGGGCTTATATGTGGCTGCTTTGTCAAGCGATATGCTTCCCACACGGTGCTTCACATACTTAAAAGATCAAACAGCATGTATTGATTTTTGATTGTTTACTTTTCTCTTTCTCTTGCTCTGACATTCTCTGCTCCTGACGGAGGGGGTGTGAGCAGGGGGGCTGTTCGCACCCCTAGACGATATGGACGCTTGTCTAAAAATGCTGAAAGATTATCTTCACATTGCTCTCTTCCTGCAGCTGCTTTGTCAAGCGACATGCTTTCCGCACGGTGCTTCACATACTTAAAAGCTCGAACGGCACGTGTTGATTTTTGATTGTTTGTTTTTTTCTGTCTCTCTCACTCTCTCTGACATTCTCTGCTCCTGACGGAGGGGGTGTGAGCAGAGGGGCTGTTCACATACTGGCCTAGAGGATACGGACGCTCCTCTAAAAAAATGCTGAAAGACTACTTTTGCATTGCTCCCTTCCTTGCAGCTGCTTTGTCCGGCAGTGCTTCGCATACTTAAAAGCCAAACAGCCCTATTGATTTTTGATTGTTTGCTTTTTTTTCTCTCTGACATTCTCTGCTCCTGACGCACACTCCTTTGAAGAGGAAGATATGTTTGCATTCTTTTAATTGTGAGACGGAACTGTAATCTCGGTCTTGTCATGGAGCACGTTTAAACTTTTGAAAAAGAGACAAATGTTTGTTTGCAGTGTTTGAATAAAGTTCCTGTGTCTCTACAACCCCCTGTGTTTCTGTGCAAATCTGTGACAAAAGCGTGACAATATAAAAATAACCATATAACCAAACATATGGTTTCTACTTCGCGGATTTTCACCTTTCACGGAGGGTTCTGGAACGCAACCCACGCGATCGATGAGGGATCACTGTACTTTCTTTTAGTGCCCTTGTTTGTTTTTTCAGGCTGCTACCTTTGCTCATTTTCTCTTCTATGGACGCTTGCACCTTAACTATTTCTTCCTTTAAAAACAAGATGTATGTTTATATGACAAGTTGTTTAATATTTAATGCCTAAGAGCTAGTAGTAATTATATTTGGATTACGGATGCACATAATACCAGTACTGAAAAAAGTACAAACAAAAAAAATAAATAAATAAAAAATACGATACCAACATTTCTTTATTTTGGTACTGGATGTAAATCACAGTTTGAAGCACCTCGTATTCAGTCATTTTTAATGGCAATCATAATCGCTGATAATCCTAACCCCATTTCTCCCGCTCTTCAATTAAATATACAGTACATATTACATTTAGTTCAAGTTACCAAGTGGGACCAGCACCGTCAAACGTACATATTAATGTAAATATGCTTGAGACTACTAGGAGGACAAAAGCAAGTATTGATTTGCAAAGTTTTGTAAGACAGGGCAGGGAGGCACACAGTTGTGCAAGATTATGCAGCAAGGGAAGTATGAGAAGTTATTTGCTTTGGTACAAAACTGATACCAGTACTGAGCTCCAAAAGCTGGTATTGATACTGAAGTCAACATTTTAGTACCGATCCAATACTAATTTTCTGATGAATCAAAATTATGGGTACTCCCTACATGGAGATTGCATGTTCTTTCCAAGTTCACTCGGGTGTTATCCAGTTGCACCGGTTTCCTCCCACAGTCCAAAGAATGCAGTTTAGGTGATTGTATTTTAAGAGATTTAAGAGATGGTTCTTGCCTTGTGCCCAGTACTTGATGGGTTTGACTGCAACAACCCTGTTCAGGAAAATATTTTTTTTTTGCAATGCAATTGGTGACAGAGAGAAGAGGAGAAACGAAAACTAAATGACAAAAATTGGCAACTGGCATATCTGACATGGTACAGCTGCACTAAAGAAAACCTCATGAGACAAATATCCATTGGATACTTCATCTTCAATCACCACCTCATGAACCCATTACTCACATATTACTGGGCTGCAGCTGATCTCCTTGAAGCCTAGTTACACTTGCCATAAAGGTTTCTGTGTATTGAAAATCACCTGTACATCCAGTCATTAAGGGCTTTTCATGGATACTGTGGAAAAGAGGTCTGGGGTTATCACAATATGTTCATGTGGGCAATACAATGCAAGACAGTGCCTCAGCAAACTCACAGCATACTGTATACAGTATACATATACTGTATTTGTTACAGTTTTTCCAACAATATTTTTTATTATGATTGGATTGCGGACAAATTTGCATATGTACACAATCAATTTACAAATTTCCACCAGGATACCCAAGTGACGTCTGTGTGTCTGAAAAGATATTATAGTTAGTTCATGGTGAGCAGACTTGATCTCTTCACTATCGCAATCCATACTATTGTGGTAAAGTGAGGTCCTCAGCTGATTGGCATCTTTTTATATAAATATTCGCCACAGGGTAGGAGGGGGCGTGGTAGCACGGTGAGAGCGGTTCACAGGCTACGATGGAGGAGCGGACGGCCCCACATGAAGAACAGGTGTAGGATCTTCCGTGACCCTAATTGCCGCTGGGACCTGCTAATCAACACAGCTGTGCCACATCTCCATTTTAAAAGGGAAAACGTGAGTGCAAGAGAAGAAGGAATCAGGAATTGAGAAAAGAATCAAAAAAGAAAAGACAGACGTTAATAGGAGAAAGAAAGAAGGCAGGAGGCAGAAGGATCCGGTGCAGAAGTGAGCAAGTCAAGGAGAGCAAGCTATCCCTCATCAGAAAGTAGGCAGCTGGGAAGTGAGCCCTGAAAAGATGTGTGTGGCTGACACTCAGGGGGGTGACTGGAATGGGCTAATTCGGCTGAGCTGCAATGGGGAGTGGGAGTGACTGGGAGTTTAAACGGCTCGCCGTGGAAGTCTGGGAAAGCAGCAGGGGTCAAGTAGGCTTGGGAGGACAGCCCCAGTGTGAACATCCTGACCATTGGGGACCCAAGCCGAGGGCCAGAGTGGGAGCCTCTAAGTAGCTATGGGACGGCAGGGAACCGGATCTGAAGAAGGTCAGCTGCGTCTGCTGTTAGGGCGATTCCTCTGCTGCAGGCCCTTATGGGATAAATTCAGGAGCCGCCAGTGAGAAAGAAAGCACTGGGCCTTTTAGTAAAGACAGTTTCCTGCCAACTGATTTTAACCTAGTTTTTAATGGATTTATTTATTGTTATTTTAACCTCTACAGATACACCTTTTTATGGATTATTTATGTATTTTGGATATGGGAGCACTGCACTTTTTCAACACTTGTTTTGAATTGTTTGTAATAAAAGCACTGAACATTTTTACACCTTCTCCTTGCTTCATGTGGTGTCCTCATTTGTACAGCTCATCCCGGTCATGACTATTGACGGGTGTCGGGTTTCAAGAGGCTCCCAGATGAGAACCGGGAGAATGGAGCTGGACCCACACCGTCACCATCGTTTTTCTCACTTTTGAAAAGGCCACCCTGTGCCTTAGTGAACTACGCCCTCTTCCAATTTAAAAGTAACTAATTCCTTTTTTTTTTAGAAAACTAGGGACTTCTTTTACTCTACAAGCTTTTATTTCACTTTAATCTTAGATACAATTTGTGTCTAATTTTGTGTTTATTATATTCTTTGTCATATTAGTGTATTAAATTAGGATATCATGTTTTCTTCATATTACTTTTCAAAGCTTAATATAACCAGCCTGAAGGTCCAAATCTGACATCATTAAATAAAAGCATTGTCAATCAATTTCTTTTCCAATTAATTTATGATACTTTTCTGCAGGAGACTTCAGAGACGGCACTGACAAGTAGCACTTATACTCTTTAATTAAGTGGTTGGTTAAGAGAGGTTTTGGAAAACCCATGAAATTGTAGCTGGTACATTGTATAGTTCACAAGTACTCCTTAACATTTATCAATTTTGGAGAACTCACCCCAGCTCTGTTTCAAAAATGATTTGAATGATATTCTTGCAAAAAAGAGAAATCTACGATATAAAAATTATTTGATGTGGAATAATGAAAGCACATAAACAGCATAAAATTAACAATAAACTTCCATTAATAGCTAGAACTGGTTTCTGATTAAGCAACTAGATTGTAACCAAGGCCTATAGCCTTTGTGGCCTTGCAGGACTGAACCCCAGTTCTACACTAACAATTTTTACTGCCATTTCATCCTGCTCTGCTTCTGTTCACATGTTGTGACAGCCCCCTTTACTTTCACTGATCAAAACAAATTTAGCATCTCTCCAGTCTAACCTTGATCAATCATATTCACATTTATATCAGCCTGCAGAGCCCACCTGTGGACAGTGCAATTCTTATCCACCTACTGCATCAATGTTGTCAGGATTCCTGTTGCTACCTTATCCACATGGCTAAAGGCTTACTGTGGATTACTGGCTGAAATCCACAGCTTTGAAATGTAAATCCATCATCAATGAATTAGAATTTTAGTACTTTTGAAATACATAGATTTAGTAAATCTGGAAAGTATAATACAGAACTGCACAAAGCAATTGACTGTTGTTAGCCATAGGTGGTCCTCTATATGTTTGTCTTCAGCAAATTAATGCTCTGTCTGAAGCACTTTCAGTACCAGTAAATCATGTGAATCATTATTACTTTTAATTGAATCAATATATCACTTATTATGTTTTGAAGAAAATAAAAAGAAAATTAATCTCTTCACTGGTTAATTTTGTAATTCTGCTAATGATGAGGTTAAATAGTAATTTTCACTATTTTGAAAACATAAACTGTTGTTCTGTCAAAATACAACACACACACAGCTCTACCAGCCATAATTCCCAATTTAACCTGGGCATAAAAAATATCCAAAATTCAAATCCAAAATATATTCTGCAACAAAATGATGGAATCTCAAGTAAAGCCTTCTGTTTGCCACATAATTTTATACAGAAAGGTGCTTATGATGGCAGTGAATATGGGAGAAAATTAACAATTCACTGCTTGCCAGTACATGTTTGCCTTATCAATAATGATGTTTGAAAATGAATGGCATGTTTCAATGTTGCCAATCTGATACCCTGCTAATTAAATAAAAAAATGTGAAATAATGTGTAACTCTATAATGAGTTTTTGAGTCACATATCCTCTTCTGTCAGTGAATAATCTACACTCCACTATATATTAGAACATTTAGAACATTAGAACGATCTAGACAAGAACAGGCGATTCAGCCAAACAAAGCTCACCAGTCCTATCCACTTGATTCTTCTAAAACAACATCAAGTCTAGTTTTGAAAGTGCCTGAAGTCTTACTGTCCACCACGCTACCATACCAGCATCTATGGTTTTCTGTATAAAGAAAAACTTCCTAATGTTTGTGCTAGATTTACCCTTAAGTTTCCAACTGTGTCCATGTGTTCCTGATTAACTCATTTTAAAATAACAATCTCGATCCACTATACTAATTCCCTTCAAAATTTTAAATACTTTGATCATGTTACCTCTTAATCTTCTTTTGCTTTAACTGAAGAGGCTTGGCTCTTTTAATCTTTCTTTATAATTCACCCCCTGTAGCCCTGGAATCAGCCTAGCAGCTCTTTTCTAGACCTTTTCTAGTGCTGCTATGTCTTTTTTTTATACCCTGGACACCAAAACTGCACCCAGTACTCCAGATGAGGCTTCACCAGTGCATTACAAAGCTACAGCATAACCTCCTTGGACTTGTACTCCACACATTGTGCTATATAACCTAACATTCTATTTGCCTTCTTAGTGGCTTCTAAACACTGTTGAGAAGTTGATAGTGTTCACTAAGACTCCTAAATTTCTTTCATAAGTTATTCTCTTGATTTTCAGACCTCCCGTTGTGTATTCAAACTTAACATTTTTATTTCATATACAGTGTATCCGGAAAGTATTCACAGCGCATCACTTTTTCCACATTTTGTTACGTTACAGCCTTATTCCAAAATGGATTAAAATCAATTTTTTCCTGAGAATTCTACACACAACACAACACCCCATAATGAGGTTTTTCAAAATTTATTAAAAATTAAAAAAAAACTGAGAAATCACATGTACATAAGTATTCACAGCCTTTGCCATGAAGCTCAAAATTGAGCTCAGGTGCATCCTGTTTCCCCTGATCATCATTGAGATGTTTCTGCAGCTTAATTGGAGTCCACCTGTGGTAAATTCAGTTGACTTGACATGATTTGGAAATGCACACACCTGTCTATATAAGGTCCCACAGTTGACAGTTCATGTCAGAGCACAAACCAAGCGTGAAGTCAAAGGAATTGTCTGTAAACCTCCGAGACGGGATTGTCTCGAGGCACAAATCTGGGGAAGGTTACAGAAAAAATTCTGCCGCTTTGAAGGTCCCAATGAGCACAGTGGCCTCCATCATCCGTAAGTGGAAGAAGTTCGAAACCACCAGGACTCTACCTAGACCTGGCCGGCCATTTAAACTGAGCAATCGGGGGAGAAGGGCCTTAGTCAGGGAGGTGACCAAGAACCCGATGGTCACTCTGTCAGAGCTCCAGAGGTCCTCTGTGGAGAACCTTCCAGAAGGACAACCATCTCTGCAGCAATCCACCAATCAGGCCTGTATGGTACAGTGGCCAGACGGAAGCCACTTCTTAGTAAAAGGCACATGGCAGCCCACCTGGAGTTTGCCAAAAGGCACCTGAAGGACTCTCGGACCATGAGAAAGAAAATTCTCTGGTCTGATGAGACACAGATTGAACTCTTTGGTGTGAATGCCAGGCGTCACGTTTGGAGGAAACCAAGCACCGCTCATCACCAGGCCAATACCATCCCTACAGTGAAACATGGTGGTGGCAGCATCATGCTGTGGGGATGTTTTTCAGCGGCAGGGACTGAGAGACTAGTCAGGATAAAGGGAAAGATGACTGCAGCAATGTACAGAGACATCCTGGATGAAAACCTGCTCCAGAGCGCTCTTGACCTCAGACTGGGGCGACAGTTCATCTTTCAGCAGGACAACGACCCTAAGCACACAGCCAAGATATCAAAGGAATGGCTTCAGGACAACTCTGTGAATGTCCTTGAGTGGCCCTGCCAGAGCCCAGACTTGAATCCAATTGAATATCTCTGGAGAGATCTTAAAATGGCTGTGCACAGACGCTTCTCATCCAACCTGATGGAGCTTGAGAGGTGCTGCAAAGAGGAATGGGTGAAACTGGCCAAGGATAGGTGTGCCAAGCTTATGGCATCATATTCAAAAAGACTTGAGGCTGTAATTGCTGCCAAAGGTGCATCGACAAAGTATTGAGCAAAGGCTGTGAATACTTATGTACATGTGATTTCTCAGTTTTTTTATTTTTAATAAATTTGCAAAAACCTCAAGTAAACTTTTTTCACGTTGTCATTATGGGGTGTTGTGTGTAGAATTCTGAGGAAAAAATGAATTTAATCCATTTTGGAATAAGGCTATAATATAACAAAATGTGGAAAAAGTGATGCGCTGTGAATACTTTCAGGATGCACTGTATGTAATACTTTACATTTACTGACATTTCATCTGTCACAAATCTGCCCAAGCCAGTATGCTGTCCAAGTCCTTCTGTAATGATTTAATGGATTTCAAATTATCCGCCAATCCACCTATCTTGGTATCATCTGCAAACTTAACCAGCTTTTTACTTATATTCCTAACTAAATCATTTATATATATTAAAAACAGCAGCAGCCCTAGAGCTGACCCCTGTGGAATATCACTCTTAACGTCAGCCAGTTCAGCCAGATAAGGTTCCTCGCACCATCACCCTCTGCTTCCTGTGCCTGAGCCAATCCTGCACCCATCTAAAAGCATCACTCTGACCTCCCACTTCTTTGAGTTTGATGCCCAAACTCTCATGTGGCACTTTATCAAAAGCTTTCCAAAATTCAAGACAAATAACATCATATGCTCAACTCTGATCATATCCTTTTGTTGCTTTCTCATAGAATTCCAGCATGTTAGTAAAATACGACCTCCCTCTTCTGAACCCATGCTGACTGTTCAGAAAAACTCCTGTACTTGCCATGTGCTGCTCACTCTTATCCTTAATAATTCCTTCTATTAACTTTCCTGTGATGCATGTTAAGCTTACTGACCTATAGTTGCTTGGATCTGCCCAGTCACCCGTTTAATATAACGGGAGAATATTTGACATTTTTCAGTCCTTCGGAATCACTGCAATGCGCAGTGAGTCCCTAAAACTGTGTGTCAAGGGTTTATATACATGCTTGCTAGGCTCCTTAAGAACACAAGGGTAAATATTATCTGGTCCTGGTGATTTGTTTGATTTCAGCCTATTTAACCAGAGCAGTACTTCTCACTCTACAATTTCCAAATCCTTCAATACCTCCTTAGTAGTTCCTTTTACCGCTGGGAGGTTATCCACTTCCTGACTTGTGAAGACCTCAAAAAAATGCAAGTTTAGAGCATCCACTATTTCACAGTCTGTATCTTTCAATTCCACTTTACTATTTCTGATGCACTTCACCTCCTCCTTTCTCTAACAAAAAAAATACCTTCTCACACAATTAATCAACTGATACTGTAATTTAAAACACTGCTTAAATGTAAATATAAATGCAGTTATAGGCTTTAATAGTTCAATAATTACACTACAGCTTTTCTGCTGTTAAAATATTCATTTACTATATTTAAACAGGTGTTTTTTCTTCAGTGTATCAGCCAGACATTTGTAATTATTGAGGTGTAATTATACAGGTAAATATGGATTCACTTTTTAATTATGTAGTTCTTATTTCTTACCAAAACCTATGCTGTATGGTGCAAATAATAAACACGGTACAAATCTTCAAAAAAATGCAAATGTATCAAATCTTCATAAGTTGTTTATCAAGACACAAGGCTAACATCCTTAACAGGTCTATAAGTAAATGACACATTTTGCTATTAAGCTAACAAGCCTATTATTTACTAAGCAGCAATTTCAAATTTGTCTTTAACTTTTCTTTTTCCAATTCAAAATGTAAGCTGCTAAATTTAACTCTTTTAGGGCGGATGTTGACAGGAGGGGTTGAGGGCGAATGTCAACAAAAGTCGACATCCAGGGATAGAGGGCGACAATCAGCTGTTAATGGCGACAAAACTCACGGTCACGTCACATGTATTCCCTCTCTGCTTGGAGGAATGTTAGACTCATTGACTCGGCAACTGATCCTTGCATGTGTGTGAGTTGCGAAATGTAAACAAAGACAAACAAAGGCAAGATGGCATCAACATCTCACGAGGGAGCGAAGCGAGTGCAGAAAAGAAAATACTCGTCAGACAATGTTTTGCACATTATCACCGAGCCGGACTCTTGATTTTTCAGAATCGGATTTTATTGACAGTGATCAGGAGATCGAGGTGCCAATGCACCTACGGCAAGGGAGGAATACCCAGATATTGATCCGTGGGTGCCGAACTGGCTGCCAGACTTCAAAAGAAGGCACGGCTTTGCTGCTGGACACAACGGATTACCAGCCGCTGGACTACTTCAATCTGTTTTTTCCTGAGGCAGTTTTTCAGCTGATATTACATGAGACAAACAGGTATGCAGAGCAATTTTTTGAATCGCGGGATGCGCTTGCTCCGCATTCTCATTTTTCAAACTGGAAACCCACAACAAAAGACGAGATGAAGGGCTTGTGGCATTGCAAATAGAGATGGGACTAGACTGGCGATATAATTTCAGGGAGCATTGGACCAAACGTGCTTTGTCCCCTGGTTGCTTTGGACAGGTTATGCCGCGTGATAGGTACATGCTGCTGCAAAGCTTTATTCACTTCTGTGATAACCAGAAGCAAATCCCAAGGGGTGAGCCAGGCTATAACCCCATGTATAAAGTTCAGCCCCTGCTTGACATAGTGGAGCCAACATATAAACAATTTTATCAGCCTGGCCGTGATTTGTCTGTGGATGAATCAATGATAAAATACAAGGGACGCCTTTTTTTCCCGCCAATATTTGCCAGACAAGCCCACAAAGTGGGGCGGAGTGGTGGCTCTGAGGCTAAGGATCTGCACTGGTATCCCGAAGGTTGCCGGTTTGATTCCCCGTCACTGCCAAAAAAAGGCCACTGCTCTGCTGGGCCCTTGAGAAAGGCCCTTAACCTGTAATTGCTCCAGGGGCGCTGTACAATGGCTGACCCTGCGCTCTGACCCCAAGGGGTATGCGAAAACTACCAAATTCCTAATACAAGAAATTGTATAAGGCAAAATAAAGAACAAAAAAAAAAAAAAAAGTATGGCATAAAGGATTTTGTACTGGCAGAAGCAAACACTGGTTTCTGCCTGAAAGTAATTACTTATACTGGAAAGCATTCCTTTCAAAGAGAGAACTGTCCCTTGACAAGTCAGGTTGTGCTGGAGCTGCTTCAGGGCTATAAACATGTGGGTCATGTTGTGTACATGGACAATTTTTACACATCACCAGAATTGTTCATGGAGCTACAGAGCAGGGGAATTGGAGCTTGTGGCACAGTGAGGGTGAATAGGAGACACAAGCCTTTACAGTTGAAGCCAGACAGGCTGAAGATGAAAAGAGATGACAATCTGGTTTTCATGCGGGCGGATAACTTGGTGGCATTGGCATGGCATGATGTCAAACGGGTGACTTGTCTCTCTACAGTTCACACCAACAATTTATGTGAGAAAGTAATTTGTTCAAAGGGAAACCCAGAAGGTAGGAAGCTGGACAAGCCCGTTGCACTTGAGGAGTACAATTGTAAAATGGCTGGAGTTGATCGACTGGATTAGATGCTGGGGTCATATGCTTACGGCCATAAGTCCACCAAGTGGTACCACACTGTGTGCCATTGCATGCGTGAGATTGCACTCACAAATGGATATATATTGTTCAAGCAGGCAAACAGTGACAGCACTATGACTGCGGCAGATTTCTGCAAGAAGGTGGTTGACAGCTTGCTGGCAGAATATGTTGGAGTGCCTTTGGCAAAGCAAGGAAGGCCAGCACAAAGAGCAGTGCCAGACAGGCTGACTGAGCGCCACTTTCCTGCAACATATGAGGACAAAAAGTACAAGCCTGACTGTGTTGTGTGCAGCAACAGACAATTGAGAAAGAGGCACCAGTGCAACACGTATTGTAAGCAGTGCAACGTGGCAATGCATGCAATTGGCTGCTTTGAGCGTCATCATACTTTGCAAGACTTTGCTTTGTAACATGTACAATATGTGAAATAATAATATGTGAAATTATGTAGTATGCAGGCTTATACAACATGCAAAACAGTTACTTTAGTCAAAAATAAATATTTTTTGTTGATTTTATATATTAAACAATTGCTTTGTATTCTTATTTTTAAAAAAGTTAGTTTTTGGAATAATATTCAGCCCTGGGAGAAAAGAAAAAAAAATTAGCCCTAGAACAGTTAAAACAAACTCACTGTCCAAACTAAAACAGTGTCCATTTTAATTTAAAGGACAAAATTAAAAATGTCTGAATTCACTGAAGTAGCTTTTCTTGCCATTTGTCAAAACGCACAGGATGACTTCTCCAATTCCTTTTTCTCAGTTTATTACTCCACTTTCTTTAACATAAAGGTTAATATTCTAATATTCCAATAGCTTCTTGGACTCCGTTTAAAAAAAAAAAAAAAAACACAACTTGACTTGTTGCTCTTTGTTTACACTGCAAGAAGTTTGCTGCAAAAAAAAAAAAAAAAGATGTGCACTGGCTCAACTACCATAATACCTTGCACAAAGGAGCACAGCAACTTAATTACTGTAAAGCTTATAAAAGCATTGCTGAAAATACCAATTTAGATTGGCAGCCAATCAATCTAAATATCCCTGAAATAAATTTATGGATTATGAAGACAGATCTAGAAAGAGAAATCATCAGAACTGTGGAACTACCAGAAATACTAAAATCTGTCAATCCACTGAAAATTGCAGCTTAAGTTTCAAAGTTCATACTGCTTATCATCAGTGCAGAAAACAATATCCTTGAAGATTCAGATTTAAATTCAACAGACTATGGGATAAATGAAACAGGCTATTTCAGATCAGATAGGAGAAGAACTTCCGCTTGCAAACAGTCAAATCCATGTATTTCCAGATTTCTCTGCTAAAACTGCTGTAAAAGAGGACTGCATTTTACAGCATTAAAAAGTGCTTGTGCAAAGCTCATATGAGATGTATCTTTTTCTTTCCACCAACTATTGACTGTCACTCCTATATTTACATCTTTCCAAAAGAAGTTAAAAAAAAGACGAAGCCTCAATGCAAAGATTTTGCTTCAATGATTTTTAGTAATCGAGTTACTCTAGTCCTGCGGTGGGTTGGCGCCCTGCCCGGGATTGGTTCCCTGCCTTGCGCCCTGTGTTGGCTGGGATTGGATCCTTGCAGACCCCCGTGACCCTGTGTTCGGATTCAGCGTGTTGGAAAATGGATGGATGGATGGAGTTACTCTAGTTTTTTCAATAAATCATTTCAGCCTTACCTAATACCTTTTGATATCATTGCAAAAGCAAATTCCATTCAATGTGTTTTTATTAAAGTACTTCTTTATGTAATACAACATAAAATGTATACAGTAAATAGTAACAGTAGCAACAACTTTAAAATACTGGTATATCCATCAATTAGTTACCCAACTATCATTTAAGTAAACAAGTACTGGCATTCATAAATATCAAAATACAATGCAAAGCTTGCATTTTAATTTGTGGCAGAGGTGGGAATCCCCACAGTGTAATAACAAATGGGGTTCACAATCTTGGGGAAATTTCAGCATAGTTTATAAAGAACAATATATCATTAACTACCTGGTTTATACTGACGTGCACATGGTAAATTTATTCCCTGATATTTTCTGTCTAGTAACTGAAAACTACTGCTTAAAAGCAATACTAAATATAAAGAAATCTAACAGTATTATGTATTGCGACGATGCAGGTCCACTCCATGCTCCCATCTTGCATTTGGGGAAGCCTGAACCCAACACCGTCGGTAATGTCACCGAGATGAGCTGATAAATGAAGACACTTCTCAAATGAAGCCAGGGGATATTTCCAAAAAAGTGCCAAAGTGCTTTTATTAAAACCAACAAAACAGTGTCCAAACAAAAAGTGCAGCGCATCTGGTTTCAATAAATAAATCATAAAACCAAGTGTTCAGTGGGGATAAAAACATCAATAAATAAATCCATTAAAATCCGAGGTTAAAATGCAGTCTCAATCTTCCCGATCACAGCCCACCTCCGTCTCTCATTTTCCCCGGCTCACACATTGTTCCCGCAGCCGGCGGAGACCCAACAGCCTCGAGCTCCTTTCGGCCGACCTCCATCTTGGCTTCCATTAAGGACATCACTGCCAGACCGTCTGAGGTCGGCTCTCCTCCCTTCATCCTTATGCAGTCGTTTCTCAGATCCCTTGGGAGGACACCTGCCTTGCTCACCCCGCTCCAATAGAACATTCAGTGAGGCGAACTAGCCCCTAGAGCGCCACAACCTAACGGTCCTCGCGGGGCCCCAGCTCGTGCTGTCTCCTCCTTACAGGCGGCCAGATCGTAGCTGCTAAGACGGCTCTTTCACATCCTTTAACCTCCTTTTTCTTCCTCTATACATCTATTCATCTATCTTACCCCCTTTCCTGATGTCGACCCGTATATATAGCCTCATCTCCCCACGCCTCCGTGGCCGCAGTGCCTTAATCACATGTCGCAGGAAGCCAATGAAGCAAATGAGAGTGAACACACCCACACGTGCAGGTGTGACTCGCTCTAACTACCTCATTAACTCCCCAGGGTCATGCAATCGCGTCCATGGAGAACGACATGGCTATACGGATTTAAAACACGCCCCTTTTTTTTTTTTTTGAAGCCGCAGACCCTCTATATTACATGTATGTATTGTTGAATTACTGAATTCCAAGATATTCCCAGAAACGTCCATTTAAACTAACTCCTTAAGCTGTTCTTGTAGCAAAATGCTAAAGTCTAAAGTGCCAGTGAATGAATTGGTTGGAACTGTAATGTTTGCAAACTTGCCAGTTTTACATTACTTCTTTATTCCAGAACTCCTGTATAGCAGCCTTTGTTTTTCTGTTTTCAAGATTTGTTATGTAGTACTAGGGTGTTGTATAATGTTAGCCATTATGGATATAATGAGAAGTCAAGCAAAATGATACCTTTTATTGGATAACTAAAAAAAGATTACAATATGCAAGCTTTCGAGGCAACATCTTGTCTGAAGAAGGGGCCTGAGTTGCATCGAAAGCCTGCATATTGTAATCTTTTTAGTAAATCATTTTTATATGTAGGGTTTACTTAGTTTTTATCATGCAATTATTATTTCTTCCGCAATAGTTAATCTACTTGCAGTCATGCACAAGTGCAGTACTAACTTTCTGGGTACCACCTATTCTTTAAATAAGCTGGTACCACTACGTATTCTGAATTTTGGTACCAAATTAGTACTGAAATAATATTTCTTTTGACATCCCTAAATAGAATATCCACCATTTATGAATATTCAAACTGTGAACTTCAGGGGCAAATCTCCAGCCGGTGCTCTCACAGATAAAGGGTTAGACTTTTGCAGCATTAATACTTGAGAGCATAGTTAAAGATCAGACGTAATATACAGTAATTTACATTTTATATCTAGCAAATTCAATTATATAAAGTAGCTGAACTAATTACAAAAATACAGTACACAGCGAATAATGACTAAGAACACAGATATGCTCTGTGGCAGATTGCCTTAGAACAATAATTGCTCTAGGGTGGCAGCATTTTTATATTTTGTTGACCAGCCTGAGGCAGTTTAATGGGTCAGTTCTGGTGTACCAACTTGAAACAAAGAGTAAAATTACGTAACCCTTTGTAGGCTGATAGTCCCCTTGACTCCCAGAAATGTAAAGCTGATGTACCAGATTCGACCTTGATTTCAGGAAACACTAAAACAGGTGTGTTGTGTAACAAAACAGTTATTGTCCCTGAGAAAAGGCCAAATACTAAAACTGAACTTATTTTCCAAGAAAGAGTTGGCTTTCTTAAGAGTCATTCAGGTGATGATTACTTAATTGTCTTTATTTGTTCAGTCTCCATGATGTTTTACAATGAAGCATATAACAGTTTTTCCTTCCATCAGAAGGAAACTAGTTTTCTCACTTTTGATGCATGAGTAGGTTACTGCTGATGCAATGCTTAGAATAGACATATGTAGTCAGTTCATTCATTATGGTTTGATTAAGACAGTATTCCCTTGTCCATTCTTGCTCCAATATCCTACACTTCCATCTATACCGGAGGGAATGCTGTTCAAAGTGTGATACCTGACTTCTTGTTCCTGAAATCTATGATCAGCTACTTAGTTTTGCTTACAATAAGGATGACATTGTTGTGCTGGCACAGTTCTCTATAAGCCATCTAATTATTGTTGCTGACCAGGCCTCTGATGATGGTGTCATCAGTGAATTACTAATGGATTTTGAGCTGTTTCTGGCCACAGAGTCAGAGGTGAAGAAGTAGTACTGATCAAAATCCAGTTGTAGAGAGTGGCACTAAATCCTAAATTGAGGAGTTTGGTTGTCATCTTTGTTGGTGCAATTCTATTAAACGTTGAGCCATTGTTCAGTAGCAGTAACAGTTATTATTCAGAAGTGCCAGGATTTTCTGACATGCAAGAAATACTTAATGCATTCCAGCATCAGTCTCTCAATTCTGTAAACCCTGCCAAAATATGTATATCATTATTATTAATTTCATATCATTATTCTAATAATTTATATATGAGATCAAAAGAAATTTATAACCAATCCTAATCACATTCCCCTAACTGAATTTTCAATCAGTCCTTAGTACACTCTATTTGTATTTTAAAGATTGTGGGATTGTTTTTTTTACAAAACAAACAGCAAGCTCTGCATGACCATTATTAGTGTTGCGCAAAGCGCTTATGCTGTGGATTAGTGACGTGAAGACATACAGCATGGACTGCAAAATGGAGAAAGAGAGAGAAAATAGTGAGGAGCAAAACGAGGAGAAAGGCCAGAGAAATTAACAAAGTATCCAAAGTTTGGGATCTTTTCAAGGTGGAGAAAAAAAAAAAAAAAAAACTCTGAACAGTGCATCTATTCCAAAACCAAACTAGCCTACCATAATAGCACATCTCAACTTGGAAGTATCCAGTCTACGCGTCCAGACCACAGAAATATACCTGACACAAGGTAACGTTAACATTAGTATTTAACATAAAACAATATGATTGCTAGTTGAGATGAAGGCTAGTAAAGAATGTTTATTAACTATGGCTATATGTAATGGCTAGTTATGTAAATCAATATGATGGCCAGTTATTATGTTTCTGAGTTAGCAATGTTTTGTTCAAGAAAATAACCACAGAAAATGAAATGCAGTGAATATGAGAAACCCTGAGCTTCTTTCGTGTTATATTAGTCACATACTCCCCTAACTCAGTGATTTACAAAACACAACAGAAAGCAAAATGTTAGGTGGTGTAAATAGCAATTGGAGCCTAGAATTCACCAATCCAATTACAGCAAGTATAATCAGTTCCATTTGTTAGCAGTGAGTAGAGTCAGCAGGTGTAGAGCAACCCTTCAACAAGGTAAATAAATCTACATTAGCCAGTCTTATGTACTTACAGTATGATATTTAGGCCTAGTAATAAGAATCAATAATTATTTCACCTCTTTGTTTTAGTAAATCATAACATTGTATGGAGAGCTTTGTGCAAATAGCTCCACCATACTCAGCTAAGCAAGCAGCTAAGTTCACAGACAGCATTATGGACATGATTATCAGACATATGCCCTCTGCCCAAAGTGTAGGATGAAGGGTTTCAGAAGATGATTTCGATTTTCAATGCCCGGTTCATGCTGCTTCAAGAACTCACTTCACCTACAGCCTGAAAATAATGCCCCCTCAAGAGAGACTCTCAGTCACAAATATTGCAGAATGGCTTGAGGATGTAATTGCCAAATTCAACATTCCATCAGAGAAAATCAAACTTGTTGTCCATGAAAACAGTGCTAAGGTAATAGCAGTTGTGAAGATTTCGGCAAATAAGCAAGGACTGGCATCAGCATGATGTGCAGGTCACACTCTGAACTTTGTTGTGCAAAGCACTCTGAAGAACTACCAAGCTATTTCAAAGTGTGTGGCTGCTACGAGGTGCCTTGTTGAACATTTTAAAGAAAGTAAACTGCCATACTCCCGGCTAAAGGAAAAGCAGCAGAAAATGGGCACACCGCCAACTCATGCTGGTGCAAGATGTTGGTAATCACCGGAACAGCACTTATCGCATGTTATCCATGCTGCTGGAACAAAGTTGGTCAGTGACTGCTGCAATCTCTGACCCAGCAGTGACTCAGAGAGGAAAACACATCTATCTTGATCTCAAGCCTGAACAGTGGAACCTGATTGAAGAGACAAATCACGCCCTTGAGCCATTTGAAGAAGCTATGGTGTTTCTGAGTGGGCAACCATATGTTATCTTCTCTTCAATTCCGCAGCTAGCACAGAGCCTTAGCAAGTCCATAAAGAGTTCAGCTTTTGAGACTGCACCAGTAAGGTCATACCCAGCTCATGTGGCAGAACAGATCACAGCAAGATGGCATGGACTATCTGTGTTTCAATCTGAATCTCCAAGCACAATTGTAATTGCTGGTTCTCTGGATCCCAGGTTTAGAAAACTTAAGTTCTTACCTGCTGACAAACCATCCAAGGTCCAAAGCACAGTACAAACCATAGCACATGCTCTCAAAAAGGAAGCAAGGCAGCCCACCATAAGTGAATATGGAGCCTAGAACACAGCACAAGATAACCCTGTAACGCATCACAAGGGTGCAACAACGTTCCTTAACAACATACAGGAATCATCATCAGACTCCAACACCAGTGATGAAGAGGATAAGGGACGGCAGTTAAACCAAGCTGTGCAGAAGGAGGTCTTGAAATATTTTGGAGAACACCACCATCCAAGAAGGAAAACCTACTGTCATGGTGGAAAATAAATGCAGCATGCTATCCAACACTACCAAAGCTGGAAAAGTCCTTTTTGTGTATTCTAGCAGGATCCATGCCATCACAGCGTCTCTTTTCTGTAGCAGGAAAACAATGCATAAAAGAGCAGAGCAAGCCTAAGTTCTGAGCATGTTTATATGCTCACTTTTCTTTATTGCAACCAACATATGCTACTTTAAGGGCTTATACAGTACACCCTTAAAATTCGCAGGGGTTACATTCCTAGAGCACCCACAAATTGTGAAAAAATGCAAATTATGGATTTGGTTAAAAAAATGCCTATTTTTACAGCTTAAACCCTAAATATGCCCCCAAAACACTTTGATTTCATTTCAACCTCAGGTTAGTACATTACCTAAAAAAAAATGTAAAGATAAACCCGTATACCGTACTGATGTGTCATCCACAGTGGTAGAATGTAAAATACCGATGTTACTGCTATATGTACTGTAATTCATGCAAGCGCATTTTAATTGCCAGAAGCCTTAGAAGGTGTAGGCCATGAACCCTGAACCGCGTCTTTGCGGGTGTCTACTGTACACACAAACACATGCCAGATCTACCTCATGCAGTGGATACGATCCTGCTAGAACTTTTTTTCCCCCCCACTCCTAAAAATGCCAGAAAGACAGTAAAGGCTTACATTATGTCAGAGTTGTAGTTAGGTTGAAAGTTGTAGTTCTGAAAGTTAAGCTGCACGACTTAAAGGCAATTTTTAAATGTTATTATCATTATTGATTTATTCCATAGTTTTAGGGTATACTGTATATGTATACCTTTTTAAAAAAATACTTTGTAATTGATTTATCATTTTTGTATTTATTTGTTTTTGCATTTCAGAAAATGTTTTCATAAAAACCCAGAACGTAAACATGGCAATTAAATGCACTAAATGGCTTTAGTTTTGACAAATAATTGTATCCCATTTACGCAATACAAATGTTATTTAATCTAAAAAGGAAATCAATTAGCTTTTAATTTTAAGAGAGATGTCATTCTTTTTTGCATATTTAATATTGCTCTTAAATAAAGCAAATGTATTTCTTATCCAATTACCCGATAAATCGATGGAATAATCTGTAGCATACTCGATTACTTAAATCACAGGTGGGCAGATTCAGTCCTGGAGGGCTGCAGTGGTTGCAGGTTTTTGTTCCAACCCAGTTGCTTAATTAAAATCCAATTCTTGTCAATTATTTAATTTCATGGCTTGCTAGTGCTTTAACTCTGCCATGTCAAGTCATTCTCATATCCTAGATTTTTTTTTCCTTTCTAAGGATATCATCCAAATGATTTGAAGTCTAAAACAGATGAGTTATTCTCAGTCCTTCACTTTTTTCTATTCATTTTCCTTCCAAGTACAGTAATCCCTCCTCCATCGCGGGGGTTGCGTTCCAGAGCCACCCGCGAAATAAGAAAATCCACGAAGTAGAAACCATATGTTTATATGGTTATTTTTATATTGTCATGCTTGGGTCACAGATTTGCGCAGAAACACAGGAGGTTGTAGAGAGACAGGAACGTTATTCAAACACTGCAAACAAACATTTGTCTCTTTTTCAAAAGTTTAAACTGTGCTCCATGACAAGACAGAGATGACAGTTCTGTCTCATAATTAAAAGAATGCAAACATATCTTCCTCTTCAAAGGAGTCAGGAGCAGAGACTGTCATAAAGGCAAAGGAAAATCAATAGGGCTGTTTGGCTGTTAAGTATGCAAAGCACCGCGGCACAAAGCTGTTGAAGGCGGCAGCTCACACCCCCTCCGTCAAGAGCACAGAAAGAGAAAGAGAGAGACAGAGAAAAACAAGCAAGCAAAAATCAATACGTGCCCTTCGAGCTTTTAAGTATGCGAAGCACGGTGCAGCATGTCGTTTCAGGAAGCAGCTGCACAGAAGATAGCAACGTGAAGATAATCTTGCAGCATTTTTAGACGAGCGTCCGTATCGTCTAGGTGTGCGAACAGCCCCCCTGCTCAATCCCCCTACGTCAGGATCAGAGAAAGCGCAAGAGAGAGAAACAGAAAAGTAAGTTGGGTAGCTTCTCAGCCATCTGCCAATAGCGTCCCTTGTATGAAATCAACTGGGCAAACCAACTGAGGAAGCATGTACCAGAAATTAAAAGACCCATTGTCCGCAGAAACCCGCGAAGCAGCGAAAAATCCGCGATATATATTTAAATATGCTTACATATAAAATCCGCGATGGAGTGAAGCCGCGAAAGGCGAAGCGCGATATAGCGAGGGATTACTGTATTTAATTAAACCAAATAGTGCATGATAAATACACAGGTGTAAATGGTAACAAGCTTTAGCTTGGAGAAATGCTGGTTTCTTTTGTCATTTGCATCTTACTTCTAATAAGCAGCAATTAAAAACCAAGACTACAGCGGTTTAAATAAGCAATAAGGGTTCAAAATATTAACGAGTGAGACAACTAAAGTGAAGAAGAAGTGTTATTTGAGCAATAAGTGCTTCTTATTAAGCAATTGGGTTGGAACAAAAACCTGCAGCCACTGTAGCCCTCCAGGACTGAATCCGCCCACCCCTGACTTAAATAATTAATTGCTGCCTATAGACAAACTCAACTTGCCAGTGGTGACTAAACCCATTATTGGTAGTGGGCAAGTACCTGATAAAATTCATTTCCACACTAATATTCCCTCAGAGGTTTCTGTGGGGTCACTATGGCAAACACTAAAAGCAATTTTAAAAGGACAAATTATCTTAGGTGTCACATAAAACCAAACAGCAGACTAGAAAAGCAAGATTGTGGAAATTTCTGGTGTAGACTAAGGATATACTGCATTGCCAAATGAGGCACTAAAATAAGAAAAGGATGACTCGCCAATTAGAATTGAATCTTTTGACTGCAATAAAAATGTAACACACTGCTGACGGCTCTGCCCAAGAGGTCATTAAAGGCCTGGATCTGGGTTTGTATCCAGGACATTCGTAAGCTCAGATGCCCCACAGCCGCTGGATCCCACGACCTTGCCCAACACCAAGCCTACGCAAGCACTGAACAGAGTAGGAGCAAGAACACACACCTGAAGAACCCCAGAATCAACTGTGAAAAATGCAGAGGTTCCGCCTTCTCTCCGCACAGCACTCACAGTATGCAGTGTACAGGCCGGCCATGATATCCAGCAACCTTGAGGGGATCCTGCAAAGTCTCAGGATGTCCCACAGGGAAGCTCAATCAACTGAATCAAAAACTTTATGAAAAATTGAAAAAGGCTGCAAAGAAACTGATGATATTCACACTTGCAGTCTACGAGAACCCTCAGTGCCAGAATGAGGTTGATGGTAGACTTCTTAGACTTAAAACCAGACTGCTCCGGTTGCTGGTAGGTGAGCAAGTGATCACGGATCCTATCGAGGATGACCCTAGCATAAGGTTGGGCGGTATCCAAATTTTGATACCGTCAAACCTCCCCCCTATTTTACCTTGGTATACGGTATTACCATGAATAATAAAAAAAAATGTGACGTAAGGCTCAGACAGCGTCACCAAACTGTTGGCTTGTGCCTAAACCGTTCAGAAACTGAATATCAAACACTAATACTGAAACAATAACAAAATAACATGCAGAACAATATTAACAACTTTTATTAGCAACAAATAGCAGTTTATAAAAAAGTGCAAATACAACAGTCAAACAGAATTAAATTAACATAAACACCCAGAACAGTTTTCGCACGGAGACGCACACACAAATCAATTAAATTAAATCACACCGCCTGAACAACTTTTAATAACAAAGAAGAGCAGCTTATAAAAAAGTGCAAATAGACCCACAACAGTCAACCAGAGTTGAATTAACATAAACATCATCCATAATAAAGTATCTATCTATCTATCTATCTATTATAAAAAGTATTGCAAAGCAATAGTCCTAAACAAAAATTTCTTTCCAGTCTTCTTTCCAATATTGTTTTTAACGTAAACCAAATAAAAATACCTGAATCAATTAAATAAATAAAAATAAACACAGTGCGAATAGGAACGAATGGCAAGTGGCATCAATCTAGTCAAGATTTTTCGCTAGAAAAACCAGCATGTTTACTTGTCCGGCTTTAACAGGGCACATTGTGGACCAACAACTTTACCTGCGGTGCTGAAAACCCGCTCCGATGGTGTGCTTGTGGCACAAACGCACAGGTACTTTCGTGCCACTCACGACATCTGGGGAAAACGCCCGGCAGCATTTTTCCACCAGAGAAGTGGGTCCTCGTCTCCTTGAGTAACTGGCTCCAAACAGTAGGCTGTTATTTCAGCTCTGACTTGGTCCTCTACGGTGCCGACAGGACCTGCCATTGCATCAGATTTTTTTTGTAGCATACTTCCCAGAGTCATCTTTTTTTGTGAGGGTGCAGGTTGCACCTCTCCCTCTTCCACTCTGATGGCCACTGGACCTGCTGCCTCTAAGCTCACGATCTCAGCCTGTAATTCAGCCTTGGTCTCAGCCAATGCGTTGTCATCCGTCTCATATCCTCCACGGTAACAAGGGTCGAGGAAAGTGCATTTTCGCAATATTTTGCGTACTGAATTGGTTTCATACTTGGCCTCCAGCTTTGTTAGAATTCCAGTTTTAATTGACTTTGTTAGCTGGAGGTCATTTTCTGATGCAGCCAACATATTGTCCCTGCAGAGCTGTAGTATGGGGAGGATACAGAAACTGGTCACATAATTTTCTCCTGACAAAATATCAGTGAAGTCACCGACTGGTTTCAGTGCTTCGTGAACAGCTTTCAAGACGTCCATGTCCTGCCAGGTCAGGGACAGGCTGGTCCTTCTGTCATCAGACAGGACGTGTCTGATCGCTTGGGCCTGCTCGAGGATGCGCTCCACCATTGCCAGTTTGGAGCCCCAGCAACTTGCGCAGTCCTGCTGACGGATGGATGGATGAATTAATTAATGAATGATGAAAAAACGATTAAATGAATGAATAGGCCTAAATAAACGAATAAATAAATAGGCCTAAATAAACGAATGAATGCATAAATAAATAAGTCCATTAATGTATATTATTCCATTTGGTCAAATTTGCATGCACATTTATTTTAGGCTAAATAAGTCCCTTATGCGCATCAAGCCTGCATTTATTTGATAAAATATACAGGAAAAAAATTACAATTTAAAAAATGGTTTTCTATTTTAATATAGCCTACTTTTCAATATAATTTATTTAAGTGATGCAAAGCATATATATATATATATATATATATATATATATATATATATATATATATATTATATATATATATGCCCCTTTTTTTATATTTGAGCCCCTGCCCCTGAGGAACTGCACGTTTTATGCTTACCTTTATGAGACTATGTTTTGGGAGTCCCAAGTCCATTTGCTTCTTGTGGAGTTCATGCTTACGTTGCCAGATGTGTGAAAAGGCCCCGACAATATTACGGCATAGTCCGAGGGCGCGCTCGGTTTTTTGCCTCTGGTCATGCAATCCATTTGTGACAGCCAAGTTTAGATTGTGACCGAAGCAGTATAACCACGGCCAATGCAGGGACCTGATTGCGGCATGAATGTTGGCGTCGTTGTCAGTGGTTATGGCTGAAAGTTTTTTCTCGTCAAGTTGCCATTCCTGAAGTGCAGCTCTGAGCGCAGCAGCAAGATTGTCCACTGTATGACTCTCAGGAAAATACGTAGTTTGGAGGCATTTGGATTCAAGTTTCCAGTCAGGTGTAATAGTATGGACAGTCAGAGACATGTATGGTGTCATGTTAACTGACGACCACATGTCAGTTGTTAAGGAATAACTGTCTGCCGCGGACAGCAGCACTTGAACATTGTCTCTAACTTTACTATATAAATGTGGGACGGCTGTTTGTGAGAAATATTTCCGTCCAGGCAGCTCGTACTGGGCATCTAGGATCTTTACCATGACTTTTTCTCCACTGTGTGGAAAGAGACCATTTCCTTCGCCAAGTATTTTGTCACTGCATCAGTACAGGTTTTCTAAAGGACACTGTCCCTTTTGTACTTTGTTGATTTCCTGAAGGCCCCCATTATCGTCGGCTGCGTACTGGCGGTGGACCTAGATGTTGTTGGTCCTGCATCGGGAGGCGCTGAAACTGTTGCACTGAGTGAACTTGGGTCCATCCTCGCAGCAGTGAGTGGATGGTGGTTTCGTATATGCGACCTCAGGTTCGAGGTATTTCCATCTCTCGCGGTCACCTTTTTGTTGCACTATTTGCAAATTGTCTCGTCCGTATTTACCGCCTCTCCCTTCTCGTTCGGTCGAAACCCGAAATACTGCCAAACTGCAGAAGTTGTGTTCTTTTTCGAGACCAGGTCACTTGGTGCGTGACTCGCCATCTTTCCCCACCTCTCTCTTTCTCCTCCACGCTGTCACGTGATGACAACCACGCATACACATTTTTAGGCATTAAATAAATTATATTTAATATTTAATCCTTGTCTCCCATATAAGTGCATTGTTTTTATGACGGTATAACGGTATTGAAACTGATACCGTTGCTATTTTTAGATCCCGCGGGATACCATATTACCGCCCAAGCCTACCCTAGCAAGGACCTAACCCAGCACCAAGAGTAGTGTAATCCCCCTGTAGTTGCTGCAATCCAGGTAATCACCCTTTCCTTTCCAAATAGGGACGACAAGTCCCGTTTTCCAGCCAGTTGGGATGACATCCATCTCCCAAATGGAAGCAAAGATTGCTTGCAATGCCAGGACGACAGCCTTACCACCAGCCTGGAAAAAGTTCACCCCAGATACCACAGATCCCCTCAGCCTTCCCTCACTGTTAGCTGGTTCACCAATAGTGCAATCTCAGTGAGACTGGGTGGTTCACAGCTAACTGGATGATCAGCCTAAAGAACACATACAGGTGCTGGTCATAAAATTAGAATATCATGACAAAGTTGATTTATTTCAGTAATTCCATTCAAAAAGTGAAACTTGTATATTAGATTCATTCATTACACACAGACTGATGTATTTCAAATGTTTATTTCTTTTAATGTTGATGATTATAACTGACAACTAATGAAAGTCCCAAATTCAGTATCTCGGAAAATTGGAATATCAATTTAGACCAATGCAAAAAAAAGATTTTTAGAAATGTTGGGACAACTGAAAGGTATGAATATGAAAAGTATGAGCATGTACAGCACTCAATATTTAGTTGGGGCTCCTCTGGCCTGGATTACTGCAGCAATGCGGCGTGACATGGAGTCGATCAGTCTGTGGCACTGCTCAGGTGTTATGAAAGCCCATGTTGCTCTGATAGTGGCCTTCAGCTCTTCTGAATTGTTGGGTCTGGCGTATTGCATCTTCCTCTTCACAATACCCCATAGATTTTCTATGGGATTAAGGTCAGGCAAGTTTGCTGGCCAATCAAGAACAGGGATACCATGGTCCTTAAACTAGGTACTGGTAGCTTTGGCACTGTGTGCAGGTGCCAGGTCCTGTTCGAAAATGAAATCTGCATCTCCATAAAGTTCGTCAGCAGCAGGAAGCATGAAGTGCTCTAAAACTTCCTGGTAAACGGCTGCGTTGACCTTGGACCTCAGAAAACACAATGGACCAACACCAGCAGATGACATGGCACCCCAAACCATCACTGACTGTGGAAACTTTACACTGGACCTCAAGCAACGTGGATTCTGTGCCTCTCCTCTCTTCCTCCAGACTCTGGGACCTTGATTTCCAAAGGAAATGCAAAATTTACTTTCATAAGAGAACATAACTTTGGACCACTCAGCAGCAGTCCAGTCCTTTTTGTCTTTAGCCCAGGCGAGACGCTTCTGACGCTGTCTCTTGTTCAAGAGTGGCTTGACACAAGGAATGCAACAGCTGAAACCCACGTCCTGCATATGTCTGTGCGTGGTGGTTCTTGAAGCACTGACTCCAGCTGCAGTCCACTCTTTGTGAATCTCCCCCACATTTTTGAATGGGATTTGTTTCACAATCCAGGGTGCGGTTATCCATATTGCTTGTACACTTTTTTCTACCACATCTTGTCCTTCCCTTCGCCTCTCTATTAATGTGCTTGGACACAGAGCTCTGTAAACAGCCAGCCTCTTTAGCAATGACCTTTTGTGTCTTGCCCTCCTTGTGCAAGGTGTCAATGGTCGTCTTTTGGACAACTGTCAAGTCAGCAGTCTTCCCCATGATTGTGTAGCCTACAGAACTAGACTGAGAGACCATTTAAAGGCTTTTGCAGGTGTTTTGAGTTAATTAGCTGATTAAGAGTGTGGCACCAGTTGTCTTCAATATTGAACCTTTTCACAATACAGTAATCCCTCCTCTATCACGGGGGTTGCGTTCCAGATCCCTCCGCGAAAGGTGAAAATCCACGAAGTAGAAACCATAGGTTTATATGTTTATTTTTATATTGTCATGCTTGGGTCACAGATTTACACAGAAACACAGGAGGTTGTAGAGAGACAGGAACTTTATTCAAACACTGCAAACAAACATTTGTCTCTTTTTCAAAAGTTTAAACTGTGCTCCATAACAAGACAGAGATGACAGATCCGTCTCACAATTAAAAGGATGCAAACATATCTTCCTCTTCAAAGGAGTGCGCGTCAGGAGGAGATAATGTCAGAGAGATAGAGAGAAAAAAGCAAACAATCAGAAATCAAAAGGGCTGTTTGGCTTTTAAGTATGCAAAGCACCGCCGGACAACGCAGCTGCTAGGAAGGGAGCAATGTAAAAGTAGCCTTTCAGCATTTTTTTAGAGGAGCGTCCGTAGTGGTCGTCTAGTGGTGCGAACAGCCCCCCCTGCTCACACCCCCTCCGTCAGGAGCACATAATGTCAGAGAGAGTGAGAGAGAGAGACAGAGAAAAACAAACGATTAAAAATCAATACGTGCCGTTCAAGCTTTTAAGTAGGCTATGCGAAGCACCATGCAGGAAGCATATCGCTTGACAAAACAGCCACATTTAAGCCCAGCAAGGAACAGAGCAATGTGAAGGTAATCTTTCAGTGTTTTCTGAGGAGTGGCCGTATCTTCTAGGGGTGTGAACAGCCCCTGTGCTCACAATATATTTGATTGAGTTTTATTTAATACGTAATTCATGCTCTGATTGGGTAGCTTCTCAGCCATCTGCCAATAGCGTCCCTTGTATGAAATCAACTGGGCAAACCAACTGAGGAAGCATGTACCAGAAATTAAAAGACCCATTGTCCGCAGAAATCCCCGAACCAGCAAAAAATTCGCGATATATATTTAAATATGCTTGCATATAAAATCCGCGATAGAGTGAAGCCGCGAAAGTCGAAGCGCAATATAGCGAGGGATTACTGTATTCTAATTTTCCGAGATACTGAATTTGGGACTTTCATTAGTTGTCAGTTATAATCATCAAAATTAAAAGAAATAAACATTTGAAATACATCAGTCTGTGTGTAATGAATGAATCTAATATACAAGTTTTACTTTTTGAATGGAATTACTGAAATAAATCAACTTTGTCATGATATTCTAATTTTATGACCAGCACCTGTATATAGGAAGAATTTAAATTGCAATAATAAAGAATAATAATGTAGTACAAAATTAAACCAGGAAGCACAAAGAAATAACTAAAAATTGTAAACAATACTACATGGTTTTATATTCTTCACAGTGTAAAAGCAACAAAGTTCAAGTAAAGAATTTGTTTTTGCTAAAAATATAAATATTACAGCTCAGTGATATCTTTAACCTCTGAAATATAAAATGCCATAAACTTGTTGCAGAGAAAAGCAGCAAGCCCAAATGGATACCCAGTGGTATACAGTAATCCCTCACCTATCGCGGGGGTTACGTTCCAGAGCCCCCCGCGATAGGTGAAAATGCGCGAAGTAGCGACCTATATTTATTTTATTATTTATACATATTTTAAGGCTTTATAAACCCTTCCCACACTCTTATAAACCTGTCTCACTCTCTTGTTAACCTTTCCCACACTCTATAATTATAAACACTTCCTATGCTCTTAAACACTTTCTACATTCTTAAACACCACAGACCAACACTGCACACTGCACGAAGCGATCAGACGTCAATGTGTCTGCATTCGCTTTGTGAAGGGGGGCAGCTGAACTCACGCTGAGAAGAAATGGACTTTGTGCTGCTTCTGCCAAAATGCCTGCTTGTCGCTCTGCGCGTTCAGAAGGAGGAGGAGTGTGTGTATGGGTGTGTGAGGGCTGAACGCACGTTCGCTCAAACCCCCCTCCCCGGAGGCGCAGTTCGCATTGTCAAGGGGGTGGGGAGCTGAATGAACGCTAAGGAAAACTGGACTTTGTGCTGGCTTTGTGCTGCTTGTCGCTCTGCCTGTCAATAATTTAAAAGCCTGTACATCACCAATTTTCCTGTCTCATTGTCTTGTCTTGCGTGAAGTTAAAATGTTTTATAATAGTGAGATGTTACTCATATCCTTAGCCCGACATCCACATATCATATGTGTTAACAAAGTGTGTTTTATAAGTTTACATGTGTTTAAAGCATGTGGGATGGGTATTTTAAGGCTTAAACTATAAAAATGTTTATTTATATGGTCTTTCTATATCACGGATTTTCTCCTGTTGCTGATGGGTCTGGAACATAACTTCCGCGATAGGCGGGCAATCACTTGTATTTAAAAACCCGCGAACTCGTGAATCCACGAAAAGTGAACCGCGAAGTAGCGAGGGATTACTGTATTACAAAAAAAAAAAAAAAAATTACCTCTGTTAACATCATTATTATTGTTAGTAACGTTTACATAAGCTAGAGAAAATACAACTCTACCAAAGCATTAAGCCAAGATTCAATTGCGGTCTTTCCAAAGAAAAATAAAGACTGGCTACAATACGTTTCATACAGACCAATTCCACTACTGAATAATGCTGTTAAGATATTAGCAAAAAACTTCCATTTGTAATATCAAAATACCAAAGCTGGATTTGTTAAAGATAAAGATATTTAGTGTCCAATCTTCAACACTAGTTTAATGCAATATATTCACCTAGAGCAGAGGTAGCAAACTCCAAGGCCTCAAGTGCCACAGTGGCTGCAGGTTTTCATTCTTACCATCTTCTTAATTAGTGACCAGTTTTTGCTGCCTATTACTTCTTTTAATTAACTTGACTCAGGCCCCATAGTTGTTTCTTTTTCTTTTACAGTGATCCCTCGCTATATCGCGCTTCGCCTTTCGCGGCTTCACTCCATCGCGAATTTTATATGTAAGCATATTTAAATATATATCGCGGATTTTTTGCTGCTTCGCGGGTTTCTGCGGACAATAGGTCTTTTAATTTCTGGTACATGCTTCCTCAGTTGGTTTGCCCAGTTGATTTCATACAAGGGACGCTATTGGCAGATGGCTGAGAAGCTATCCAGCTTACTTTCTCTCTCTCTCTCTCTCTCTCTCTCTCTCTTGCGCTGACGTAGGGGGGTGTGAGCAGGGGGGCTGTGTGCAGCTGCTTCCTGAAAGAAATGCTGCACGGAGCTTCGCATACTTAAAAGCTCAAAGGGCACATATTGATTTTTTTTATCTGTCTCTCTCTATCTTTCTCTATCTCTCTTCCTGCTCCTGACAGAGGGGGTGTGAGCTGCCGCCTTCAACAGCTTTGTACCGGCGGTGCTTCGCATACTTAAAAGCCAAAAAGCCCTATTGATTTTTTTTTTGACTGCTTGCTTTGCACTCCTTTGAAAAGGAAGATATGTTTGCATTCTTTTAATTGTGAGACAGAACTGTCATCTCTGTCTTGTCATGGAGCACAGTTTAAACTTTTGAAAAAGAGACAAATGTTCGTTTGCAGTGTTTGAATAACGTTCCTGTCTCTCTACAACCTCCTGTGTTTCTGCGCAAATCTGTGACCCAAGCATGACATTCTAAAAATAACCATATAAACATATGGTTTCTACTTCGCGGATTTTCCTATTTCGCGGGTGGCTCTGGAACGCAACCCCCGCGATGGAGGAGGGATTACTTTATTAGCAGCCAAACGATAATGAGACACAAAACAAGCCACCACATGACCAGCTCCCCTGTGCCCATTACACAATATCTGAAATTAAAGAGAGGTGATGGTCTTGGTAAGGTTGATTTCTCGGGTCACCACAACATTTTGACGGTGCTCTTAGAAAGAACAGAAAAACAACAGCTTTCGAAATGTGTGCTGTGGCAGAATGAGAGCAGCAACAAGCCATGGAATTAAATGACGGGTTTAATTGACCGCAAGAATTGGCTTCTCATTAAGAAAGTGACTGGAGTGAAATTTTTTTTAACATAGCTTCCATCTTAAAGAAATCACATAAAGGGTTAATAAATGTCAGAAACCTTTGCAGGCATATCAGGAAACCAGATAAAAGGTCAAGTGAAGAACAAAATGTACTAAAAGACGACTAAGAGATGACTGCAAAAAATCAGCAGATGTCATGAAAAAAAACAAAAAAAAACAGAACAGACAATTGTTATATGCACAGATATTTCAAGGGTAGTGGCTCAACTCAAAGGTATAAGAAGAACCAGAATATAACATAATAGACTTTTATTTTATACAAGTCATTTGGGTGTCAACCAACCAACCAACCAGAGTAAATGTATGCATTGATTGACACAGTATGTTAATTCAATAGTTTATAAAATGGACCTCTATTCTTTATTCTCTGATCATTCTGACCATCCTGTAACAGACTGTTTTGAAGAATGCTCCCTCCAAGGCATTTTGCAGAGGAGTATTTAAAAGATACAATGAACAGCTTTTCTCCTGCCTGATTACTGAATTGTCCTGTTAGAGGATGTTTCTTTCTTTAATAAGATGTTAAATTTCTATCACAGTATTCACTGTAAATCATTGAACCGATTAAATTATATTTAACCACCAAAATGTTATTAGTGAAGGGCATTGGTTGTCGATTAAATTATATTTAATTATCTCGGGACATAACGTGAGCTACCACAGCTATGCTGATGACACACAGCTGTATTTATCAATAGTACCTGATAACCCCCATTCTCTAGATTCACTAACACAATGTCTAACCTGTATCTCAGAATGGATGAATAGTAAGTTTCTCAAATTAAATAAAGAGAAAACCAAAATCTTAGTGATTGGTAATAATGGATACAATGAGGCTATTAGAAATAAACTTGAGGCATTAGGATTAAAAGTCAAAACAGAGGTAAAAAGCTTAGGGGTAACCGTTGACTGTAATCTGAGTTTTAAATCACATATTAATCAGATCACTAGGACAGCATTTTTTCACTTAAGAAACATAGCAAAAGTTAGACCTCTTATATCATCGAAAGATGCAGAGAAATTAGTTCACACTTTTGTTTTCAGTCGGCTAGATTACCGTAACGCACTCTTCTCAGGACTACCCAAAAAAGACATAAATCGTTTGCAACTAGTGCAGAATGCAGCTGCTAGAATCCTTACCAGGAAAAGAAAATCCGAACACATTTCTCCAGTTTTGATGTCACTACACTGGTTACCTGTGTCTTTCAGAATTGACTTTAAAATTCTGCTTATGGTTTATAAAGCTTTAAATAATCTCGCTCCATCTTATATATCGGAATGTCTGATGTCTTATATTCCAAATCGCAACCTCAGATCCTCAACTGAGTGTCTCCTTAGAATTCCAAGAGCAAAACTTAAAAGAAGTGGTGAGGCGGCCTTCTGCTGTTATGCACCTAAAATCTGGAATAGCCTGCCAGTAGGAATTCGCCAGGCTAATACAGTGGAGCACTTTAAAAAATTGCTGAAAACACATTATTTTAACATGGCCTTCTCATAACTTCACTGTAATTTAATCCTGATACTCTGTATATCCAATTCATTATAATAACTATTCATTCAGAATCTGTACTAACCCCTACTCTCTCTTCTGTTTCCTTTTCCGGTGTCCTTTTGGTGATGGCTTGTGCCACCTCCATCTACCCAAAGCACCATGATGTTCCAACAATGATGGATGGATTAAAAGCCAGAAATCTGTATGACCATCACCATCAAGTGACTCCGTGAGAACCCTAACTACAAAAAGGACTATTTCATTTATATTAGGTAGAATGCCCAGGGGGGACTGGGCGGTCTCGTGGCCTGGAACCCCTACAGATTTTACTTTTTTCTCCAGCCGTCTGGAGTTTTTTTTTTTTGTTTTTTCTGTCCACCCTGGCCATCGGACCTTACTCCTTTCTATGTTAACTAATGTTGTCTTATTTTAATTTTGTATTTTGTCTTTTATTTTTCTTTTCTTCATTATGTAAAGCACTTTGAGCTACTTTTTGTATGAAAATGTGCTATTTAAATAAATGTTGTTGTTGTTGTTGTTGTTGTTGCGTGATAAAACGATGTCCACCTGTCTGTGTCCAGGCTGCATTCCACAAGATGTTAACTATAATTTCATAAAACAAATGGAATTCAGCCATTTATAAAATTATTCTACTTTAACAGGTACACATATCACATTTAAAATTAGCAATGTCATCAAGTATGTGCACTACCAGGCCTCATGCTTTGGGAATGCCAACTTAAACCATTTTGGTCACAAATTCCTGTGCATATCTTACAGGGTCTTAGTTTTAAAATTACTAACACTTAACAGCAATATTTGTAAGTCTTCTATGTAATATTCTAAGCCACACTACATGCATAAAAACGTATTTTTCTGCAATGGAAGAATCTAAATCCACCTTCTATAAACTCAGTAAAAAAATGAGGCTGTACATAATCTGAAATTGTAAAAAATCTAATTATCTGTGAGATCTGTTTTCAGAACGTAGCAAGAACTTGTACCCTATAATGTGGGGATATGTTATGGAACCAAGTGATTCTGTAAAAATTTTTACCATGCATACAATAAGGTGGGGTTGATGTAAACAGAACACAATATTGCTGTAAGAATGAAGATTTTGAATACATGCACCTTTGTGCAAAATGTATGTGTAAAGAAGAATGATTCAGTGCAAACTGAGTCACATTTGGGATTTCATGAGGGCCCAGCTCCCAATCCCCCTTATGTCACTTTGATTGCCATGGCTCATAGTACTGCATACTAGTGAGGCGGTTACAAACAGTTATGCGTTGTGAGGCACGGCACAATCAGAAGTTCAAAGGGGAACCCTGCACCTTATTGATTCGAAGTAATTGCAACATCATGGGGGAAATTAATACTTCAATTCATTTTCAGGTTACTTTATTATTTTCATTATCACTTAAAAGAATCTGAATCTGCACTTTCAGATCCTAGCGACTACAATTAAGACCTCTGCCTTGTTTCCTGGGTACTGATGTCCCTTTTAGTGGTGTGCATGACAGTCATTTCATTTTAGAGTTATGATCTGCAGTAGGAGTGTGTGATAAACCAATTGTAATATCTGTATGAAATTCTTCTTGTGTTGAGAATTTGAAAAAAAAAAATTTACCTGGCATGCTAAACATTTATAGAAAACTTGCAAACACATTTAAATATAAAACATGCCTGTTTCATCATCAGAACAAATCTGTGCAAGCAGAAGAAATTTGGAAATGTCACATGAGTGTACAGGGAATATCTACAAGTAGTAATGGGCAGATGAAGACCCTTGAAGCTTCTTCCCAACTGTGCCAAAAAAAAAGACCCAAAGCACTGAAATAGTGACATCTGGAGGTTTAAAGAAATCATAGCAGCTATAAGCTCAAGGAAGCTAGTGGAGGAACAGCACTCACAAGCCCTTGCTGTTCATATAGGTTCAGTCAGACTAGTGCAATACCTAAGAACGTTCTGTGTGCTCATTTTGATCTTATGATAGTCACATTGTCATTAAACTGCTGCAACAAAAGCACATGTATGGGTGACAATTTTCTACAATAAAATGTTTAAATGTATTGTCCTAAAGATATAATTTGTTATCTTTATGATTACTGTAGCATAGCGCCAATGCTCACCTGAGCTGAGCGCCAGTGGATTCTAGCCCTTTACATGGTTGTTTTAGGAAGCTCGCTATACTAAGAATGGCTACTTTTGCCCCAGTAGTTTTGATTTATTGCAACTTTATCAGATCTGCAGCTGACACTAAAGCTGCTCTTTTCTACGATGGAATGACAACTAATACTGTTGTTCGGTCTTCCCCAGGCTGGCGACACTTGTCAGGGCCATTGCTATAGCAACGTAAACAACAAACGTCCATCGGCACTCAGAGCTGGTAATGCTACAATACGTTATAAGATATTATTGATTCGTACCTAATTTACAACTTTTTCAGGTCAAGGGATTTTTGCTGTGAAATAAAGTGAAAGCTTAATATTTTTCTATCAGTGTATGGGGAGTAATTGCACTAAAGGTTAAAGGAATGTGCATGTGAAACTGATCACAGATAAGGCAGTTTAGAGAATATACCTATAGTGGTCTAGAGCATTAATAAAACACTGTCAGTTCCAGTATATTTCAGAATAGTACGGTATTTACTTTATTGCCGGATAACAAACCCACACTTCTGGACTCCATATTTACTTCAATATCATCTCTGTATAAGATATGACCAGTAGCTTCATATCCCTTCATAGCATGTAGAGCAGCACAGAGCTTCAAAGCAGTCTGAGCACTTCTGGTGCTTCAGTGACATTCAAAACTTCATACGCTTGTGATTAATCAAGGAGATATAACCTTTGAAGTCTTGGTGTTACAAGTCCCATCCCTATTTACAGGGCTCTAGAAATTTGACATCCCCAACTAAGCACTAACACCTCCTTCTTTTTCATTTGCAAACCAGAGGATCAGTCAAGAGATGATTTCTTACATATGGGTTTCGCCCATAGGACCCACCTCCTCCTCCTCCCTAGGACCTATGTAAAAGAACAGTAACACCGGAAGTCAGCACTCACTTAAAAATCCACCTCCAAGAAAGATGCACCTCTGATGGGGGAAAAGCCACGTAATACAGCCTGTAAATGGGCAATAAACACCCAGTATTTTTGTTGGACTTTATTTTCCGTTTGTCCTTAATTTCACATTCATTAAATAGGTGCCTAAATGGATACCAATCCTCTACAATATCACTTTTGTATTTTAAACAGTGTATTAGTACTTTAAAAGTAACATTTTTATGTATGGGCCTCTTTAAAAGTACTATCCAAACTGATTTGTGAGTAAAAGCCATGTCTTGTGTGGTCTTCGCTTGACAGCTGCAGCATGAGCGAATACAAGAAAAGGAAGTTTACTTTTAGAAATTCAGTAGAGGTGATTGTGTGTTTTCATTCCCATGCAAATTTTGCACTCCACCTTTCAACTGGCACTAAAATTAAATATATGTAAGTCTAAAACATGGACCCACCAGGTCATGTTACCAGACATTTCAAAAGCATAGTGTGGTCCATGTGACCTTGCAACGGGCTGAAAAATACGGACAAACTGAATAAAAATGAAATGTGCCAATTTTGAGCTGCAGTAATTTGGCGTTAGGTTCTAATTTCCAAGTAAACATCAAAACAATTCTGATTTTTTATACTAAATGTTTACCAAATTTCTTGGATTTTGACATCATTAACATGAATGAGCCAAGAAGTGATATCTCATGGTTTGTTCCCAGTGCTGCTTGGAAGTTTGTAGGCCACTGTTTCCCTGAATTAATAAGGTTTGAAGATGTTATCTTATCAGAATAAATGTAATAATTTTAAATTATGTACAAGTACTGATTTGATGTTTTTACAAGTAGTAGTAAATTTTTTGAAAAAGACCTAAAGGCAGTAATTTCAAAGGAACTCTTACATGGTCCTCAACTGAAAAGCTCAATAACTAAATCTAGCATTTTTTTGTAATTATTATTTTACTATTTAATACTATTAATAATTTTTGAATAATTTATTTTACCTTTCAAGTTTTAATACTTTGCTGAATAAATTATGGTTGTTTAATTTTTGGTACGAGTTCCTTTTTGGTGTCACAACTTCCTGCATTATATTTCTGATAACAGGTTGGAATACCCCATAATAATGAAAGAAGAATTCTAGAGGAAATAACATAAAAAAATGTATATATAATTGAATATGTTTCTTTATATTAAAATGTTCTAAACAGTGCAGCATCAGCAATGCTCATATATCACCGTTGCAGAATACACAGATTCAACTTTAAATCACTTCTAACATAATAAATAAACAAATATTCAGAGATCAAAGCCAAGATTCCCAAAAATATATCTATGTTTAACTCACAGCTGACTGCAGTTTCCGAAGTCATCCTTGAAAAACAGCCACTTGAGAACTGTTCATTCACTACCTGTAAAATAAAAACAAGTTTTTTTTTGTTTTTAAAAACATGGAGCAGAATGGTGGTGCAGTGACCTGCTCTATGGCCTCACAGTCACAGAATCCTGCATTCCCAGTTACTATCACATTTTAACAGTATGTGCATTCTCAGTGCCCATGTGAGTTTTCTCCAAGATATGGTTTCCTTCCATGTTTCTAAGATGTGCAGAAAAAGGTTATAGGGCTGGTTTGGGACTGCAGTCCCCTGTAACTAAGAAATTTTAAAATAGACCTGGGGCCTCATGCATAACACCATGCGTAGAATTCACACTAAAACAAGGCGCACGGACAAAAACAAATTGTTCTTACACATAACAAAATCCAGATGCATAAATCTCTGTGTACGCCAACTTCCACGTTCTTTTGCTACATATATCCTGGTCAACGTGAAATGTAACACACGAGCATGCACCTGCCACCCCACCCCAACTCCTCATAGAATTTCAGATATTTTAATATGCAAATCAATGTAAATAGCCCTTTCCGTTCAGTATTCGGTTAAAAGACAATGGAAAAAGCATGTCAAAAAAGAATTTCAGCGAATGTAAAGTTAAGGCAAGGAAAAACATACTATTTGTTGGCATAAACAACAAAAGTCGATCAAGTGATAGAGTGTGGAAAAACTTGAACATTCAAGTTCAGAAAGATGCACAGTGCCCGAAATAAAAAAAAGAAGTGATTAGATATCAAAGTCGCCATAAAAAGGCGAGTCATTGCCCACCATCTGAGTGTCATACGGAAGTGTATCAAGGTACAAAGGAAAAAAAAAAAAATGGGACACAGTGAAAAAGAGGTCAAAATGTCCACTTCAATCTGGTAGTTTATTTTGTCCTTAAAGTAAAACGTTGTAAACGTAATCTTAAAATCGTTTAATTTACTACTTTCTCAAATCCCATCGTAACTGAAATAGCACGTTAAATTCTTCATATTCAATGTGGTCTATGTACTCTGTGTATGAATCACTATGTGCTTCTTAAACGGGCTTTCTCTTACGCTGACAGGACACAGAATACATTAAATTCATGATATTACAGATCTCTGAAAAATGTAAATAATACGATGTATACTTGATATAAATTTCACGATGATAGGAATTAAAGCATGTATTAAACATGAGGGCACGGTGGCACAGTGGTAGCTACATGCCGGTGCCCCGTCCAGAGATTGTTCCTGCCTCCCGCAAGATACTTGCTGTGCACAACCCTCAATGAAATAATTAATTGCATCAGTGATGTCTCTTAAATGTACTACCCCACAATTCCTGCTCTTCCTTTTCTTTCTCCAAGTAATCAATTGCCACACAATAAGTTCTTTAATAAATGTAAAACCATCTCTAAGCTTAGAACGCTGATTCTTCAAAACGTTTAATTAACTTTGAAATATCTTTCTAGTACATGTTTAATTATTCCATCCATCTATCCATCCAGGGTCGCACCAGTCCCAGGAAGCATACAGTGCGAAGCAGAAACAAGCCCTGAATGGGGAGTCAGCTCATCGCTACCACTGCGCCACCGTGCACACACGTTTAAACATTAACAGTATAATTATTTAAATGAATTTAAAAGGTATCTGTATAATGTAATATAATACTTTACTGTATTCATCTTAAAAATGATATCAAGAGCTCCAAGAAGACAGCACTTGGAAATCTAAATCGATTTAGAAGCAAGTCGTCATCATATGTAAATACGCGTTCTCTTCTATTGAAGTGAATTCCTCCATAAACTTATTTCCCTATAAAATGATAAAATAACAACAACAATAATAATATGATAAAAACAATGAAAAATATACAATATGTAAGCATAAGTGGCTCAGGTTGTGCAATATTATAACTGTAGTGGAAGTTTAAAGTGAGATAATATGAAACTGTTTCTGAACTGCCAGGTCCGAACAGGAAAGGCTTTAAAGCGTCTGCAGTATGGAAGCAGTTCAAATAGGCTGTGCGCATGGCTGATGCAGCATGTGCTAGATGCTGTATCCTGATAATCCTCTTTCCGATCAGTTGCTGTAGAGCTGTGATTCTTGTGGACGAATAATTTTAGGGTAACATAGCATTCATCTTTAAGAAATAGCATAAAGGGTTAATAAACGTCTGAAACCAGATAAAGGTCAAGTGAACAACAAAATGTACACTGAAATACAAGAATTGGTTTAGGAAAAATACTGAGATGATCAATTAAATAAAGAATGTACCAGAAGAAAGGTTGATGTAATACACAAATGTACTGAAGGATGACTAAGAGATGACTAAGAAATCAACAGATGCCCTATAAACGAGAATCGACAGTTGTTATATGCACAGAAATTTCAAGGGTGGTGGCGCAACTCAAAGGCATAAGAAGAACCAGAATATAACATAATAGACTTTTATTTTATACAAATCATTTGGGTATAAACCAATAAACCAACCAGAGTAAAATGTATGCATTGATTGACACTGTATGTAAATTCAATAGTTTATAAAATTAACCTCTATTCTTTGTTTCTCTGACCATTCTATAACAGACTGCTTTTGAAGAATGTTCTATCCAAGGCATTTCGCTGAGGAGCAATTAAAAGATACAATGAATAGCTTTTCTCCTGTCCGATTACTGAATTGTCCTGTTGGAGGAAGTTTCTTTCTTTAATAAGATCTTAAATTTCAACCACAGTTTTTGGCACCCAACGTTAAGACGCTCCATACCCCGGAGGGAACTCCCAGCAGAATCTCAAAAGATGCAAAGCCAATGATGTAAAATCGGAACAGATTTGAACCCATCCGCGTGGGACTCCCCTCCAGAGGATGTGATCGTCAGACCTGAAACGGTAGGAGGAGGCATGTTCATTTGTTCTTTTGGGGATAAGGCGATATATCCCAAGCCGTTAGAATAGGGAGTGTTTTCTGTCTAGAGTTAGGATAGTTTTTAGTGTAGTTAAGTTAAGAGCCTTTTGCCCACTAGAGACAGCGTAAGTCCTATAAAGAAAAGGAATTGGTCAATAAAATTGGGTTAGAATTAACTCTTGGAGACTTGTGGTCTTCAGTTCAAGTGGAGACTTCTTGTCTTCAGTTCAATTAACTTTTGGAGACTTAATTGTCTCTGGTTCAAGTGGCTCTTGGTGTCAGTTCAAGTAGTTTTAAGTGAAGGACGCTTCACAAACATAGTGGGATGGTGGATGTCACATTATATACGTTAAGAGGTAGCAACCCGTGAGACGGCACAGGTAGAAT